>NW_027555847.1:142015538-142505538 GCF_003287225.1 Phascolarctos cinereus
TATATCTATATCTATATCTATCTCATTAATGAGACACACTAGGAATTTTTAGTTTTTTTCTCTTGTGAGTGGAAGGAGGAGGGTATATCATTGATCTTACATTCCTCAGCAAAAGAAACAGATACCTCTTAACCAAAAGTAAAATTACCCCCCCATCATTCTTAAATTATAAAAGCTAGGATAATACAAATGTATATGTACGTGTGTATATAAACACATACATATTTATAGATAGTCTATATATACAGATGCATATTTATATGCATGTGTTTATATACATATAATAGCTATACATACATATAAACATTTATATCTGTGTATAGGATATATATGTATGTATGTATGTGTACACACACACATATCTCCTTACTTGTGTTCTTGCTGCTATATGTGATCTTATCCAACTAAAATTATTTAATTAATACTAAAAAAAACCTTTATTCTTTCTCCTAAGTTCAGGTAGTTTCAGGCCAGAAGAAAAATCCTAAATTACATTGTTTCACAGTCTCACCTAATTCTAGTGTTTTCATTCTTGACTAATGAATCTTTCAATATAGTTGTCTTTTTAAACCGGGAAGGATATGTTATATAGTGTTTTATTCTTTGTCAATGGAACATTTATGAGGTTAACAGGTCTTTGTGAGGAGAAACAAAGATTTAGATGGTAGTAATAAAAAAGATGAATACTAGAAATTTCAATCAGATAAGCAATTTCAATGTAAGACCACTCTTCTGGACTGGTAGGATGATTGGCCATTGATCTATAAAGTATTCTATCAAACCTTAGGAAATTGTAAGAAAACTTACATTAAATCTAATGAAAGACAAATTTAGATCTTCCTTCCTTCTTTCCTCCTTCCTTCCTTCCTTCCTTCCTTCCTTCCTTCCTTCCTTCCTTCCTTCCTTCCTTCCTTCCTTTCCCTTTCTCCTTCCCTCCCTCCCTCCCTTCCTTCCTTTCTATATTTCAATTTTGTGCCTCTGCTAGAGACCATTAAATTTTTAAAAGTTCTTTGTAACTCAGATTAGCTATAAGACTAGAAAGGAAAACAACATACATTTATTATTTTAACTTATTCCTTGAAAAACAAAGAAACTCACCTTTTCCCCACCTTAAATGTGTTTGTTAAAAACAAAATTATTTCCCTTTGCATGCTAGAAAGCTCATCTGGAGGGAATGAAGGATAGTCCCCAAATATTTCTGACCTTGCTGAGAACAAAATAAACACCGCCCGGTACTTTAATACCTGTGTTTGATGTGCCCAGTTTTCTATCGTTCCAAGAGCTAAGCTCCTAATGGAAGCTATCCCTTATTCAGTGTGTCAACCTGGACAAACTTGAGCCAATACCTACAGAAGTTCGACTGATCAACAAATCCATGGAATTACTGGATGAAAGGAAGTTCTGGGCTGGCATAGTGTTCACCGGCATTGCTCCTGATAGTATTGAGCTGCCTCACCACGTCAAATACAAGATTCGGATGGATATTGACAATGTAGAAAGGACAAACAAGATCAAGGATGCGTAAGCTTTTGCTTTCAAAATTCCAAACCAGACTGGGGGTGGGAGGAGTGGGGGAATATTCATATTGTCTGGGTCTGAGAAGTTTTGTTGACACCCCTCCCCCCCCTTTGGTTCCAGGTACTGGGACCCTGGTCCTCGTGCTGATCCCTTTGAAGACTTGCGCTATGTCTGGGGAGGCTTTGCCTACTTACAGGATGTGGTGGAGCAGGCGATTATCCGGACACTGACAGGCTCTGAAGAGAGCACTGGCATCTATGTGCAGCAGATGCCTTATCCTTGTTATGTAGATGATATGTAAGTTGTTCCTATATTGTCTTCTAGAATCCAAAGCCTAACCTTTGTGTGGTCTAGAAAATAGCCATGGTCTTATCTGTCCAATGAAAGAAAAAAAATACTATTAGAGGAGTTAGCAAAGGATGCTGCTAGTTTCCTTTTCATATCTGCTTGCAAAAGCATTTAATTGGGGGAGAGGGAGGAAGAAGGCCCATGAGTTTACTGGGACACAGCCTACATATGTTTTCTTCCATTTGGTCCAGCTGCTCAACACATAACACACATTCACCCAAACCAATCATCTCCCATCCTTCCTCCTCACTCAAAAGCTAGCAAAGAGGGGTGAGGAAATTCATAACACCATAGCACATTAAGACAATCTTTGCAGTTCTCCCAAATCGCATGACAAAACACAGAAAGGCAAACTGCCTAGACTTGTCTGAACTGGTTTAAACTTGGGCCCAGTTTGCAAACCAAAGTTCTAAACAAACAAAACAAAACTGAATGAAGCCTTTTATTCTCCTTTTGTTTTTAGTCCTTGGATTCTAGAGAGTCACTCTGTAGCAAATGCAACTTTAAATGTTAATTATGTGTTTTTGATTTCATGAAAGGGGAGGCCTGCATTCAGGTGCTGTTATTTACCAAGTAATTAACATTTAAGTGACTGAAAAAAGTAAATATGTCTTCCAGAGAGTTTAATTAACTGTTCCAGATAGTGGCCCAATTAATTTTTTGTTGTTGTTTTATTTCCAATGCATAGTAATATTCTTATTTTCTGTTGCCAAATTTGTGTGTGTGTATGTGTATTTGTGTGCATATGTGTATCAGAATTAGCCAGGGGCTTGCCTTATCTTGGCATTATTAGCTTTCTGCTTTGATTTCAACATAATACTTACCAGGACATCTAGGTCACCCCTGAAAGCATCTATTTTCTCCTTCAGAAAAAAGACTGAAAGAACTTTTTTAAAAGGCCCTTAAGACAGGGCATAAAAACAAAAGCATGTTCTCCCGGCCATTTTTAGCAGTGCCACTCTGATGTTCTGATAAACAAAAAACAGCATATCAGTTAAACCTCAAAAAATCATAGACTACTTACTCATTTGGATTTTGTGAAGATTTGGAAAAGGAGTGTTTGAAGTTTACTTTTACATTGATAAAATAATTTTGTTGAGCAACTGAATATCATGAGCAAAGAGAAATTAATTTTTTCAAGACCTACGAAAGCTTTCACTGATTTATAGATTGATGCACCTTTATTTGATATGATTAGTATTATTCATATATAATATACACACACATATATATGTATATGTGTGTACACACACACACACACACACACACATACACACACATAAAAGTAAAACTCTTGTATTTAAACTTTTGACAACTCAGATTACTCTTTCCCCCACTCAACCCAAATGAAACATTATTGCATTTGTATTATTTCAATTCCACGCCAGGGTTTTGCCACGTTTGGGCACTATTAGTTACCACATTTTAGGGAGGATAATAGTAAGCTAAAGCAAATCTGGGGTGTGAGTAGGGATGGGGTAGGAATCATTTTGTTAGAGGACTGGAAGCCATGCTGAGTAGAAGTCAGTTGGAAGATTGGAGAATGTTTAGCCTGGAGAAGAGAAGTTATGGGGAGAGAGCTATTCTCAGATATTTGAGCTTAGATTAATTTTGCTTGGCCAGAAAGGGGCAGAGCCAGGACCAGCTCATGGAAGTTATGGAGAGGCAGGTGTTATAAAAAGAACAGTTCCCTAAGAACTCTTTGTTGTTATTTTTCTAGACCTGTGATTTTTATTGTTGTAGGGAGCTCTTAACAAGGAAACTCCTTCTACCAGTGCAGGTTTACAGTTGTTCTGCAGTATATAATCTTAGAGAGTTACTTGGGGCTTTGAAAAGTTTAAGCAACTTCCTCAGGGCTGTATATCCAGTTTTGTACAGAAGGATTTGAACTCGAGTCATTCAAACTCTCAGGCTGGCTCTCTTTCCACTACACAATGCTACCTCCCTCTTAATAGTGCTTTCAAAATGTAGAATGAGCTTCCTTAGTTGGTAGTGAGATTCGTATTACTAGAGGTCTTCAAGCAGGGACTGGATCATCATTTACTGGGAGTGTTTTCCATGGGACTCTTGCTTAGGTTCAGGCTGGACTTGATGACTCTGAATCTCTTATAACCCTGAGATTCTATCATTCTCTACTTCTCTTCGTAACCCTTTCATTTTTTTTTTCCTTGGGGGGGAATAGATTTCTGCGGGTGATGAGCCGCTCATGCCTCTCTTCATGACCCTGGCTTGGATCTACTCCGTGGCTGTGATCATTAAGGGGATTGTGTATGAGAAAGAAGCCCGACTGAAGGAGACCATGAGAATCATGGGTTTGGACAATGGCATCCTTTGGTTTAGCTGGTTCATTAGCAGCCTCATCCCACTCCTTGTGAGTGCAGGGCTACTGGTGTTAATCCTGAAGGTAAGGTTGGGTCCTGCTGAGGTGGTCATTTAGACACAGGAAATACCTAACTTTTTTTTTCAAGTCATTGTATGAGATGTGTCTCGGTTTGATTTGGTATATTTGATGGATCTGATTCCTTTCCAGCTAGGAAACTTGCTGCCCTACAGTGACCCCAGTGTGGTTTTCCTGTTCCTCTCCGTGTTTGCTGTGGTGACCATCTTGCAGTGTTTCCTGATCAGCACACTCTTCTCTAGAGCCAACTTGGCTGCAGCCTGTGGTGGGATCATCTACTTCACACTCTACCTGCCATATGTCCTTTGTGTTGCTTGGCAGGACCATGTGGGCTTCTCTCTGAAACTTTTTGCTGTAAGTAGTTTTTGGGTAAAAGCAATGATTGTGATTTTTTAAAAATCACTGCTATTATTACAATTATTGTGACCATTAATATGAATCCTTAATAAATTACTAGCAAGGCCACCATGTATTCTGTGAAAGAAAGAGGTAGGAAAGAAGGTTTTTTTTTCCCCCCTCCATGGATCTTTTAACCCTCTCACTTCATGCATAAGATAGCAAAGACTGCACTTAGCCAGGACTAAACTTTTTTTTTTTTTTTGCAAATGGTGAATTGTGTAGAGTGGCTATTTGCTTGTAGTTCCAACTGTCCCCGGCTCTTATCCTCTCACTGTGATTACCCTATTAAGCTCACTCCAGAATATACAGCTCTTGAAAGTTGGCAGAGTGTTTTGCATATGTAATCGTGGCCCCATGGGAAGGCATGGCAAAAGGTGACCCATCTTCACATTGGTCATTTGAATCTCCTTTTCCTGTGAAGAGCTATGATTCTCAACTTAGCAAGGGAGAAGGTTAAGCCTTGCACAGTTCATGAGCTAGTAGAATCACCGTTGGTTATACTTAAAAATTTTGTTATTAGTATCTTTTGTTTTTCCATTATGATCATTTCCAAATATGTGTTTCCTCTCCACCTCATTCAGAGAGCTATCTCTTATAATAAAGAATAAAAAAGACAGAAAAAAAACTTAATTCAGCAAAGATAAACAGCACATCAATTAGTATATACAAGGTTCTATCAGTCATGGCTTCTCAATTCTGCCCCTTTGGTGATATTTAAATTCTGTTCCTCAAGGGGTTGAGTCACAGACTTATCCTTAGTGTTTTTTACATATGCCCTAAACCTTCTGGGGGGAGATAAAAGGTCAGAACCACTTGTGACATGCAATATTCCTACTTTACATTTCTTGGGTGCTTGGTCTGGGCATCCTTCTGCAAAGTCAGTACTGGATGAATATCTCCTAAAAACCCTAGGATTTTTAGGAATGCTAGACTGAAGGGTCATTTGTGATTATTAATGAGAGAGACAGACAGATACAAAGATAGAGTGTGTATGTATAAAATTACTGAGTCTTTTGACTCTTTCTAAAAACAATCCTAATATTTGACAAGTATGCCTCACTTCGTGCAATAGCGAGAGATGTCAGAATGTTGTGTGCCTATAGTAAATTGTGGGGGATATTGTAGAGGGGATCCATCATTTGGAAGTAGAGATGGACTAGATGACCTCCAGAGTATTTTCCAATTCTAGGATTCCATTAGTCCCTTAAAACTCACCAAGGAGAGTTCACTATTTAAAGGAATCACTTTTTGGATTCTTTTGTAGTGCTAATGATTACCTCTTAGTTTTTCCATTTTGCAAATTCAGATTTAAAGTGGGAACATGTCTGCAGTGTTTAAAAATATGGGGGAGAGAAAAAGATTGATAGAACTTTCTCTGGTGTTACTTCCCTCAGAGTCTTCTGTCACCTGTAGCATTTGGGTTTGGTTGTGAGTACTTTGCCCTCTTTGAGGAGCAGGGCATTGGAGTGCAGTGGGACAACCTTTTCAAGAGCCCTCTAGAGGAAGATGGCTTCAGCCTCACCACCTCAATCTCCATGATGCTATTTGATACCTTCCTCTATGGTGTGATGACCTGGTATATTGAGTCTGTCTTTCCAGGTATGCTTTGTTCTACCACTCAACCCTATGAGTGTTCTATTTTTGTAAAATCCTAACCCTGGTCTTGGATTTCATGATGTGCCACATTTTCTTCCCATTATGTTTGCTTCATGGTAGAATCTTTCTGCATCTCCTTGGAAGAAGACAAAGCTTTGCACCCATGACACATTGAACAGACCAAATATGGAAAGTAGTTGCCACTGTAAGGGCAGTATTAGTTGGACTAGATAGCCGTTATGGTCCTGTCAGACTCTTAAGATTCTTTCAGTCTATGTTCTTAGACAGGTTGCAGATGATGGGAGATTTTTTTATTTTTTTAGTCTAAGCTTAGGTTTGGTACTTTGACATTTAATTCCTTATTCTACTGTTGACTTGATCTGTGACATTGGAAGAACCCACAAACTCCTCCTTATCTCCTTATCCAAGATCTGAGATAGATCTATCCTATGTCCAATTTCATGATGTAGAATATTTAATGATAATGATAAAATAATAGTAATAGCTAGTGTTAACGTAGTGCTTTAAGGTTTGCAAAGCACTTTATGTGCATTATTTCATTTGATCCTTACAAAAACCCAGTAAGGTGGGTGCTATTATTATCCTCATTTTGCAGATGAAGAAACTGAGGCTGAGAGAGGTTAAAACCCAGTAAGGTGGGTGCTGTTATTATCCTCATTTTGCAGATGAAGAAACTGAGGCTGAGACAGGTTAAGTCACTTGCCCATAGTCACACAGCTAGAAGAGGGCCTGAGGCAGAATTTGAACTTAGATCTTCCTGACTCCAAGTCTACTTTATCCATTACCCACCTGGCTACCTATATCTGGTTATAGTGTGAGGTGCCAGCATATAGTTCTATCTGTCGGACTGCAACGAGGTATACAAAGTCCTCATTATCTCATGTCTGTGTCACTGTGATGGAATACCTCCTACTTCATCCTTCTGTCTACCCCAAT
Source organism: Phascolarctos cinereus (assembly GCF_003287225.1). Classification (NCBI taxonomy): domain Eukaryota; kingdom Metazoa; phylum Chordata; class Mammalia; order Diprotodontia; family Phascolarctidae; genus Phascolarctos; species Phascolarctos cinereus. The sequence goes on from NW_027555847.1 coordinate 142,022,755, forward strand.
GCCATTCTATCCTATGCGTTTACAAGCAGATTAATCTTTCTAAAGTATAGCTCAGATCATATTATTCTTTTGCTCAAAAGGCTTCAGTGATTTTTCTTGCCTGTGGAAAAAAGATCAGAATTCCTTAAGTCCTTCCACAATCTGGTTCTAATTTACCCTTCTTGCCTAGATCCCCTTTGCAGCTAACTTCTTTCCGACTAAGTCTCTTTCTCTATCTACATGCAGATTAAAATAAAACAAAACTCTAGGTAGATTCCTCTTCCACCATGCTTCGTACATTCGCATTTCCAAACCCCACCTGGCCTATTCTCTTCTGTCTACTAGCTGACTTCTGCTTTTCCTTCCTGGCCCAGAGCACATTATACCTCATTCATGAAACCTTCTCTGATACTTCCAGCCCACTGTGAGTGTTCTCTTTTCTGAATTCTTACAGCACTTATCTTCTGGATTAGGCACTTGCCTTGTGTTGCCATCTGTGGTACTGATGTCTTCTGCATATATGCCTTCTCTGCCCAACTATACTGTGAGCCTCTTGTCAGTTCAGTTCGGTTCACCGTGCATCTGTTAAACACCTGTGATGTGCCATGCACTTACTGTTTTAGGTGCTGGGGATACAAAGACAAAAGTGAAACTGTTTCTGCCCTCAAGGTGATTATATTCTGCTGCCAACAGGGGTTGTATTTTATGCTTCTTCTCACCTCCCTGGGTAGCTGGCACAGTGCCTCTTTTAGCGTAGGCACTACCAAAGCAAAATGGGAACTGAACTGAGAGTCAGAAATTTCTGAATTCTAGTTTTTTTTATTTTGCTTAGTAATTATGTGATCTTGGACAAATCACTTCAGTTCTCTGGGTCTCAGTTTCCTCACTGATAAAGTGAATTTTGGCTAGATTTAGTGTGAGGTGCTCGCATATAGTTCCATCTATCTGACAAAATCTCTTCTAGGCTTCTTAGCTTTTTAATTATTCATGAGTTAATATTTTATAAGAAATTGGTTTTAGTTATTCAGCTTTTCCATTTCTAGGAAGCACCAAGGTGTTTATTAGGATAGAACTTGGACTGGGTTCAGTGTAGGAAACCTGAGGGATGCTAGGATAACTTTAAGCCTAACTAATGTCTATCTTTTGTTTTCAGGTCAATATGGAATCCCCAGGCCCTGGTATTTCCCTTTCACCAAGTCTTACTGGTTTGGTGAGAAAAGTGATGAAAAGAGTCATCTTGGTTCCAGGCAGAAAGGAACTTCAGAAAGTAAGTTCTGCTGACAGTCTTCAACTCTACTCCCTGCCTTTTCCATTGATTGTTGATAATCCTTTAGAGAATACTGGCCCATGACCTTGCAGAACTCTAGAATCATATGTAGGTCAACAAAACCACACAACATAATGCCTCATTCACTATTTTCTTGTGCCTTTCATATGGTAATTGGTTGACATCACAAGAGTGTGTCTAAGATTGTCCTGGAACCAGGGCTGGTGGCATGGGATAACATTTCTTTTCTCTCCTTAGCTGCTACAGAAGCTTAAATTACTTCTCTACCCTCACCCCACCCCCAACCCACCCTGAACCATATCACTTAGACTAGGAAGAGTTGGATATGGGTGGGGCAACATATAGAATTCTCCCTCTCTTACCCTGATTATGTGAGCGTGTATGCAGCACCAAATGGCCATCATCATTTTTAAGACCAAGAGAACCACAGTTTTGGGCCCCTGGGCAAGTGTGTTTGAGTCAGTTTTCTCCCACTTCTGTAGGAGAGGGAAACAAGGTAGATTAAGGATGGAACCTCTCTTGGCGTGGCAGGTGATGTTGTTGGGAAATGTTACATTGCTGCAAAGGAAGGCCTGTGCTGCTGTGTCTGATGTGTGATGTGGCATTGATATTATTGGCTAAGTTAATGATAGGTAGGCTGATATGCCCTCACCTGCTTAAGTAGCTTGACCTTCAGAATCCAAAGGCAGATTCCCACTCCCCACCATATGATGGCCTTCTGGATCTTTCTACATTTATTATATTAATTTCTGAACTTCTTTCTCATAGTCTGCATGGAAGAAGAACCCAGCCACCTGCGCCTAGGGGTTTCCATTCAGAACCTGGTGAAGGTTTATCGGAATGGCATGAAGGTGGCCGTGGATGGCCTTGCACTGAATTTCTATGAAGGGCAGATTACATCTTTTCTGGGACATAATGGAGCTGGGAAAACCACCACCATGTAAGAAGAGGACATTTTGCTTTTACAGAGTAAACCAGAAGGAAGTTCTGAGGCTTAGTTAGAAAATTGTATCCTAAAGTGATTATGTGTATGTATGTGTGTTTATATGTACATAAATCTATGTACCAAAAATATATAGATGTATGTACACATATGTACATAAAATAAACATATGTGTGTTTATATAAAATGTGTATAAATATAATGTGTGTGTTTATGTTTATACATATATACACTTGCATGTGTGTTTACAAGAGTTTTGTAATGCATGCATATAAAAAGAGGCACGAGGCCTTGGAAATTTAGAGCATTTTTAGAAAGCTTAGCACCCAAATATCTCTAGAGCTAGTCCCTCTCTTTTTGAGCTTTATTGGTATTCCTTTCTGATTAGAATGAAGAAAGATGATACTGTGAAAGAGAATCCAGAGTTTTCAGAAGATACATATTTCTAGCAAAGAGACCTTTAAGTGGAGAGCTCAGATATTATTTTTATTGTTATCTGAAAATGACCTCATTTGGGATAGTGTTTTAGACTAATAGGACCCTCCTGTATGAAAAATCTCACATTTGCCTCAGTTGATGACGCTGGCTATAGTGACTTAGAGCTACAGCTTTCAAAGTATAGCTTATAAGTCATTATTAATTTTTATGATACCCAACAGGGGTCTTCCATGGCTCCCAGTGGTAACTCAAAATGTAAATTACATAAAAATGTGTGTATTTGCATTTCAGGTGGATTTGCCATTGCAAATTTGAATCTGTATTACCCCTACCCCAACCCCGGATGATATTTTAAAAGACTAGGATTAACTGTATTTGAATGAAATTGAGACCAAAAACAAATGCCCTATGATTTATTTTTTGTGTAGGTGGCAAAGAGAAAAGGAAGGTGGTGGTGGACGGGTAGTTCACAGGGCCTTTTACCAACCTGTGTGGAAAAATTTGAAGATTATTATTGATTTGACATTTACTTACAATGCATTTCTTTTATGCCTAGGTCCATCTTGACTGGCTTGTTCCCCCCAACCTCAGGCACTGCCTACATCCTTGGGAAAGATATTCGTTCAGAGCTGAGCACTATAAGGCAGAACCTGGGGGTCTGTCCTCAGCATAATGTGCTTTTTGACATGTGAGTAGCAACTGTGTGTTTTCAGAGAAATGGAAAGACCTTTGTCCTGTGTGCTCTAGTAGTGAGTGACAAAGAAGTGGCACCATCTATATAGCAGCTTTGGGGCCCATAGATACCACTCTAGGGAGGCTTCCTTGCACCAGATGCCACATGGTTAAAGTAAATATCAAGGGCATGTGGAACATCGGAGAAACTGTTGTCGCGAGGAAGTGGTCACAAAAGTACAACATGTAGCCTTGAAGGGTGCATAGAGGAAGAGACAGAGAGAGAGAGAGAGAGAGCCACACTGTCATTTCCTTGCCCATTCTGGAGGAATTGTCTATGCACATCTCAAGTCTTGCTGAATGCTGTTTCTTCCCCAAATCACTGCAGTTTGAGCATCGCATTCTAGCAATGGGATGTCAACCCTCCAAATAACAGAGCTTGGCACCCAGATAGCTGTTTCTGTGTTAAGGTGTTAACAAAAGAAGTCCACCCGTTTACTCCCACTGTGGCAAATGATGAGTGTATTTCTTGATTTACTGGGTAGGGGGAGACCTTGGCAAAATTTTTCTTGGGAACCCAGAATCTTTAATTTGTTGCCATGCTTGCATTCAGGTTTTCTTTCCCCATCCTTTGTTCTGGGCCCCACACTCCCATGAGTGCATCCTGAGCCAGGCTTGATGAAAGCAACCTAATTCCAGTTGTGAGAACAGAGATCTATGACTTTATTTCAAAACTGATCCTTATTTAATACCAGAGTCAGATTTAAAAAAAAAGTTCAATATGACTACATTCTCTCAACATAGTACAATTCTCCCACCAGGAATCTTTCCTCTTTAGTATTTTGGTGCTTTGATTGATCTGCATTGATGAGGGCGCTCCATCCAACGATGCAAATTGCAGCCCATCATTGCTGTCTTATCTTAATAATTGACTGAAAAAGTTTTCAAAAATTCTCCATTTGCTTTTTCATTATAAGCTTTGTTTCTTTTACGATTAATTTGACAAATAGCTGTAGTCGTGTTGTGACCAGCGTGACCCCAGCTGACTGGTAGCATGCCCACTCTGTTCCCTAGGCTAACAGTAGAGGAGCACATCTGGTTCTATGCACGTCTGAAAGGGCTGTCGGAGAAGAGTGTGAAGGAAGAGATGGAGCAGATGGTTCTGGATGTCGGTTTGCCACACAAACTGAAAACTAAGACAAGTCAGTTGTCTGGTAAGTACAGATATTGCCTGCACCCCCACCCACCTCTTCACAGGAGATCAAACGAGGTAGTTGTAAAGCAGTAAGCACAGTGCCTGCCACATAGCAGGAACATGGTGCATACTTTTCCTCCTCTTCCCCGTCAGGTTCAAAGATACCGGCTAGCATCATGCTTCACATGGCAGAGATGGGGAGGGATGGGGGTGGGGTGGGATTCAACTCTTTTAACTACGTTCATTCCAGAGCTTATGCAAACTATTCCAAAACTCTCCTTCATGCTTTCCCTCAGCTTCTCTCCCCTTTCCTTCTTTCTTTGTCTATTTGTTTCTCCCTTTCCCTCTTTGTTCATTCTCCAAAGAGCTGAGTGTCAGGAGTTGGAGAAGGAATGAATTTGGGAGACATTTCAGTTCTTTTTTTCCCCTCACCTAAAAAAGTAGTTATCACAAACACTGGGAAGTGTGTTATCTTGAGATCTGTTTACCTGAGGCAGCTAGGTGGCAACATAGTGTGCAGAGCTGTGGCCCTGGAATCGGGAGAGGGAGAGGGAGAGAGAGAGAGAGAGAGAGAGAGAGAGAGAGAGAGAGAGAGAGAGAGAGAGAGAGAGAGAGAGAGAGAGAGAGTGAGAGTGAGAGAGAGTGAGAGAAAGTAAAGTAAGTACCTGGGAGAGGTAGGTGTTAGTACCATCCCCATTTTACAGGGGGAGAATGTATACATACACACACACACAATATGTGTGTGTGTGTGTGTGTGTGTGTATGTACATATGTATATGTATATATGTATATGTATATATGTTATATATGTGTATATGTATGTATATAGGGGTGTGTGTGTGTGTGTGTGTGTGTGCATGGGTACATACGTACATAGAGGAGGGGAGGGGAGAAATATATAAATATATTACTTAATTCAGTGACACTGGCTCCTGGAGGTGACACAAACAAGACACTCCATCTCTATCTCTGGTCATTTTTTCTGGCTGTCCTCCATACCTAGAATGTTTTAATTTTTCTGTTCCAGCTACTGACCTCCCTGACTTCCTTTAAATCCCAACTAAAATCCTACCTTCTGCATGAAGATTTCCCCAACCCTTCTTAACTCAAGTGCCTTCCCTCTGTTAATTTCCTGTTTATCCTGCATATAGCTTACTTTGTACATATTTGTTAGAATGTTATCTTCTGCCTTAGATTGTAAACTACTGGGTGGGGGGTAGGGACTGGTTTTTTTGCCTCTTTTTGTATCCCTAGCACTTAGCCTGGCACTTAGTAGCAACTTATGTTTTACTGAATGAATGAATGACTATTGTATACTAGTATTATATACGTAAAGCTCTATAAAATATATACTAAAGCACTATCTAGAGAGTGCATGTTATATACTCGTGTGTGTGTGCATATGCAAACACATCATTCCCATTTTCCATTATTAGCTTTTTTTTTCAATCTTAAGGGAGAGTGAACCACTGTTAAAGGTTGCAGTCACGATGCAGTGAAAATAGTTGACCCCTAAAGATGCCAACTTCTTGGTGCTGATTTCTTGCAGAGGAATCATGCTGGCCCTGTCTCAGCAGACAGAAGGGGTGGTAGGGTGTTCCTGGGTGGGTCTACATGTCCATTGTTTCTTGGCTATGAAGTTCTAGACTATAGATTCTTTTTTCTTAATTTACCGTCTATCTGCAGAGGAATGCTAAAAATCGGTGTTACTGTTTCACAGGCGGAATGCAAAGAAAGCTGTCTGTGGCTTTGGCCTTTGTTGGCGGATCGAAGGTGGTTATTTTAGATGAACCAACAGCCGGAGTTGACCCTTACTCTCGCAGAGGGATATGGGAACTGCTTCTGAAGTATCGGCAAGGTATTTACTGTTTGATTTTTCTTGATTAATAAGAGAAATTTGGGTTTGCATGAAGTGTGAATGTATCAGTACAATCCTCCCTGAGTAGCTGCCCAGGGCATCAGAGCTGCCTTCTGCATCTCAGGAAAAATGTTGATCATCTTTTCAGAGACTTCAGGTCCCAAACCTCATAAAGGGGCTTGTTTTGATGGGTGTTTGTATACTGTTTATACTTTTTAAAAAATGGTTTCTTGATGCTTTTTTGTTGTTGTTGTTATGTCACTGCTGTGTCCCAATGACTTCTGCCCTTCCCCCTTGCCCCTACCCTGGAACCCTTCCCTTGCAACAGGAATAAGCCAAACAACCCAGCACATTTCCCATGCTGACAGCCTAGGCCTCCTGCCTCCCTTTGTAGCTACAGTCCATCCCCTCTGTACTAACGAGTTAGGGAGAGGGAGGGCATGCTTCATTGTCACTCTTCTGAAGTTCAGATCAATAACAGCATTCTATCTGACTTCTGGTGTCTTGTAGTGTTGTTAATTACTTTTTTACTCTTTTGGTATTTTTACTTTGCCTCACATCCTTTCCTACAAGTCTCCTGATGTTTCTCCAAATTCTTGACATTTGTCACATTTTATGATATGATAGTATTTTATTGTACATATATATTACATTCATTCAGTCCCTCCTCAGTTGATGGTCCTCAACTGTACTTCCAGTTCTGAGCTGTGATAATAAGTGCCAACATGACTATTTTCATATATATGGGACCTTTTCCTCAATCATTGACTCTTCGGTTATATGCCTGGTGGTGGTATTACTTATTACAAAGGTGCCCATGTTTTGTAGTATGTAAACTTTATTATGATGGCAGGGATCCTATATTATCCAAACATTTTCTTCCTCTAAGTGCTTGTGTCCTGAGCATTTTAGGTGCTTAATGACTACTGTTGAATTGTACTGAATCGGTGCCATTGTAGAAGTAGCAATAACCAGATGGTGTTTAGGTTGACTTGCTGCCTGCTCTGTCTTCCTCCTTTCAGTGGCTTAGGATTGCATGCAGTACCACCATTTCTCCTCTGGTTTGTGTCTTGGCAGGTCGCACCATCATTCTCTCCACTCACCACATGGATGAGGCAGATATACTGGGTGACAGGATTGCCATAATTTCTCACGGGAAGTTGTGTTGTGTTGGTTCCTCTCTGTTTTTGAAGAATCAGCTGGGGACAGGATACTATCTGACCCTGGTCAAGAAGGATGTGGATTCCTCCCTCAGTTCCTGTAGAAACAGCAGCAGCACAGTGTCTTACCTGAAAAAGGTGAGTCTCCTGTTCCAGGTATTAGGGCTAATGCCCAAGAGTAGAAATTAAGGTCTTTTTCCGTTTGATTCCTATTGCTGCCTCATTCTTTGATTTTGAGGAAAACCATCTCCCCTTTCTGCTGCTCAGTTTTGCTTATTCTGGAATATACCTGGTCTCATGGAAGGATGTCTACCCCAAAGGGGATCTAGAGAATTCAGGCTGACTCTATACCAGTGAATTAAACCTATGTGGTATGCAGTACAATGCTTCTAGGGAAAATCTTCCCAGGGCTTTGTTTTGCCAATAGTAGGTGACTGCTGATGTTTGCGCTATACCCTAAAGTCTGCAGTTGAAACAGCTGCTCAGGCATAGAAAAAGCAGGGATGGGGAGTGAATACCCACCAGTACTTGGCATGAGAGTAGGGAACCTTGGGGTTTGGCCCAGCTTCACTACTTACGTGTGTAGGATCTTGAATAAGCATTTGTCTCTTACTATTTAAAATTCTTCATATGATATTAGGATAATTAGGTTACAGGAAGGCAACAAACATTTATTCATTGTTTTTATGGTTTTATGCTAAGGGGTAACGTGTACAAACACAAAAACAATTCCTGCCCTCAAGGGGTTTCTTTTTCTGCTTGCTTGTAGTCTTGTACAGTTATCATGGGGATTAATAAGATCACATAAGGGAAAGTGTTTATAATTCTTTGGAAGAGAGGTGTTTCCTTAATGTATCCATGAGCATTATTTGCTCTCTGTTTTGCCTTTTGCCTGTTATGTTTCCCACTGTAGCAGTGACTTATTTTCTGGAAGTGGAAGGAAAGTCGGTAGCCTAGAGTAAATAGCCTGGTTCCAGGGTGCAGCCTGTTGGCTTGCTCACTGTACTGTTGAATCTGAGGCTCACCTAACCCCTCTGGCTAGTGTGGCAGCTGATTCAGTTAAACCTCTGAGGGTCATTGACAGCACCATCACTCTGCTTCCTGCTTGTCTGTTCGATCAGGCAACTTATCCAAATAAGGAAATTGGCTTCAGTTAACTAGATAAGATATACAAGTTAAAAGTCAAATCAATTCCTTAAACTTATAAGTAGGAACTATTTTTTTTGTAACCTACTAACAGCTCAGCAAAAGTGAAAAAGAATAGATTTCATTTTTAACTTTAAAACTTTACTTTTAAAAAACTAATAGACTGGAATGATTCCCCTTGTCTAGCTTGATAAGCCTGCCCCTTTGGGTTAGGACATCAGGCCATCCTTTCCTCTTCCCCGTCTCTCACTGTCATTATCATCACACCTGCCCCTGTACTCTGACCTAGAACCATCATACATACTTTACCACAGAAAAAAAAATAAAGAAAAAGAACACTCGAGTTGGAGTCAGAGGACCTGGGTTCAAATCTTGGACCACTTACTACTTGTGGTATCTGGGGCAAGTCTATTCACCACTTTAAAATGAAGAGGATGTACTAGATGCCCTTATTGTCCCTTCTAGCTCTGAATCTATTCTTCTGTCTTTATATTTTTGAATGTTTTCACTGGATGATTAATTAACACTGGACCTAACATAGTAGGCACTTGATAAATGCTGATTGACCAGTTCCCAGAACCAGCGTAAGCATCATCTTTATCTTTACACCATCCTGATCTTTGTATCGTCTACTATTGGGCAAGGATTTTGTTTATGGCTCCTAAGCCTTGGTTCTTGTTCCAAAAAGAGTATATGTAAACGTACTGAAGTCTTGTAAAATGATAATCTCAGAAGCCTGGGGTATATGATCGAGCCACACGAAGGAAGAGCCTGATGTAGCATCTCACGAGGGCAAAGCACTTTGGTTAATCTGCACAAGGAAGCTGGAGCCAGGCACAAAGAGAATGAGGAAGATTTCTCCCTCCCTTATCCATCTATAGGTATGAATATAATCCCTGCTTTCTTCTTTGTCATCAGGAGGACAGCGTTTCTCAGAGCAGCTCTGATGCAGGCCTAGGCAGTGACCATGAAAGTGACACCCTGACTATAGGTAATGTAATGACTATGGTATTTCTAACTCAGAAGGTTTGCCTCCAACAAGGTTTCATGTGAGAGCAGTCAGGCCTTGACATTCTGTGAATGTGGCTGTGTTGGGGGGCTCCTTGAAAATTTTAAGTGTCATAGAAAAGCATGATTTCTCAAGGATCACTTGTTTTAAACCCTTCAAAGAATCATATCGTTTAGGCAATGGGGACCAGCTTTTATTCTCCAAGGGGAAAAAACCAAAACTAGCAGAAAGTATCCAGCATCTGGCCTAGCTGAGAACAGTATGTTTAAAGTAATTGGTATTTGGAATCAGCAGTAGAGATTCTTTCTTAATAATTAGCATTTATAAAATGCTTTAAGGTTTGCAAAGCACTTTACATATATTACCTCATTTAATCTTCACAACAATGTTATGAGGTAGGTGATATTATTCTTCCAATTTTACAGATGAAGAAACTGAGACAGTGGGGTTAAGATAGTAAGTGTCTGAGGAAGGATTTAAATTCAGGTCATTTTACAGTTCATTTTACAATACCTCTCAGTTGACTTCATAGCCAGGCACCTTTTGCTTATACCTATTCCAAAGGAACAGATGCTTGCATGTCATTTTCCAGAATGTAAGCAAAAGAGGGAAAAAAAGACATAGGTTGCATGTTGCATTAAAGATGAGTAATCATGTTGACTTTTTGTCGCGCTTTGGTCTCTGTAGATGTTTCTGCTATCTCTAACCTCATTACTAAGCACGTCTCAGAGGCTCGGCTGGTGGAGGACATTGGGCATGAATTAACCTACGTGCTGCCCTATGAAGCTGCCAAGGAAGGAGCATTTGTAGAGCTTTTCCATGAAATCGATGACCGACTCTCCGACCTGGGCATTTCAAGTTATGGCATCTCAGAGACCACGTTGGAGGAGGTATGTCGGGCAAGGAATGTTTCTTCAGCTGTGTAAATCAGGCAGAGTAAATAATTCCAAAGACCAAGACAAAAAAAAAATCACTGGATGACCTGAAGTTTGTTTGCTTTGGAGCTGGTCCACCCTTCAGTCCTCAGTATCCTGAGCATCTAGAAAATAGTGTCTCTGATTAACTACTTCGGGTCAGGTTTGAGTGAAAAAGACAGGAATGAAATTATAAAAGAGAAGAATGTTAAGAGAGCTCAGTAGGAAGTTCTTTCATTACTGGACACCTTCTCTTGAGCTACCTTGTAGAGAAATGGCTGTGGTGCTAGCAGAGCCCTAATTTATTCAGAGAAATGTGGAAATTAGGTGGTAAAGAGTCACTAGTCCACCTGCCCCATCCCCCATAGGCTCAGGGCATGTTTCCATTTGAACTCATTGGTGTTTGAAGCAAAATTTTCATTAACATCTTTTAAAAAAGAACTCAGTTTAATACCTTTCTTCCCTTCATACTTTTAAAAGGTCCACAGTTTCCTTGGGGTGGACACTTGCTTTGGCATCTCACATAATGTAACACTTTAGTAGACAGTTTCAAAAGGTGTTGGTGGGCTCAGCTCAAGAGCTACCTCCTAGATAAGGCTTTTCCTGGTCGTCCCCCCACCATGCCCCCAGCTACAAGAGCTCTCTCCCAAACTTCTGGGTATATATTTTGTAGTTGCTTATAGATACACATGTTGTTTTCTCCAAATAAAATATAAACCCCTTGAGGGCAGGGGATGTTTTATTTTTGTCTCTGTGTCCCTCGCACTCAGCATATTATTCAGCATATAGTAAGGGCTTAATAAATGATTGTTGAATTGAATAGTTGGACTAGGTAAACATACTACCCAACATCTGGCCATGTGGGCTTGGGAGGACTTTTCAGAGCTTGTGCTCCATTGGAATAACTGCTTGAAGTCATCTACTCTAATAATAAAATGGAGTAAGACTTTGTCCCATTAGTGAAAGATCCACCAATGTTATTTATGGAAGCTAGGTGGCACAATGGATAGAGCTGTTTATCTGGAGTCAGGAAGACATGACTTCAAATCCTGCCTCAGACACTTATTAGCTATGTGACTCCTAGCAAGTTACTTAATTTTTGTCTGTTTCCTCATCTGTAAAATGGGAATAATAATAATAGTATCTATTTTCCAGAGTTGTTGGGATCAAGTGAGTTAATATTTGTAAGGCGCTTTGAAAACTTTAAAGTGATATATAAATGTTAGCTGTTACTGTTTTATCAATAATATCAGTAATAGGGTCTCATCTGCAAAGCCCTGATAATATACAGTACCTATTTTCTTTGTTCCTAAGATCATACAAACGTGGAACCTTAGGATTTAGGACTGGAAGGGCTCTTGGAGATCATATAACCTAATTTCTTAGGACTTATCATACCATTCAATAAAATATTCTATTATAATATTCATTGCAATGGCACCATTAATAATAACTATTTTCTGACCTCATCTTGTTTTCAGATATTCCTTAAAGTGGCTGAAGACAGTGGAGTAGATGCAGAGACCTCAGGTAATTCCCTTGGTTTAGGCTGTATTGTCTTTATTGCACAGTTTATTGCAATTAACCTGAGCTCACTCATTTAGAGTGAAAGAATTTGAGAGCTAGAAAGGAAAGCTGTGTTATATTTGTCTTTAAAGTAATTCTTTTCCAAGTCCGTTTCCAGTGTTTGGGGTCCAGTGTGCAATTTATTTGTGAGTAATTGGAGTAAATGAAAGTTAATCTCCCCCTCCCTCATTTTCCCTCTTAACTTCAGATGGAACCTTACCTGCCAGAAGGAACAGACGTGCCTTTGGGGACCGCCAGAGCTGTCTTCGCCCATTTACTGAAGATGATGCTTTTGATCCCAATGACTCGGATGTGGACCCAGGTAAATATCAATAAGAGCTATCCCATGGAATCTGAAACAGCATTTTTCCTCATGCATACTTCTCAAAAGTTTTTCCTTGAAGGGCCTCTATTACCATTTGCTTTAGATGATATTTATTGATGTATTTTGAATAGGCAGTAGGTCCAGTGGAATCTAAGGTTGGATTTAGGGTCAGAGAGTCTAACTTTACTACTTGCATTTCCTCATCTGAAAAAATGAAGAGGTTGGACAAGGTGACCTCTTCTAAATATATGAAATTGTGAAATTGTTGCAGAAATGGAGACATTCGTTTAGTGTTTGTAGACGGCCAAAATTGACTATTTATAATTATGCTAAGTGTACATATTTTCCCTCTCATATTTTAGTATGTAAGTAGCTTGGCAAATGTCAGTAGTGAATCTAATTTGTCCTGAAAACCAGAATGGTGCCTAAGAATTTAACCTAAAGACAGCAAGCAAATAAATAGGACTTTTGCATCTATTAGATTGTAAGCTCCTTGAGGGCAAGGACTGTCTTTTGCCTCTTTTTGTAACCCTGGTACTTAGCACAGTCAGTGCCTGGCACATAGCAGGCACTTAATAAATGTTTATTGATTGATTTGATATGTGTATGTGTGTTCATCCAAACACCTTTATCATATGACCTTATTTTTCAGAGTTCCAAGGCCATTTTTTTCTCTTAGCTGGGCCATGGTTTTAAGGATTGAGTTCAGTATCTTCTCTTCAAATACAGATTAAGAACAACTGAACTCAGATCCTGTTGTAAATAGGATTGGACAGTTTGTCTTTTGTCATGGAAAAATATGCATTACAATTTTTTTAATTGGATTGACTTGATTAGGCTAAATGTCTGCATAGCATCTAGATTTGCCTGAATGCATCTTTTAACCTTCTCAACCTGATTTCCAGTCCTTATTCAAGGACTGGGATTTTGTTGTTCTCATCATACAGAGACTGGCAGGTGGAGGCTTTTTGTTTTGTTTGACATTTTGAACTTTCCCCCCCATATTTTCTAGGGTGTAATTTCCTATGAGAGCTCTTTATTTCAGTAGCTGTTTTTGAGGATATCAGGAATTGGAATTTGAAAAATCAAAGGCGACCAGAGAATTAAAGGAGATGAAAGGTTGTGGCATTTGACTGAGAAAAGATTACCATGGCAACCTCTGAGGTGATACCCAGGATCCTTTTCTTTCAGAATCCCGAGAGACAGACCTACTCAGTGGCATGGATGGTAAAGGCTCCTACCAGGTGAAGGGTTGGAAACTCACCCAGCAGCAGTTCGTAGCCCTTTTGTGGAAGAGGTGGCTGATTGCCAGGCGTAGCAGGAAAGGATTTTTTGCTCAGGTGAGAAACAATGGTTCTGTATACAACTCGGGTGGGTCAGTGAGGCATCCCTCTAGACAGCTTTTCTTCTCTTTAGGCATAGGAGTCAACTGAGGTCTGGGAGGTTGGCTAAGAAATCCCTCACAAAGAACGAGTGATTCCTAGATTTATGTGATCTATGTACATGCAAGCTGGAAGCCTGAGTTTTCTAGAAGTTGATGGTTAATTGTGGACTGGTTGGGGGGAGGTTTGTGAGAGACAACCTGAGTCAGCCCATTACCAGCACACTGTAACAATTTATACCATCTTGCCTATTGCAAAGAAAATTAGCTGAAGTAGGGAGGAAAAAATATCCATAGGGCCTTTTATTGGAGTTTTCCTATTAATATCAGCTTTCTTCCTTCTCCTTACCTAATGGTTTCAGATCGTTTTGCCAGCAGTGTTTGTCTGCATTGCCCTCGTGTTCAGTCTGATTGTTCCTCCTTTTGGCAAATACCCCAGCCTGGAACTGCAGCCGTGGATGTACAATGAACAATATACATTTGTCAGGTATGTGCCCCTTGCTCCAGAGAATGGAAAACCAAAGAAAATAGAAAAGTGGTACTAAGTGCCCAAAGTGGTGAATGAGGTTACAAAGTGAAATATATCCTATCCTGTCTTATCTTGTCTCATCTCATGTGGCTGAAAATGGACCATTGCAACTATTAGTCTGGAGCAGAAAAGAATAATTAGCAAATCCAAATTATTTCCAAGTACACTTCTCATGTCAGGATTAGGGTCTTTTTATTTTTTTTTAATGTAGGATACTATGCCTTGCTTAAAGCCCACATCTAAATGAGAATGTGATTAAATTTTCATAATTACGCTCAACTTTTATGTCAGGCCCATTGTTCAATTCAATTTAGCAAACATTTTTACTGTGTGTAAAGAACTGTGAAAAACTCTGAATGTACAAAAATGAAAAATAACATGATTCCTGCCTTTAAAGTGCTTACAGTTTATTTGCAAAGTGGAAACACGCTACAAGTTAGAATAAATAAATGCACTTTGTAGATGAAACTGTTGGAAGGGGTTCTGATGGTGGCAGTCAAGGCTACTTCTTAATTTCTTAACATAATAAAATTATTTGTCACACTAGAAATGTAGTAGCTTCATTCATGAATTTCCCAATTGTTCTTCCTCTTTGCGGACATTAGCTAGTATTTGGTCTTTAGGCAAAATGTCTACTAACAGCCTAGCACTTAAAAGAAAAGTAAAAGATCAACTCTCCAGTAAGAAAAACAATATTACCTGTGCATCTGGAACAAGTGTGTGGAAGAGCTAGGTTAAAAGGAGTGTTAAAATCCAACAAATCTGTTTAAACTTTTTTCCTATTATGTGCCTTAAATTTCTTAACCACATTTTGGCTTCAGTTCATACGCTTTTTCTTTTCTTTCCCCCCCCCCCCCCAGTTTTCACATCTCTATCTGAAGGCAAAAATAGTGCTGTGGTAATTGTCAAAGGACCACATCCTTTGTTGTAATGTGACCAACAGCCATTTTTATATGTCCCTGATACTCTCTGTTGCTTATAAAATCTCTTCACAGACATTGAGTCAATCAACCTTGCCATCTGTTTCCTGGGGAAGGGAAAAAACTGAATGTCAACGCATAGGAAAATAACTCCAATGTACAATTTGATGGAGTCACTTCAGATAGCCAGTATTAAAATACTAACTCTTAAGTAGCCTTTTTAAAAATTCCATAAATTTCAAAACTTGACAGAAATTTGGTGCTGCTTTCCAGTGTAGGATACAAGTTCTGGAAAAATAACACTTTGGTAAATTAGATTTTTTTATTTCTATTTTGACGTTTAATCATTAAGAGAGACATACCTGAATTCAATTTTTACTTGGAAAACTCCATCTATCCTCTTTTGCTAACGCTCATTGATATTTTCGTATATGTTAAGTTGATTTGAGGTTTTAAGAGGTATGGATTATTTTAGCAGTTCCTTAATTAGCTTTTTTCTGGTATATGTATAGCAATGATGCTGTGGAAGATGCAGGCACTCAAAAACTCTTCGATGCTCTGACCAAAAGCCCTGGTTTTGGTACCCGTTGTATGGAAGGACAGTCAATTCTGTAAGTACCGTTTTAGCAATAACAGTGTCTAACCTTCTGTTTTCATGATGATCCGTTGCCCACCAGATGGTAATCACACCATATCCATCTTATGCTCTTAATACTTAAAAAAATTCAAAGCTAAAATAACTTGTCTACTTTTTTTCTTTTTAATTAGGCAATTGAGGTTAAGTGACTTGCCCAGGATCACACGGGTAGTAAATGTCAAGTGTTTGGTCTGAGGTCATATTTAAACTCAGGTCCTCCTGACTTCAGAGCCAGTGTTCTATCCACTGCACCACCTAGCTGCCCCAATTTGTCTGCTTTTCAGAGTAATAGGTATAAGAATTCTGAATTACTCAGAAGCATAGAATTATGGAAATATAATTGTGGTTATTGTTTCAACCGCCTTTGCATTTAATTGACATTATTCCTCTGTATTCCATGATCAGAAGAGTTTTCCCCAATTTCTAAATATAGTGCCATCCTTTTATTGATTGTAAGGTACAAGTAAATACGAGCTCAGGTCTTCCTGACTGCAGGCCCATGCTCTGTCCTCTGCACCACTCAGCTGCACCAAATCTTAGTTGTTTCTGATGACTGTTTTTCAGGCTTTAAATACATATACAACTAATCACTGAAGTTAATAGAAGTGTTATGTCCTTACATCTGAGAACATAATTTTCCAATCAGTTTTGTTCAGTTGTGTAAAAACCCTGTTCACACCAGTTTCTCTTCTTTTATACCTGGAATGTGGCTAATACTTAATTCAGGCAGTTTTTTCTCAGTTTATTCTCTTGATAAGAACTGTCAGCCTCTGTATTGGAAAAAATTTGAAGGAAGTCCAAGTTTAAATGAAGGAAAAAAATTTTTTTTGGTAAGGGTATCCCTCAATCAATACAGAATGCCACCTGCTATGCATCTTTTGATCAGAGAGGGTTGCCTTAGGACACTAAGATCCCCAGGGTCACATAGTCAGTATGAGTGAGAGGTGAGACTTTGACTTTGGGTCTTTCTGACTCTGAGGTTATCTTGTTCACTTTTTGAAAATGAGTGTGTTTATATCCAATCTATGTCATTTCTCATATTTTCCATATTTTTTTTTTCAAAAATCACCAGCAGTAGCTCAGCAGTTACGACTGCCATTTCTTCCAGTCCCCTGAGATGTCATTTGCCTGGGCCTGGTGACTTTGAATTCATTGAAGGCTACCATGTTCCCTCTCATTACTTCCTTGCTTATCTATTATCTCCAAATCTAGGGTGTTTGCCAATCTTCCTTAGGTTCTTATTATTTCTGTTTTGAAAACCCAAGTTAGTAAAGGATAGGAAGAGGAGTTGACAGTTAAAGATGCCTGGGAAAGTCAGATTTCTTCCAGGTGACTTTAGATTCAATTTTCCTGTTTCTTCAGGGATGTGCCATGTGAGGTAGGTGAAGATAAATGGACTACAGCTTCTGTCCCTGAGTCTGTACTGGACATGTTCCAGAAAGGGAACTGGTCAATGGAGAGCCCTTCGCCTTCCTGTGAGTGCAGTAATGACAAGATAAAGAAAATGCTTCCTGTGTGCCCTGCTGGCGCAGGCGGATTGCCTCCTCCCCAGGTGAGTTTATTTCTTCATTCTCAGCCTATAACAAAACAATAGATATGGCAAATTTGTTAGTGTTTATTAAGCAGGAAAGGATGAGATTGCATCAAGGAAGTTTTTTCCAGGTAGTTATTTTTGTGATCTGAGTCAAGGTGAGTTATTTTAATGCTGGTGAAAATATGTAGGTGTTTTAAAAGTAGTATCATTTTGTGTGTGTGTGTAGTACAACTGTATCCATATCTTAGTGTTTTCCTCTCAATCTATAGTATACAAAAATCTACATTAAACATTTAAGAAACATCCCTTTGGAGCATAATGTTTCTGCTTCTAAACCAAAGCCAGCTATTAACACCTCTTTAGAAGGTAGGTTGTATCACACTCTCTTGATGAAGTGAGGGCCTATTGCATTGAAAATGTGTATATCTTAAAGCAATTTCTCTGGCACACTACCTTGGGACATGAGTTATCTGCAAGGAGGAACTTACAGATTTTATCATTGCCTTCACCCTGCCCATTATCAGTGTTCTAAACTCAAGCAGAATATGCTGTTGCTTTGTATGGTAAGAAACAATGTCTGTGTTAATGGGAATTCAGTGTGTAAACTATGAGGCATGAACAAATCCTCTCACATATTTCTGAGCTGTCATCACTTGTTTATTTGCACAGAATAATTACTGGGAAACCATTTTCTTTGTGCCACTTGTAGCATAACCTATTGAGTTTAAAAGGCTAGGGGGTGGTTCATATCTAAATAAAGTGGGGGCGGCTAGATGGCACAGTAAATAGAGCACTGGCCCTGGAGTCAAGAGGACCTGAATTCAAATCTGTCCTCAGACACTTGACACTTAGACGCTGTGTGACCCTGGGCAAGTCACTTAACCCATTGCCTAGCCAAATAAATAAATAAATGAATGAATAGGGTGGACAAAATGGAGCAGTAGACTCCATTTTATGCTGCCTTCCCTCTATTGATTATCGTCAATTTAACTTGCACATACGTAGTTATTTACATGCAGTGTCCCTACTAGTCCTGATGGTTTTTATTTGATTCCTCAGCCTCATGATGGGAGTGATGAAATGTCTTTTGGCTTGGATTCATTTGTTTGAGATTTTACACCTGATTGAGAACTACATGGGGGAAAAGTCTTTTGCCTTTGAATCCTCATTGCTTAGCAGAATCCCTGGCATATAGTAGGTGCTTAATAAATGCTTTTGACTGTTGAGTGACTTGATTATTGGCCTGAATGGGCTACTGCAATGGCAATCTCCTATGACCCTTGCTGTATAATTACAAGGAGTCCCCAAATCTCATAACTGTATTGTTCAGTAATGTATCCATTTTCAAGCTGTAGTGTTCAGTTTGAACTAACTGTTATTACTGAACAGTAAAGATTGTATTTGATCTGACAGAGAAAACAAAATACATCTGACATCCTTCAGAACTTGACTGGAAGAAACATATCAGACTATCTGGTGAAGACCTATGTCCAGATCATAGCAAAAAGGTGCTTGTTTTATAATTTATGTTCCTTATTTATTAGTAAATTGTTAAGGGAAACTTTTTCTGGTAGAATAGAGTGGAGAGGGGAGGAAAACCACATTCTCTGTAGGGTGGTATGCTTGATAACTTGTTAAGATGTGATCCCAAGGCCAGTTAGATGATTTGTAGTGATGTGTTTTCAATTAATTGCTCACATTTCTATTTCAATTTGCAAGCATTGCCTTATTTGGCCTTCACAGCAATCCCATGAGCTATATACAGGGGTGGGGAACCTGCAGCCTGAAAGGCCACATGTGGCCCTCTAGGTCCTTAAGTGCAGCCCTTTGACTGAATCCAAACTTCATAGAACAAATCTCCTTAATAAAAGAATTTGTTTTGTAAAACTCAGTCAAAAGGTTCCACCCAAGAAACTAGAAGGCCACATGTGGCCTCCAGGCCTAAGGCCTCAGGTTCTCCACCCGTGGTACAAGTATTGTGACTTGCCCCAAGGCCATGCATCTAGTAAGTGGAAGAACCAGAATTTGAATATAGGTTTTCAGATCCCACATTACCTTTCTACAGGGTGCTTCTTAGTTTTTTTTTTCTTTCAAGTAACTGTTATTAGGAGCTGAAAGCTTAAATGGTTGAGAGGTCAGAAAGGGATAGAGATTTAAATTTTCAACATTCTCATGCATTTCTGAAGTAGTTATTTGCAAATTCAACATTCCTTTGTAGAGAAAAAGCAGTCTCTTTAAATCATGTGATTAGGACTATTATAAGTACTGTCTTTGTAAAATAAAAATATCCAGGCATTATAGATTAATTTGGTACATTAATCATATTAGAAAGGGCACAGTTTGTAAGCTTAAGAAAAAAGAATGACATTATGATTATTGATTTCCATCCCCCCCTCTTGCTGCTTTCTTATCCCCTAAGTTTTCTTTTTCATTTCCCCCTCCATCTTCTCCTCTTTGGTTAGTATTCTGCTATTCAATTTACTCATTTCTCACTGGCAGGAACAGTTTCAGTGTCTTTAAAATGATTTTTGTTTCTTTTGTTTTTTTGCAGCTTGAAGAACAAGATCTGGGTAAATGAGTTTAGGTAAGTCTGTGACTTTTTTTGCTTTGTCGTTGGTTTTCTTTGATTCTTCAGCCTCATGATGGGAGTGGTGAAATGTCTTTTGGCTTGCCTTTATTCCTTTGGGATGTTACACCTGATTGAGAACTGCATGGGGAAAGCAGAAAGTGTGGGGGACATGGGATGAATGAACGATGTGGAATTCCTTTTTATTTGTGGAATTAAACCATAGATTCATACTGTAGAGCAGGAATGTCAAACTCAAATAGAAATGGAGACCACTCATCAATGTATAAGGTTTTCTGTGGCCACATATTGATGTAATATTATCTTATGTTTTATTGTATTTTAATTTATTTTGTAAAATGTTTTCCAAGTACAATTTAATCTGGTTGGGCTTTAGTTAAATCAGGAGTGTTATGGACTTCATGTGGCCCAGGGGCCACATTTTTGGTACCTTTGATCTAGAGGTCTGCAAAGAGCATTAAGTTTGGAGTGCCTGGCCAGCTCTGACTGTTGACCACAAATATCAAGTCCTCTCCTGCAACCCCAGTGAGCTTATAGACAGACCTTACTAACTTGTGACTTCAGGTTTGGCAGAAAAGATGGTGGTGTGAGGTGTTAAGTCTAGTTATATTTTACCCCCAAAGGCCAGATGAGTTTGTCACAGTCCTGAGGGATTTGAGAGTTGAGAGTCAGAGTTAGCAGTGATTGCATAAGGTTCGAAGATGCTGAAAGAAGAATTCAGGGTCACTCTTGAGTATTGGGTCCTGGATGTTCTTAGGGGGAAAAAACTGTAGCAAGCCTTGGCCATTCTGAGCCTTGAAGGAGAAGGTAGAGAAGGGAAGAGGCCAAGAAAAAATGAAAAGGGGAAGTAGGGAGGGCCTTTTGGTGTGCTTTGAACTGATTTAGAAGTGGGTGGAAAAATTAGCAGTGCAGATAGGAGACATTGTGCCAGGATCCTTCTCACTAGCCTCCTTCCCATTTCTTCCCTGAGCACTGGTGAGTTTATTCCTACACCTATACCAAGCAGACAAACTCTTGGAGTGTCTCTGGGATCCATGTTACTAGGCATAAGCCAAAGGCCTATCTCTAACTCCGAGGCTAATGTGGAACAGAATGCATCCCAGCCCACCAACCTCCAGGTTTGCTCAGGTCCGTAAAGGCAGACCACTTGGCCCTTAGGGTCAAGGGAATACATTTTACCATTCTCCTCATACCTCAGGATTCTAATTCTAGAGTTACATGTTTACCTGGATCCTCTTTGAATTTCTATAATTCCCACCGTCACCCACAGAAGCTTCATAAAGTAAACTGAGAGCAGATATAGTTTAGACTGAGCCTAACATGCAGATTGCAATACAATTCTGGTTTTGTATTTACTTTGAGGAGGAAGCAATCCCAAGTTTAAACATAAATTATGAAGACTGGGAGTGAGGGACACATTGCAACTGTTTAGTCTACCCTTAAAGAACTGTCTGATTTTTTTTTCCCAAGGTATGGTGGCTTTTCATTGGGTACCAGTAATGTGCGTGGATTACCTCAAAATAATGAAATTAATGTTGCCATCAACCAAGTGAAGAAACTCTTTCAGCTGACCAAGGTATGGAGTAGTATGGCATGTCCAAGATCATGCCTGGAAGATGTCTAACTTTCTGTATTGGCATATGCATTGGCTAGTCATGTTACAGAGAGAGCTGATAACTGGGTAACACTGTCATTCATAGTCAGGAAACATGCCAGATATGGTCACTGAGAGGAATAAATCTCTCTGCCAATTGCCTAGATGGATGTTAACCAAATTCCTTCTGGGAAGATTGTGGATTGGTGCCAGCTGGCTTCGAACTACCTCACATGGCTCCTCCCCTCTCCTGCCCCATCCTTCACCCTTTGTTCCTAGGCAGGAAAACATGAGATTGGAATAAGCTCTATAGTCCCAGTATCCAAGGCTAGAGAGACATTGATAATAAAATAACATCATTAACAAGTCAGAATAGTTTGGGCATTTGAGAGCTAACCCCAAGAGTGGGAGAGGGGGAAAGAGAGCAGGAAAAGAGTTTGGGACTGCAACAGCCCAGAGAAAGAAGTTATCCTCTTTCCTGGCCAGCTGGGAGTGCCAGGTCCCTGGCTAGAATCAGAATCCTTATCAAGCCAAATAAAGTGCTGAGCTTTGCTTCACTCTGTCCTGTGTCTTGCCTTCACTTCCCAGCACCTATCCAAGTGGACCAGCAGTCTCCTATATTGAGGCTAAAGGAGAATCTCTTGATTTAAATCAAAAATCCTTGAACCTCTGTCAAAAAATAGTTGGTGATTAATTTCTGAGATAATCCGATTATGTGAATCTGCCCGGGGGTGGGGGAAACAAACTGTATTTTAAAGAGCCATTCCTAAAACAGTGGCTCACTGTGAAGAAAATGTGATCATTTTCTTGTTCAGTTGGCTTTTGTCCTTGATTTGGTATAAAGCATAGGTTCACACACACACGTGCATGTAAAGCCCAAGAATGCAGCAGTTGAAGGTTAATTTCAGGGCTGCCTGACCTTCTAGTTAGTGCCTTCTGAACCTAGTGTTGGCTTGTGCCAGTGATGCCCTTCAAGAATGGTGGGACTCACAGAGCTGTGGTAGCTGTCAACACCAACCAGCCTACTCCAAATGTGTTCAGTTACCAACACAAAGTGCAGTATTTTAAAATGCACAAGGCTGTTGTTGCATGTGTATTCTCCTTCATAGGTTTGTGTATTTTCCATAGTTCTCAGGTTCATGAAGAGAATTAAGTCAATCCAGGCAAATCTTTAAAGTCTTTTTGGGGAGATGGGGGTTGGGAGGGTAGACAGTAAATGAAGAAAAGTCTTCTGCAGTCTCAGGGTAATGTGGGGTAGTGGAGAGAGGGCTAGCCTTGGAGTCTGAAAGTCAAGGGGTCAAGTCCCGCTTAGGACACATACGAGCCATGTGACCATTAACTTCCCAGACAACTCCCTTAACACTATAAATTATAGATAAGTGACCTGTCTTCGTTAGCAGAGAGAAGTCTCACATCAGAAGTTCTTTAGACTGGTAAAATTAAATCTAGACAAAAAAGAAAATAATGTAAAATAATACTTATAGAAAGCTGCCTATTTACTCTTTATACAGGTAAAACATTCCCTGCCAGTATGAAATGTAACATTTGGTTTTGTGTTTGTTCTTTGCCATTCATAGGGCAGTTCTGCAGATCGATTTCTCAACAGTTTAGGAAGCTTCATGACAGGACTGGACACCAAAAATACTGTCAAGGTAAATCCCCTTCATGGCCATGATACCTGCTAGCCTCATGAGAACTCTAGGCCAAATATTACCCTCCCTCAGATAATAAGATTGAATAAGGCTATTCATAAGAGAATGGATTTGTGACTCCACCTTGTAGGCAAGTAGGTGTCATGGTGGATAAAGTGGTAGGTTTGGAATTGGGAAGACCTGATTTCAAATTTAGCCTCAGACACTAGGTGTATGAACCTGGAGAGGTCAATTAACCTCTGCTGCTTCGTTTCTTCAATATAGAGATAATAATAGCACCTACTTCCTGGGTTTGTTGTGAGGATCAAATGAGATAGTATTTGTAAAAGCACTTAGCACAGGGCCTGGCAATAATAGTAGATGTCTGCTAAATGCTTCTTCCCTTTCCTCTACATGATATGTGTTTGTAATACATTTTTTTATGACTTTTATGATTATACCCAATATGGAAATTGGGCATAAATGTCCAATTCTGAGAGTGGGTTGCTTAAAAGGAGTTAGTTCAAAGTCGGCTTTTTTGTCTTTCAGGTGTGGTTCAATAACAAGGGTTGGCATGCCATTGGCTCCTTCCTGAATGTCATCAATAATGCCATCCTCAGAGCCAACTTACCCAAGGGAGAGAATCCCAGCAGCTATGGCATTACTGCTTTTAATCACCCTCTGAATCTGACCAAGCAGCAACTCTCCGAAGTGGCTTTGTAAGCTTTGGGGACGGGGAAAGAAAAGAGTATTGGGGAGGTGGGCTTCATTCACCCATTTAATTTGTCCCATATTTATCAAATGCTTACTAAGTGGAGGCACTATCATGAGCTCTGGGGGAAGATAGAAAGATAAATAATTAATTCATAGTCCTGGCGATCATGGAGTTTACAGGTCTGGAAGAGTATTTGACATGTGAAAATGACTCTAATACAAAATAGAATGAGAAAAAGAGGTGCGAGAGGGAAAGATGATTTCCAAATTGAGTGATGGGGGAGAGAGGCATTTGAGCTAGGTCTTGAAGGATGGATAGGATTTCCACAGGTGTGAGGATTTTGAGGAAGTATAGGAAGAGCCTTATGACTGTAATAAAGAGGGGGGACAAAGGCATAGATGCAGCAAAAACACAGGATATGTACAAGGAATGAGTAGTAGTCTAGTTTGGCTAGAGTACAGGGTCCATGGTAGACTGTTGTGTGAAATAAGGCTGAGACCTCTCCCATATGAGGGCAGGGATTATGCCATTAAAATTTTTTATATCCCCGTAACTTAGCACAATGCTATGATGTGTATAGTAGGTATTTTAATAATTTTTCAAATTTTAATTTAGTTGATATTCAAAGAGCCTGTTGATTTTGAGAATAATTTCCAAAGTATTATTATTGGTTTACATGGTTTAATTTATGATTTCGAACACCCAGTCGAATCTCTTTCTGGTCTAATGGATCCTTTGAAATGTTTTTTTCAGGATGACTACTTCAGTAGATGTCCTTGTTTCCATCTGCGTGATCTTTGCAATGTCCTTCGTCCCAGCCAGCTTTGTTGTGTTCTTGATCCAGGAGCGCGTTAGCAAAGCTAAACATCTACAGTTCATCAGTGGCGTAAAACCTGTCATCTACTGGCTTTCTAACTTTGTCTGGGATATGGTAAGAGCATGGTGCTAAATAGCTCATTTGGGGTACTCCAGTTCACAGTGCATGGCAGGAATCAGTATTGTGGGAAAGTAATAGGATTAAAAAGAGATGCCCAGAAGGAAAATAAAGCAGCTGCATAGTCTCTTACTCTGTTTCATCATTATAAATTATCATTAAATATATGATGTTATGCAAAGAGCCTTGACTTGGAGTCAAAAAACTTGAGCTTAGTAAGTTTAATCATAGGACCTTGAGCAAGTCACTTCCCTCTACCTGCTCCAACCCCATTCCTTTCTTGTGCCTCAGTATCCTTCTTTGTAAAGTGGAGTAATTGGACTTGATCTCTGAGTTCTTATCTAGCTATGCATATTTGATACAAGGAATTTTTCCATCAATGGGATGGCAGGAAGTGGGGGGAGAAGAAAATAGATTTCTGTTCATTAAAAGCACTTTAAAATAGGTTGGAGGGTGATACAGTTGTGGAATATTGCATATACTTTTAGATGAGGTCACTGTATTATATATTTTGTTTAAATTTTTTTACTTTGTGTTACAAGAGACTTCCCATGGAATTGGGGGGTAGTAAGTTAATATTCATGTTTTAAAAACAAAACATGCCTACAAAACTTTAAAAAAAGATCTCCATGTTACATTTTTATTAATGCAACCAAATTGTATTAGCTCGTTTCATAGTTGGCTTATTTTGGGCTTGAGATCCATACTTCCAGTCTTTTTCAAGTGTATTGTTGTCTGTTCCTATCACCTCCATTTTATACTTTTGCAGTTAATTTTCTGAACTTACATGCAGGACTTTTCGTCCCTGTCAAATTTCTCTTTTAGTCAAGTCCATTATTCTTACTGTTGTGATTTTTTTTTTTTTGTATCTTGAAATTTTTGAATTTCACCTGGTGGTGTAAATATTCCTCAAGTATATCTTTTATGACTTTATTCAAGTTATTCATCAAAATATCAAATATCATAGGCCCAAAGACTTATCATATTAAAAATACCATAAATCATAAAAAATCATAAAATACCACAGCCATATGGTATTTACTAGAGGTTCAACATCGATTCATTTATTCAACCATCTATCAGTTTTTCCCAACCTAGGTAAATTGGTTCTTAACCATCATTGAGTTAAAATTTTTCAGTTTTAACATCTGAAGACATTTAAGACACAGATTTTGAAATTGACCTTTTCACGGTGATATAATTCTGCTGCTCATTTTATGGATACTTTTTAATGGGCTCATTTTACAGGGAACACAATATCATTAAAAACACATTTATTCTGGGATTTCAAAGATCTTGATTAGAGTCTTGGCTTACATATCTGATAATTGAATGACCTTGTGTAATTTGGGTCCACTATCTGAGCCTTAGTTTCTACATCTAGAAAATGAGAATAATAATATCTGCCCTATCTATCTCATCGTGTTATTGGGAACATAAAATTAAATAATGAATGTGAAATTGTAAAGGATAAAGCGCTATATAAATTAAATGTAAGGGTATTGCTATTTTTATAATTAGGGTTAACTGTAATGTGGCATTATATCATTACTTAGAAGATCTATGAATTCATAGGCATGGGTATATGGGTACAGCACAAAACAGTGTCGACCCTTCCATGTCTTGGTAGTCAGACTTCAGGAATTTGTATGCTTCCCTCATTCTGAAGAGAATTCATTAAAACAAAAAATTATTATTATTAACCATGGTCAAATCACAACATATTGTTGCTAATATCAATAATAATAATTTATTTTCTGCCAATTAAAAGGAAGCTCTTGAAACTTAAAACTTATCCTTCAGTAGGTATACTCAGTGTGACATCTAAGAAAAAAAATGTTAGAAAAATAGAAACAATGTGAAATTTATGAGATCGTCCAAGTGTAAAATGCTTGTCAGAATTTATTGCCTAATACCTCGATTGATATCATTCGTCTACTGTTATTCTCAGATGTGTTTAACTGCCCTTTGTTATCATTAAAGGGAAAAGGTTTGGATATAGTTGTAGAGCTAAGGATGAACTCTTATGTTATCTTTTTTTTTTCCTTTCAGTGCAACTATGTGGTACCTGCTACATTGGTAATCATCATCTTCATCTGCTTCCAACAAAAGTCCTATGTATCTTCCACCAACCTGCCTGTGCTGGCTCTGCTTCTCTTGCTTTATGGGTAGGCATTTTAGGTCTAGAGTTTGATGAATGAAGAGTAACTGAAACAAGAAATAATGCTTAATGTTATCATATTTTATGTCTTACTAGGTGGTCAATAACCCCTCTCATGTACCCAGCCTCCTTTGTTTTCAAGATCCCCAGCACAGCTTACGTGGTCCTCACTAGTGTGAACCTCTTCATTGGAATTAATGGAAGTGTGGCCACTTTTGTCTTAGAACTCTTCACTAACAATGTGAGTACTGCAATTCCTTTAGTAGTTATTAGCATTTTGATTGCAAATATCTGATGGGTTGTTGTGATTGTCATAGAGGAAATGTTGCATTGTAGAACAGATGGTAACCCTGGAAAACCTTGGTTCAAGTCCCACCTCTGACACTAGCTGGGTGACAGTGGTCAAATCACTTCACTTCTGTGATCCTCAGAATCTTCATCTGTAAAATGGGATGATAATGCCTGTAGTGCTTACCTCAGAGGGATATGTTGAAGCTCAAATGAGATAATGTGTGTGTGAAGTACTTTGCAGAATTTAAACCACTAGGTAAATGGCAGTTATTATTATTACCTAAAACATGTATTTGGGTATTTGAATAACCAAAGCAATGAGATCATGTATCCTTAGAAGTATTGAGTGTTTGAAAAGACACCAATATTTGGTTTAGAATGTACTCTAATATCGTGAATTAAAGCAAAACTGATATGCTATGAGGTACCATCCCATCTATCTGGGTGAAATTTACTTAAGAAATAACAAGAGCTTACAGTTATATAATACTTGATTCAAAAACACTTCTCTCACAACAGCCCTGATATTTGGTGCAGGTAGTGTTACGTTCCATTTTACAGATGAAGAAACTATAAGCTCAGAGAGGTTGAACAGCTTGCCCATGGTTTGACATCCAGTAAATGTCAGAGGCTGAATTCAACCCCACATCTCCTGATTCCCAATCTGATTCTCTTTCCTTTATTCTTGGGGGCCAAGTTTTCCCTATAGCTAGAAGTCTTATGCCCTTTAATCAAGACTTTTCCATTTCAGCCTATTTTGATGGAAATAAATCTGATTTCCTGCCTTCAGGAACAGAGTATATTGGAACACCATTTAACTTTTTTTTTTTAAATGGTCATCATTTTGGACATGTTATTGTATTTTTCTCTAGAGAAATGATAATCATTGGGCCCATAAAGTTTGTAGGGCTAGTTGTCATTATATTAATGGCTGTACCTAGGCTGCTAAACTTTTGAGCTGTCTGTCGGTCTCTCTCTCTGTCTGTCTCTGTCTGTCTCTCTCTCTCTCTCTCTCTCTCTCTCTCTCTCGGAGACAGTTGAGATGAAATGACTTCTCCAGGGTCACACAGCCAGTAAGTGTCTGAGGCTGGATTTGAACTCAGGTCCTCCTGACTCCAGGGCTGTGCTCTAGCCACTGAGCAACCTAGCTGCCTCTTTTTGAACTGTTTCTGCTTTTTATAGTTTGCCTAAGTCCTGCCTTGTTCACAAGTTGTCTATTGTTACTTTCGTCTCTTGCCTGTTTTCCTTTCTTTTCTACCTTTGATCCATTCTGGTTTTGTTACCCAGAAGTCCTGTAACACAAAACGTGTTCAGCTTAAGTATAATAGAAGAGTAGATTCTAAGTGAGGACCTCTCTTGTAAGTAAAATGAGTAAGTTTCAGAGCACGCATTTTGTCACATTCATTTTGGCTGCATGGAAGCTTTTCATTTGTTTGTTTCTTATTCTCAGTTGTGTTCTGGGTGAGTAGCATGCCAGTTATTGTAGATACTCGCTTTGGCACAGCCTTTGAGAAGCCTGGTCCCCTCTCTGCCATGATGATGCAATGGAGCATCACTCCAAAAGTGAACTTGGAATGTGTATCAGGGTGGAGTTATAGCAGACTATACACAAGCCACTGGATAAATGTCCACAGTTTCCAACTTGTATGCATTTTGTCCTACCTAAGGCATTTTTCTGAACTTTCCAAAGGATGTTTCTTATTTCATCAACCATGATTGCTAATGCTTTTTGGTAACTGAAATCGGAGATTTGCATTACTATGATAGAATCTCAAAGTTTAAAGGAACTTCAACGGTCACATATTCCACCTTGTACCTGAGCAAGACTTCCATCTCCCAAACAAGTGGTCACCTAACTTCTACTTGACAGCCTCAGTGAAGGGGAACTTGTTACCCCCAGGCGGTCCATTCTACATTTGGATAACTCTTGATTGTTAGAACTTTCCCTAATATTGAGCTGAAATTTATCTCTCTGCATCGCTTCTTGTTCTTCCTTCTGGAGCCAAGTGGAACAAATTAAATTTCTCTTTTTGATGATAGCTGTCTTCAAATACTTGAAGCTGCAAATGCTTGAAGACAGCTATCACATCTTCTGTAAATTGTCTTTATGTTAGGTTAAACATCTCCAGTTCCTTCGACTACTCTCAGGCAACACATTTGCTCTTTATTCTGATTTTATAGATGCCAAATGCTGCTGATAACAGGTTTTTTTTAATGTTTGTTTTAACAGAAGCTCAACAATATTAATGATATCTTGAAGTCTGTGTTCCTAATATTCCCTCACTTCTGTCTGGGCCGGGGACTAATTGACATGGTGAAAAATCAGGCAATGGCTGATGCACTAGAAAGGTTTGGTAAGTGAATACTCTTCATATATCCTTTACTTTTGCATATGAACATAAATGGCCTTAGGGCATTACCACTTTCTTGCCTTCCTCTTTGAACAACAAATTCAAGTTTTCTTTCCTGTACTTGGCTTTATTTCCTTCATCAGCAGGTCATATCCTGTTTTTACTAGGTTGTTCACCCCATTTACACCTGTCCCCTTTCCATGACCCTGTATCCAGCACTCAGAAGTGAGGTGGCATATTGGGTGTAAAAGCATAAACCTTTTAGTGAGAAAAATACTGGTTCCTGTGTGGTCTCAGTATGTTGGTACTATTGAGTGAGCTTGTTGGGTCTTTAAGAAAGGCAGGCAAGCCCTCATCTTTGAAACTTGAAGCTACCTCAGGAAAGGAAATAAAAGAAGAAATATTGATTCTTTAAAGTCAGACAAATCAAAAGCTAATGTTAACGCAGAAAACTATTTGTTGTCTGTTATATGCTCTGTAAAGATAATTCGTTGTGGCTTTGTGGATTCTCTTACATCTCTCCATATTTATTCACTGTCTTCATAATTAAAGCTCCACAAAGAGGGGGACTTCTGGGAGCCAAGATGGTAGAGTAAGCACAAATCACAGTAACTCCCTTACTGACCTCCAAACAACCATAAAATAGCACCCCAAAACAAATCCTGGAACAGCAGAACCAGCAAAAAGATGGGGTGAAATAATCTTTTAGCCCAAGAAACTTTGGAAGATCGGCAAGAAGGGTCTGTTTCACTCAGGCAAAAGGGGAGCGTAGTCCAGGACAGGAAGCATCCAGTAAGCCAACAGCAAACAGGAGATCCTGAGCTCTGGTACAGTGAAGCAGGCACTACCAGGGACCCCCCACATGCCTCATTATAGCTAGGGGAATGGGCAGACTCCGGTTCTAAGAACTGCCCTGTGCTTCAGCTCAGGCCAGCAGCCAGAGAGCCCTGTGCTTCAGTGGAGCCCCAGGGAAACACAGAAATATCCCACCAGCCTCAGCACGTGCCAGACACCAGCACTAGGATCCCGCCTTAGCTTCAGCTAAGCTGCCAGACCTCTGTGGCCACCAGCGACCCCAGCTCCCCAAGCCGCTCCCTCAGCATAGCATCAGACGTGAGGGTCCCCTGTGGGCCTCAAGGCATCATCAGTGCAGTGCCAAGTAAACAGCCAGGGCCTGTAGCCTCTGGCACAAGAAGCCTAAGACAGTGCCCTTGCACCCCAGGAGCAGAGCTTAAATTTAAAACAAAGGGAAAAGGCCAAAACAGATAAACAGAAAACAACAACAAAGAAGAATCTGACCATAGAAAGTTATTATAGTGACAAGGAAGATCAAGACACAAACTCAGAGGAGGACAACAGTGTCAAAACATCTGTGGGCAAAACCCCAAAGAAAAATGGAAAATGGTCTCAAGTCCAGAAAGAACTCATGGAAGAGTTAAAAAAGGAGTTTGAAAATCATATAAGAGGTAGAAGAAAAATTGGGAAAAGAAATGAGAATGATACAAGAGAATTATGAGAAGAGGATCAGCAGCTTGGAAAAAGAAAAGAACTGCTTAAACAATTGGCCAAATGGAAAAGGAGATACAAAAATCCACTGAAGAAAACAACTCCTTATAAAGTATAGTTGGCCAAATAGAAAAGGAGGCACAAAAGCTAATGGAGGGAAAACAATTCCTTAAAAGTTAAAATTGGGCAAGTGGAAGCTAATGACTATATGAGACATCAAGAATCAATCAAACAAATTCAAAAGAACAAAAAAAAAAATAGGAGAAAATGTAAAATACCTCATTGGAAAAATAACTGACCTGGAAAATAGATCCAGGAGAGATGTCAGAATCATTGAATTACCTGGACAGCATTTTTCAAGAAATTATCAAGGAAAACTGCCCTGATATCTTGGAACCAGAGGGCAAAAATAGGTATTGAAAGAATCCACTGATCAACTCCTGAAAGAGATCCCAAAATGAAAACTTAAAGAACATTTTAGCCAAATCACAGAACTGTCAGGTCAAGGAAAAAATACTGCAAGTGGCCAGAAAGAAACAGTTCAAATATTGGGAAGCCACAATCAGGATTACATAGGACTTAGCAGCTGCAACATTAAAGAATTGGAGGTCATGGAACATGATAGGCAAAGGAGCTAGGACTACAACCAAGAATCACCCACAGTGGAATTAAGCACAATACTTGAAGGGGAAAAAATGATTATTCAATGAAATAGAAGGATTTTGAGTTTTCATAAAGAAAAGACTAGAGTTGAACAAAAAATTTGATCTCCAATATTAAGACCCAAGAGAAGCCTAACAAGGGAAAAAGGAAAGAGAAAACAAAAGGAATTCCATGGAACTGAACTGTTTAGATCCCTACATGGGAAGATGATACTTATACTTCTTTAAAATCATACCACTAAAAGTCCAGCTAGAAGGAATTTACCTTAAGGATGAAATGCAGAAGGAAGGGAGAGGTAGAATGGGGTAAATTATTTCAGAGAAACACCTATGACAGTGGAGGGGAAGATGAGAGGGTGTGCAATGGGCATTACTTGAACTATACTCTCATTAGTATTGGCTCAAAGAGGAAAGGATGTATACAATAAATTGAATATAGAAATCTGTCTTACCTGACAGGGAAATAGGGGGAGAAGAGATGAGGTAAGGGGGTAAAGGGACAAAAGGGCAGGACTGACAGAAGGGAGGGCAGATTGGGGAAGATGGTAGACAAAAACAAAATACTGGTGAGGAGATAAAGGATGAAAGGAGGGAGAAGACAAACAAAAGGATCCTGTATCCCAAAGAGATCATAAAAAAGGGAAAAGGGACCTACATGTGCAAAAATATTTATAGTAGCCCTTTTTGTGGTGGCAAAATATTGGAAATTGAGGGGGTGCTTGGGGAATGGCAGAACAAGCTGTGGTGTGGGGATGTAATGGAATACTTATGTGCGATAAGAAATGAACAGGAAGATTTCAGAAAAACCTGGAAAGATGTATATGAACTGATGCAAAGTGAAATGAGCAGAACAAGGAAAACATTATACACAATATTGTGTGATGTGTGTGATGATCAACTATGAATGACTCAGCTCTTTTTAGCAACACAGTGATCTAAGACAAGTAAAAAGGACTCACAAAGGAAAATGCTATGTCTATATCCAATTAAAGAATGGATGGACTCCGAATGTAGATCAAAACATACTTTTTTCACTTTATTATTTTTTCATTTTTTTTCCCTTTTGATCTGTTTCTTCTTTCTAAATGGTGGTCAATATGGAAATATATATTTGCATGCTAGCACATGTATAACATATCAACTTGCCTATCATTTTAGGAACAGGGGAGGGGAGGGGGAGAGAGAAAAATTGGAACTCAAAATCTTGTAAAATTGAATGCTAAAAATTATCTTGACATGCAATTGGGAAAAAATGCTATTAAAAAAATTCAATCACTGCACAAAAATAAAAAGCTACACAAAGAACACTATAAGGAAATGCTTGCCTACTACATTTTCCTGTGTACCTAAAGGTGATTTCAGTGGGGTCAAAGATCTTTTCCAGAATAAATTTGTTCATGAGTACCAAGAATTTCACATTTTTTTGTTTAGAGAGGAAGCTACATTATAAGAGATTTTGAGAAAACAAGTAGGGAATAATAATAAGGGTATTATTCTTTTCTTGAAAGTGTTAGTGTACTCTGACGCTTTTCTTTATCTGTTACCAGTAAATTGCTTCTAGCTGTCATAACATACTATAATAAAGATATCTGGTCTGTTCTTCCTCCTCTCTGTCCCCAGCCATAGCCTGATCTCTGCTACTTACTCGCTTTATGGCTTTGGGCAGTTCCAAGTCTCAGCTTTCAAACCTGTAAAATGACATAATGATGACTTGCCCTGCATGCCTCACAGGGTTGTTATGAAGATCAAATGAGAATGAAGGAAGGAATGAAAAATAATTTTTAAATGCTTACTGCGTGCCAGGCACTTCAAGTGTGGTAATTTAATAAACACAGAAGAGATAGTCCCTGTAATAGGAGGAAGTGGCACAGATAGAGGAGTACCAGTTGGATTGGTGGAGGTGGGGTGGTTTGCCAATTGCACGTGCTTGGTGGCATGTTTTGGAGCTAATGGGCAAGGTAAGGTGAAAGTTTACTCATCAGAACCCAGGTCCTAGTAGAGGTCTGAATTCTGGGGGAAGGAAAAGAAAGGGGAAGACCAGAATGCTTGGTGGTAGGGTTTGGAGTGGAATGTATGTCTGTTGCTTGATAAACTGTAAAATATTATTTGTTGTTGTTTGTATTTTTAGAAGTACCTTTTAATTTATTTATCTTGTCTTATGAGGAAAGGAGCTATTTTATAGGTGTATGTGTGTATACGTGTGCACATTTTTGTATATAGTTACAGCACACCAAATGATAATAATAATGATGTAATATAAGTCTTGCTAAATCTTTCCTTGGGAATACCTTGTCAAGTCTATGGTTTCATGGCTTTGTATACAGTCCTACTTGGTTACCTGTTTTTGAAAGTTGCTTTGATCTTACTTGGCAGTGGATGGTGGCCATCAACTTGGACAGGAGCACAGGCCAAGGTGCAGGAGAAAGCAATAGACCCTTTAGACCAAATCCTAAAATATCACTAAATTCAGTGTTGGCGTCCTTTTCCTTCTGCCCGGCTGCTCTTTTCAGAGTGTTGACTGATGTGTGTGCGTGCTCTGTTTGATCTTCCCTAGGAGAAAACCGTTTTGTCTCTCCCCTCTCCTGGGACTTGGTGGGAAGGAACCTCTTTGCCATGGCCGTGGAAGGAGTGGTCTTCTTCCTTATCACAGTGCTGATTCAGTACAGCTTCTTCATCAAGCCCAGGTGAGCTTATTTCTCAGATTTCATTGAGTGCTAAATATTTGGGGTTACTCATGGAGAAGGCAGGGAGATATGCTTCAGAAAATGTAGACTGGAAGCCAAAGTCGATGGCTAGCAAATAGTATCTCATTATGAATAGAACTCAAATTTCATAGATTCATAGAATTTCAGTGTTGAAGAAATCCCCTCTACTCCTTCCTGAGCAAGTGACCATCTGGCCTTTACTTAT
Organism: Phascolarctos cinereus; assembly: GCF_003287225.1. Classification (NCBI taxonomy): domain Eukaryota; kingdom Metazoa; phylum Chordata; class Mammalia; order Diprotodontia; family Phascolarctidae; genus Phascolarctos; species Phascolarctos cinereus. The sequence goes on from NW_027555847.1 coordinate 142,057,591, forward strand.
GCATCTGTAGTGATGAACAACTCACTACCTCTTGGGGCAGGTCATTCACTTTTGCACATCTCTGGTTAGGGATTTTCCTTATATCAAGCCATAAGCTGCCTCTTTGTAATTCCTGCTCCTTGCTTCTAATTCTGCCTTCTGGGGCTAAACAGACCAAGCTTAAACCTTCTTTCACATAGTGGCCTTTCAGATATTTGAAGATAGTAATCATGTCCACTCTAGGTCTTCTATTCTCCAGGCTAAATATCCCCAGTTTCTCTAGTTGATCTTCATACTCCATAATTTCTAACCCCTCACAATCTTGGTCACCCTTATCTAGATACTTTCCGGTGGTTGGTATTCTTTCTAAGATGTTGTTGGGGCAGCTAGGTGGTGCAGTGTGATGATCCCTGGCCTTGGAGTCAGGAGGACCTGAGTTCAAATGCAGCCTCAGACACATAACATTTACTAGCTGTGTGACCCTGGGCAAGTCACTTAACCCCATTGCCTAACCAAAAAAACAAACAAAAACCCAACTAAAATATGATGTCTACACCTGAATGCAGTTCCTAATGCTCTCTTTTCACTAAAACCAAACTCCATTCTCCCTGCATATCTCATTATTCTTCTCCTAGATCATGGTCCCTGACTTTGAGCTTCTGTTGAGTTCTTTACACTTTCCATCAGTGCTGGAGTCATGGAATCCTAGGATAGAACTGGAAGAGACCTTGGATATTCCTTTTCCAACCACCTGGGAAATGACTTGGCCACATTGTATCACTATTTTAATAGTAGAACCAAGTCAAGAATCTAGGGTCTTAACTCCCCAGAGTTAAGACCTTCCACTATCTCATGATGCTTCTAAAGAAATATGTGAGATGTATCTGAAGCTAGACTTCTCTAGACTTCGGAGACACGAGGTGTTCGTGGGGAATTAGCTTTGCTTTTGAGTCAGGAAAGACCCTTGTTAACCTCTGGCTTCTAAAATTTACCAGCTGTGTGAACACAGATGGACAAGTCATTTACTGTTTTTCAACCACAATTTCCGTTCCATGACTGACTGTCTTTGACAGTTCACTTTAGGGGGTTGGTTTCCACTGGAATAATTTGTTGTCCTCTGTTTTTCCCTTAAGACCTGTAATTGCAAAACTTCCTCCTCTAAATGATGAGGATGAGGATGTGAGGAGAGAAAGGCAAAGGATATTGGATGGTGGTGGACAGAATGATATTCTAGAAATCAAAGAACTTACCAAGGTGAGGAAAGAGTAACTATTTTAAATTTTCTTTCTTCAAATGTCTGTTTTGTGTTAGTAGTAAACATTTGGAGTATGAGATACTTCACTTTATATAAGAAATGTATTCCTAAAACTTATGTATAAATTGAATTTTGACAAAGGAATCTTTTGTAAGACCATTACTCTATAATGTATCTGCTTTATTCAGATTTTCACCTATAAGAAAGTGATATGCAGTAGTATAAAACAAACTCACAAATTGTTTATGTTTGGTAGAAACAGAACTAGGGAGAAAGGAAAGTCTGATTTTGACTTATATACCACAAAAAAAGGAACCTGTGATTGATATTCAAAGGAAGAAAAGTCACTTTTTATATTCGTCCCAACACTAAGAATGAACTTTTATGATGATGATGGTGGTGGTGGTGATGGTGTGGTAAGTTTCTGACTGTCAAGTATGGACCAGATGGAATCACTGACTAGCAGTACAGCTTTGAAAGTTATATTGAAATTTTTATTAACTTGAAAAGTATTTCCATATATTAGAGATTCAGTTTCATGTACAATCTTTTCCTTCTGTTCTATAATGTATGGAAATGCTCATTTTACTGTATATTTGTTAAAAAAAAAGGAAAAGGTGACATCTACTGAGTTTAAAAATAGGAATTAAGTTTGCAAAAAGCAGGCTGATTTTCACTCTTAGCCTCTAAACAAGACAGAAACTCAGATATCACAATGCCAGGTCTTCATAGTGCTATGAAGATATGAGAGCCTTCCCAAGACTAGGAACTGCTGGATTTTGAAATCTTTATTATTTTTTTTGAACTAAATATTCTCGGGATGACCTTGAATCACTGATGCTCATATATTTCTGGATGTGGCTTATTTTAGGTCTACAGAAGCAAGAGGAAACCTGCAGTGGACAGGATCTGTGTTGGCATCCCCCCTGGAGAGGTAATGTCAAAGTTGTCACATTTGTTTTTATACCAGTTAATGGAGTATGCGCTAGGCCAATTAGAAGACGAGTGGAAGTAGGGAATAAAAAAAATGTTCACGAACTTATTTAATTAGATGTTCTGTAGGACATTAATAATTTAGAGAGCAGGAAAACCCACATCCACATAGTGACTTTCAGCAACACGAGCTATTTAAGAAAATTCCATGTTTTCAAAACATTTCTTTTCTGATCCATCCCATCCACGCAGATGATGAAATTCAAATAAACATAAAAATGAGATTTTGCCTTTCTTGTCGATATCATTTAGTTTTTGTTCTCTCAAATTGGGTGGTAAAATTGGACCTCACTGTTTGTTTGTTGCATATTGATTTTTAACCTCAGCTTTGATCATTGAATTGCTGCCTGTATTTGAAAAATACATACATATTCAGAAGAGCTACTGTTTTCATCATTGTGGGTACTCCCTCCACCACTGTAGATTGCAACTCCTGTATGCCTTAGTAGTTGATGATTTTCATTATTTTCTGTGGCTGGAAAAAGTCATCGTCACTTGACAGTCAGCTGTCTGGTGATGAGCCTCTCTGTACTCCCTGGTCCCTTAGGACATCACTAGGCATATACTTAGAATCATTCTATTTTGGTAAGATCTGCTCAAAATTGTGCTCTGCAAATGCAGTTTGTGAGAATCTGGTCTCCTATCTTAGCCGTAAGTATAGCTCTTAAGTGGAAGATACAAACAGACAGACACGGTCTATAAAAAATTGTAATATTTAGCACCGTCTGGCCTTTTTTACAGATCCACTGTAGAAATGAAAATGAATACATGAAAAAATGTTTTTCTTTGCTCTTTTTTGCTTGGTTATAGCCAAAGAATTTATCGTCTAGTGGCTTCTTAGCTAGGTTAGCCTTTGGGTAGCAGAATCAGCCTGTTCTAGGACCATATTCAAAGTCTTTTTCATCATAGAACTCATCAGAGCTTATGCTGTTCATGTCTTAGTCCTCCTGAACTAAAGATCTGCCTCCATGACATAATCGGGCATCAGAGTAGGATTCTGCCTATATGTCTGGATGCACACATATATCTGCAATACATGCATATATTTATAGGGATTACATAATTACATATGTTTATATATGTACATATATACATATATACATATGATTTCTGCTTCTCAAAAGTGTAACCTTTTTTAATTATCATTTTAAAAACTGACGAAGACCATGTTTAATATTTTAAGATTGCACTCTTTGAAAGCTTTTCTGCAGTGGTTATATGAAATCTAGTTTATAATTGGTATTTAATAGTATCGTTATACTTGGGCACATGATCTGATTAAATTCACCTTACTTTCTTTTTCAGTGCTTTGGGCTTCTGGGAGTGAACGGGGCTGGAAAATCATCAACTTTTAAGATGCTCACTGGAGACACGACTGTGACAGAAGGAGATGCTTTTCTCAATAAAAACAGGTGAGAATTGGCCTTTCTTTTTGGTATTTTGCCCAAAGTCCCCTCAAATACCTTTTCTATCACCTTTCTGACTATCCTGCAATTACGCTATCAAATATTTTTTCCCTTACCCCCTGCTTCCTCCTTTAAAAGCTTAGGAAACTTTCCTTTACAAGAAGTCATTATGATAAAGCAAAACTCTTGGTATACTTATTTTTTAAAAAGTGGTGAGTGGATGATGGCACTACTTGAGTGATAGACTGTGAAGGCTGAGCTGAAATTCACAGCAGGGTGTAGTGCTGGAAAGCGCAGCTTAGGTGGTATGGGAGCTGGGAACATAGGCCAAGTAATTGGTGATTCATTATAAGTAAAAACCCCACCTACTTCTCTTGTGTTTTGCAGTATCTTGTCAAACATCCAAGAAGTACATCAGAACATGGGCTATTGCCCTCAGTTTGATGCTATCACAGAACTGTTGACAGGAAGAGAACACGTGGAATTCTTTGCACTCTTGAGGGGTGTCCCTGAGAAAGAAGTTGGCAAGGTAATGATGGCTTAAAATCAAAGCCAATGGTACATCCGCCTAGAATAGGCATTCTTTCTAAAATGTATTTACCCTATAAGCTATCCAGAATAAGCTTATTAAGGAATTAGCTCTCCACTTTGTTTTCTGATAAGATAGAAATTACCATATGGAATTTCAGTTCCTTTGCCCACTATTTCTGGGTTTGTGAGATGCTGTGGTGGTTGGCCCAGGTGAAGATGAAAACATAGAGACAAGTATTGCTATGGCACGTGCCGCTGCAGCTGCTACTTTGCACATGACTCACTATTAATGGTCCCATGTTGCAACTGAACACTAAGTCATCAGTTTCTTCCTTCCTCTCTTGCCGGGTCAGGGCAGAGTATAGTGGGGATTATATCTCTTTGCTAGAAAAAAGTACTAGTCATCATCATGTTATTCACATGTGTGCTGCCAGAGAGGAAATCCTTGGTTTTGTTCTTGTGGGTTGTTGTTTTTTTTTTTTAAATAATTTTCAGTGGTTTCCCTTTTCAAATTCTCGAGTGACAGGGTAGAGTGATTAATATAAGTTATGATAATTTTTTGACACTGAGTTTATTCTCCTGCTTCCCACAGGCTTTATCTTCAGTATCATATCTCAAGGACTCCTGTCTTATCAAGTGCTTTCTTCCTTAAATATAATACTGAGTCTTTTTGATAGGAACTGAACTTTGTTGTCCCCACACTATATTTGTGTTTGCTGTTATAAAATTATCTGCCTATGACCCTGAAAACAGGTCAGGGCCATTCTTTTTCCTTCGTTAATTTTTAGTGCACACTGTGTTGACAAAACACCTTTAAACAGGGCATCAGATCCTGCCCTCGAACATTGAAGAAAGAAGGGGAATTGCAAAATATTGGTCTTTGAATTACCTTGCAGTAAAAGACATGATTATAGAATTGGAATCTGTGCATTTCAAGTACTGTCATGAAACATCTTGTTAATTTGAGGGCAAAAAAAATTTAAACTGTGTTTCTCTTCTTGCTGTAGGTTGGTGACTGGGCAATTCGAAAACTAGGCCTTGTGAAATATGGAGAAAAGTATGCTGGGAATTACAGTGGTGGCAACAAGCGAAAACTTTCAACTGCCATTGCTTTGATTGGGGGACCTCCAGTGGTGTTTTTGGTGAGTACTAGAAAGTCATAGCTCTTTGGAGCTTTTTCCAAGTTGGAAAAAAGATCTTGATTTTTAGGCTATAATTCAGATACATCTTAAATTCATTAAAAAAAACGTTATTCAAAAGAAATTGTATGTGATGAGCATTATTCTTAGATCTTTGTAGATGCATTTGTGTACTAGTTTTCATTATTATCATTATCATCACTGTTCACGTGTGCTGCCCGAAAGAAGTCTTTGGTTTTGTTTTTGTGGGTTTTTAAAAAGAAATAATTTCCAATGGTTTACCCTTTCAAATTCTAAAGGAGTGCTAAATTAAAATTAGGGCTTGGTCCTTTTAAGTGAATTGTGTATCTGAAGAACTTAACATATTTTAACATCTCTGTGCTATTTTCTAACCAAAGTGAAGAAAAAAGTTCCAATTAGGCCCTGGACAAAAAAGCAAGTTAAATTTAACAACAACAAAAGAAATGGGCTGGTCTTCAGCATAGACTAAAGAATGTTAGAGAGGGAAGCCCTGACTTTTGGGCATGGCTAAGTTACAATGTATTCATGTTATTGCACAGAGACAGTGGCTGGGACAACTTTACATGCAACATGATCACATAGATGTAGGCTTAGCCCTTAGAGCATTTTTTTTAATAAAGACTCAATCAGTAAACCCACAAGTATTAATATGAGGAAGAAGAGATGGATTGAAGAATGGGGGTAAGTATACACACAGGGTCACAGAATTTGAGAGCCAGGGAGGGGGGATTTGGAGACTTGACGTCCTTACTTACTAGGAAACTTTCTTCTTACTGTATGAATTTCAGCTGTTATTTACTCTATGACTTAGAATTTTGGAAATGATGATGTAACTCAGCATTGCCAAGGAAATGAATAATGGTAAGGATAGGATGTTAGATTTGGAGCAGGAAGGAACTTTATAGTTCATTTAAATCCAACCCTTTCATCTTAATGATGAGAAAACTGCGGCCATGGCTTCCCTAAAGTCAGACAGCAGAGCTCAGATCTGAACCCTCATCCTCTGACACTAACCTTATGACCTTGCCGATGCACTGTGCTTTACCTAGCTGTTGGCTTCCATTGAGATTGTGGATGCGGAAGGCTGCATGTAGTGTTTTATCAGAAAAGCTGACATTGAAATGATACTAAGTTCTGCTTAGGGGTGTGATGACAGTGATGAACTCTGAAGGAAGGGCCTTCCTAATATGACATTCTGTGATTGTGTACTTTTATACCACTGTGTTGGATTCCTTTTAAAAAAGTTAAAAATTTTTGTTTCCTTTGTTTCTCCTCAAAACAACCCTGTGTGACAGGTAGTGTAAGTATCATTAATGCTGTTTTACAGATGAGGAAACTGAGGCACAGAAAAGCAAAGTGTATTAAAATAAAATCCTTGTCATGTGCTGATTTTGAGTTTAGTATTTATATTGTCTGATATTTTTTTAAAAAAGCAAGCTGTTTCCAAATGAGGTCATCTTAGTTTTTAAAGATTTCATTGTCATAAAATATCATTTGGAAGAAGCTTGAGGAGTCTCCTCTGCAATATTCATGAAAATGGCCATCCCTAGAAAGTGTACTTCTTAATTAATTGGCAAAGAATTCCCTTAACATTTTAGTGAGCATTACAGAGACAGAAGGATGGATACATTAGAGCTGCTTGAAATATGTTGCATTTTTGGGGCAGCTAGGTGGTACAGTGGATACAGCACCAGCCCTGAAGTCAGGAGGACCTGAGTTCAAATCTGGCCTTTAGATCAAACACTTGACACTTACTAGCTGTGTGACCCTGGGAAAGTCACTTAACCCCAGTTGCCTTAAAAAAAAATTTAAAAAAAAGATGTTGCATTTAAAAAAAAATACATCTATTTTCAGTTTATTTTCAGTCCATGAAATCTGTATCATTTATGTTGTAGGATGAACCAACCACTGGCATGGATCCAAAGGCCCGTCGCTTCTTATGGAATTGTGCCCTAAGTGTAATCAAGGAGGGAAGGTCTGTGGTACTTACCTCTCACAGGTAAACAGTGCTCACTTGACTCCAAATTAACTTTCTATCCATCATATCTCCAAATGGAGTGGTATTTAAAAACCAGCCTGAAATGAAGTGGAAACTAATTATCTATGTTGCATTGCATTGTATGTTATTATTGTGTTGTAAGATAATGTAAATACCAGATATCAGTTTGATGGTTTGTATACACTGTCTGCAAAGCTAAGAAATTGTTTTGCTTTTTGCACAGCATGGAAGAATGTGAAGCTCTCTGTACCAGAATGGCAATCATGGTCAATGGGAGATTCAGATGTCTTGGCAGCGTCCAGCACTTAAAGAACAGGTGAAACTTTGGTTTTTGTGGAGGACTGAAATTGGGAAAATAGGTAGTCTGGCCTTTTCCTAAGGTAATTGAATCTGGGGGCTCTAAAAATGCATGGCTAATAGGATAATTGAGTTAATTACTTTTTCTAGTACTTGGAAAGAACTCTGTTTCTCACAGTATCAAGTCTCATTTTCCTCATAATATAGGTTATCTCTGGGTTAAAATTCTTTTCAGAAGTTTTCTAAGAAATCTTTCTACTTGACTTTCTTGGTTTCAGATTTGGAGATGGTTATACAATAGTCGTACGAATAGCAGGCTCAAATCCTGACCTGAAGCCTGTTCAGGAGTTCTTTGGAGTCGCCTTTCCGGGAAGTGTCCTTAAAGAGAAACATCGGAACATGCTTCAGTACCAGCTTCCGTCTTCACTGTCTTCTCTGGCCAGGATATTCAGCATCCTTTCCCAGAACAAAAAGAGACTCCATATAGAAGATTATTCCGTTTCTCAGACAACACTTGACCAAGTAAGTTTGCTCCAGGATAAAAACTGCTTCACTTTTAGATGGGTAAAGGTTTTTATTCTGGTAAATCCTCAGGGAGAGTTTTGTACTCTACGGTTCAGTTGAGTCTAGGAGGTGAATCTTCCATTTTCTTGTAAGCTTGCCAATGGATACAATTTGTTGTTGTTGTTTTTTTGTTTTGTATTTGGTGGGGCTAGATCCTTTTTTCCTTATAGAGGATTGAGTAGCTGATGGAATTAGTTAATGGTAGATAATTAGAGAAAAAAAATTGCTTTTTTTTCTTGAGTTATTCAGATTCTCTATTCATGTTGTTATAAATTTACTTGCCCTACCTAATGTCAAGATCGAGGGTGATTTGGGGTAAAAAGAAGCAAAAACATGATAGGAACTAATCAAGGATTACCTTCCTTTTGACAGGTATTTGTAAACTTTGCAAAGGACCAAAGTGATGATGACCACTTAAAGGACCTGTCATTGCACAAAAACCAAACTGTTGTAGATGTTGCAATTCTCAAATCTTTTCTGCAAGATGAGAAAGTGAGAGAAAGCTATGTCTAAGTTACCCTCTCCTTCCTGAGAGAGGCTGAGAGACAGAAGGAACCAGAAGCCTTCCTTTGCAGGGAGTCAAATGTTCCACAGGACGGGGCCAGAGGATTTTGTGGGAAAGAAACCAAACTGGACCCTGTGCTGATACTCTACAATGCAATGCAATTCAATGCAATGAAGACAAAAAATTCCATTACAGAGGCAGTGCCTTTGTATGTAGTCTTTGCCTTGTATGGCTCTCAAGTGAAAAGACTTGAATCTAGTTTATCAATTTAGTATAACTATGGGAAACTGTAATATGGAACCCATTGGGTTTTAAATCATCCCTTTTTGTTCCTTTAATATTTTTACTAGGGTTGCAACAATAATTCATTGAGTAATCATGGCCAGTGATTATTTATTGAAATTATAAGGCATGCCCATCCTTAGTCATTCAATCCTGGCATGCCAGGAGTAGGGTTTCCTGGTGACACATCCATTGCTGGCAATGAATGCACCAAACCTGCTAGTGCCAAGACATGACAAACTGAAGCAACATGGCGTATCGTATGCTATTTTTGTGAAGGGAAAGCCTCAACGACTGCTCTGTAATTAAGAGACTTCTGTAAAATCAACTGACAGTCAACAATGTGGGGCCACAAATCACACCATGGATGGCAAGGCATTGCTTTGATCCTTCCTCTTGTGAGTTGCTGCAGAAGTGGCACCATGCCAGATTTCAGCCGCTCTGGACACATGGGCTTCTTAGAAGTTCCATTGCCACAGGAGAGTTTCCTGTCCTTTCCTATGACTCAAGATTTTAGATGAGCCTAATTCAAGTAAGGAGCTCCAAGAGCCAGGAGCCAGATCGCAGGTAGAAAATGAATGCAACAGATTCCTTGACTGCATATTGCTAATGCTAGAGCACGTTAATAAGAAGAGACAGCATGCAAACCTGCTGGGTACTCTGTCCATCATTTCTCAGTTGTCCAATAAAATGGTACCCTGCATCTCAAGGTAATTTTGTTCAACACAAATGTAGTATTATTTCAGGCTTTGTGAATTTCAACCAGAATTTGGAGGGGAAAAAAAGTCATTTTATTTTAACAAAAGGTATTATGCTTTTAATGTTTTCCATGTTATTTGAATTTAAAGTACCTTAAGTGATTTCTAATTCAACTGGTTCTTTGTAGAACATTGTAGTGTATTATAATATGGCTGCATCACCTCATAACCTGGGATGTATTTGTAGATATATAACAGGACTAGTGAAAATAAGGTGGTGTTAGAAAACCTCACAACAATCTTAGAATTGAATAATTTTAAGGTTGCTTGAAATTGACTTCATTTAATACTATCAGTCAGTAATTATGTTTTGAAAACTTCTTGCTGAATAGAGGCACTGAGTCTTAGTAGATTTCATGTGCCATGTTATTTCACGTAATTGGTTTACATGTGTTGGTTGGTGGAGAGGCATGGAATCATAACTAACAGACTATCATCATGGTTTTCTTTGAGAAAACAATCGACTGAAGCCAGCCCACTCCTGAACACCCATGACCAAGGATCATCAAATGAAAGGTCTTAGAGAACAACAGTATAGAAGTGGCTAAAGTGTCTTAAGACCAAACAAAAATTATTTGTTATGGAAAAATTTGCCGACTTTAAAAGTGTACCTTGTTCAACTGCCACTACAGTACAGGACACTTAAAATGATTGGTTTTACAGATTTCAGAAACTACTTTTGTCCCAGATAATCTTGTAGCCTAATTTTTTTTTAATCTGTCATTTTTCTTATAACAAAAAAAGACAAAATGTTGTTTTTAAAAAGACTCTTAGCTGGCCTGAAAATAGATAAAAAGAGAATTACCTGTTTATCATAGATGTGTCCACAAAAATTAGATGATGTTTATAACCTTTGTATTTTTAATAGGTAAACAGTTGGGAGTTCTGTTGAGTTGTGTGGATATTTTTGCTTTAACATAATTCAGTAATACTTCGTGTAGACTGTCTGGAGACAACATAAAAATAGAGAACTACTGTGTTGCACAGTTGAAGTGCCTTTTTTTCATATCAAGCTCCATTTTTTTTTAGATGTTAAAAATAAACCTTTTAAACAAGCTATTTCAGAAAATTTCAGGCTAGTGTATTTTTATTTAAAATTAAATTTTTTTAATCATTAAAGGGGTTTATTATGGTATTTTCATCATTTGAAAGATTGTTCCCAAGTTATTAAAAAATATGACTCCTGAATTAACATTCTATCATCTCCTTAAAAGATGAGTGTGTGTATATAAGAGACCAGCACATCTTTTGTTTTGACTACATTCTTGTGTAATGCATAAAATAATTTCTATTGATGTAGATTTTCAAAATTCAAAATGGTAGACTTCAACTGGTTGTCTTCTTTGACTATAGTCATGATCTAATTTTTCAAATCCATAAGTAGTACTATTGCTTTTGTTCCCCAGACTCCTTTAACCACACAAAAGAACATCAAACTAATAAACCTTTTTGAGAAAAATAATTTCAGCTTTCAGAACAAAAGCATTTCGTTCTGTAGTTAGAGTCAGTCTTGATAAGAGTTACATAAGAGATATCATTTCATCTGATTGTGCTCTGTCTTTCATTATACAAAATAAGTAAACAGAAGTCCCCATTATTTTTATTCATGATTCAGTGATAGGAGACATTTTTTTGAACTCCCTGCTTAAAATTTTAAAACTTAATTGTGTCAGCCCTGTGGAAACCTAAAGTTATGGGTTTTAAGCCTTCCCCCAAATATGCCTTGAAAGATGTCTACTACTTTTTCCTCTTGACAGTTTGGAATTTTATCATTAACTGTGAATCTGAGAAGGAATCTCTAGATAGTTCAGTTGTTGAAAAACAACAAATCCTGAAACTACTGTGTTTTAAGTGTACTGGGAGCTCTGCAGCTCTTGAATATTGTACATTATGCGTTCATTGACCATCAATCATTTATTAAGGTGATTTCTATTGATTTTCCCCTTCTATATACATCAGGTAAAATTTTTCCAAAGAGCCATGTGTTGTGTGGTACTGAACCACTTTGATAATGAAATATTCATCTGAATCCTTGTTACCAGATGCTCTTTCAAAAACTGTTGCATCCCTTTTTATAGTATGTTAGTATTTTACTAAGGATTAGGTATATTCCTCTTCTCCCTCCACCCCCCCCAAGCCAAACACCTCGTGATAAAGCTCTGTTTTTTGTGCTTTTTCGGATATTGTTGGTCCTTCATTCCAAGCACTTTATGCTGTCTGTAATGGGATCTATTTTTGCACTGGAATATCTGTTAACTGCAAAAGACTAGACCAGGTTTCACAATAGGTTTCTAAGTTAAATAATTTTCATTAAAATAAAAAAAAGAAAAAAATTGTATTGTCAGTAACTTTATATGAATTATTAAAAATCATATTTCTATGTTGTATTGAGTCACCAAAATAAAGCTGTGACAGTTCTTTGGTCTATATAAATTTACTTTCATGCGTTGATGGGCACACTTACTATATTGTTAAAATGATATCACATAGCTATTTTCATATCAAGAACTATATACTCACACTGGCTAAACCGTTTAGGGTAGGTCCTCAGCAAAAAATGTAAATCACACAATGTTACATCTTAGACTACAAATTGAAGTATCCCTGGTGATCTCCTGGTCCAAATTCTTCCCAAATCATGAAATCTTGTCTGAAAAACCATGATCCATTATCCCCAACAACTGATCATTTAGCCTTTTTCCTGTTATAAGGAAATTTCTTATCTCTTCAAACAACTTATTCTTAGTTCTAATTATTAGGAATTTCCTCCCCCTTAAATATTGAGTTAGTTGAAACTTTCACTAAAACATCCTTTTCTGCAAGACAATCTTTCAAATACTTGAAGACAGCTATGTGTGTGTGTAATTTTCTCCACTCTAGGCTAAATAATCCCCAGCTGTTTTGATGCTCAAATGGAATGCTTCCTAGGCTATAGTACATGCTAGAGCTCTTCTGCATTGGTTCTGCTTGACAACAGCCCTTCTAAAATGTGGTGCTAAGAACTTGATACCTAAGATGTGATCTGCCTAGGGCAGAACACAGCAGAACTCTTACCTCCTTCACTCTGAACACTACTATTAATGTATTCTAGAATCATGTTAACTTTATCTGGCTGCCACATTGCACTTTTGCCTTAGGTTTTCTGGATGACACCTTTTAAGTCTGATTTACTACCCTTTGGCCTCATTTTCTTAATTAGACAGCCTGTGAGTTCATTCCAGCTTTAGATCTATAAGCGTGTGAGTCTGTGGTCCAGCTATTACTCTTTTTATCTTGTTTCCACATGGTTGGCTTTTGTTACAAATTTTTGTGAATTTTTCAGGATGCTGCTAACACCAAATTTGCCTCTTCCTTTTCATACATTTATTATCCAATATGACATGTCCTATACTAGGTTCAGTTTCATTTCTCTAGGCAGTATTGGAGTTAATTGTTTTTTTAAATGTTCTCTTCCCCACCCTTAAACCCCCCCCCATCCCTTTTGTCCATGTCCTCATCCTGTTTTACCTAAGAAACCATTCTCTTTTAAGGTTTTTTTTTTTTTAATTAGGCAGTTGGGGTCAAGCGACTTGCCCAGGGTCACACAGCTAGTTAAGTGTCAAGTATTTGGTCTGAGGTGAGATTTGAACTCAGGTCCTCCTGACTTCAGGGCCAGTGCTCTATCCACTGTGCCACCTAGCTGCCCCTCTTTTAAGGGTTTTAGATGTTACCTTTTTCTCCTCTCTCAATTTATTTGGGGGGGCATTTTTATTTATTTGCATGGGCAATACAGAGGAGCTGGGATTTTTCACAGCTTTGCCATTTTTTGCAGTAATCCTTGACTTCACTGACCACATGGTTGGAGCAGGTCTCCTGGTATCTGTGGAAACTCACTGTACCTGGAGCCTGTTGTTCTGATCAGATGTCAATCACTCCCCAACCTTTGGCTATTCTGCAAAGCAACTTAGCTCTTCCCAGATGCTGCCGTTCCTGTCCATTCCTCCTGGTTGAAGTGTATTTAAACCCTGCCCTTCCTGCTCCTTTTGCACTCCTGTACTCCAGTGCTGTGTGGTGTCCCAAACTGCAATCCCTTGCCTCAATTAAGATCCTTGTTGCTGCTGTGGTAGCCCTCTTTATTTTGGGTTGACACCACCTTGGGAGAACTCCCAGTAAATAACTGGTCAATGACATGGGGATCAGCAAGCTATGTGCATGCAAACCACTGACAAGTTATAGCAAAGGCAAATGCGAACTTACTAGTACCAAATTAGAACAAAAGAAATGAGAAAATACTGAATATAGTCATAATAATTCCAGCCTAAAACAAACTGTTGAATCTGAAAAATGGGAAGTGGATAAAAGAAAAGCCCAATCTAAGTATTAACCATTTTAAATGTTTGTCTGATATGAAATAGCCGTCACAATGAGGAGGCCAAAATAAGTGAGAAACAACCTTGATCAGAGATCTTTTTATTTTGCCAAGTAGAGAAACATGGTTTTCAAAGATAACAGTTCAGAGTAAAATTATATTTGCAAAACATCATGGAGTACAATGGCAAAAAATTCTGACCAATGTGTCATCACAAAACAATGAAAAACAATTGAGAAAATGAACCTGTGCAAATTTTGGTGTAAGACCACAATGATTACTAGTTAAAAAATGATATAGTACAGGAAAGATTTAAAATGGGTGGTTTGAAAGAAGGTAATATGCTAAAAATTGCACAATGGAGAATGTCTAGCTCTTTTTATTAGGTCAAGTATCTGGTAACAGACAAGATTTCCTTAATTTTGAAGACATTGGAAATCCAAGTATCTTGGCTAAACAGCCATTCACAATGAAATAAAGAAAAACAAAAGTTATGTTATCAGCATATTTTTACAGAAATGTTTTCATAGGAGTAGGTACTTTCTCTATTGATAAATAATATGTGTACTCTCCTTTTTTTTTTTTAAATTGATATGGTAGGGGGAAAAAAATCTTTTGGTGATGAACCTCCCTGAAATGAGTGAGACTGGTCCTCAGATAACTAAGTCTGCTGCCAGGTCTATGCTTGAAATCTTTCTAGTTTGGTAGGATTGCCAGACCTCAGGCTTTACTGATATAACCTTTGAGAATGTCCATATAGAAAAGAGGTATCACACGTGTGCCCCATTGGCCCACAATATTTGCAAGTGGGGCCCGAATAGGATTAAAATATAATTGGGAAATATTTGACAAATGAAATACAGTAAAACAGATAATAATATGAGGTTTTCTAAGTTAATTTGCATCCCACAGGGATCCTTATGTATGCATTAGTGGCCCCTGTTTTTATTTGAATTTGACACCACTGATGTAGAGGTATCAGAGTGAATACTTTGATGGAGGGTATTTTTGACAAGTTATAAATAGCTTTTTATATACAGAAACAACTTTGGCATTTTTCCTACAAAGAGAAAACTTACATTTTTCCCCCCTGATGTTTATATACGTCCATTTATAAAATAAACTTTATCAGGTAAAAATGGTACTGAAGAGAAATAGGTTTGAAACAGCAGAAAAAATAATTTTTCTTTTGTAATCTTGGTCATGGAAAAGTACATTTTCACCTAATAAACAGCTAGTTCATAACTCAAATAAGATTAGATCACTGGATCATAAGGTATACTAGGAAAGCAAACAAAGACAACACATTCGATAAGAGAAAAAGAAAAAAAATTAATGCAATAATGTTAAAATACAACAAATTAATGACCAGAAATGTTTTCAATAAATCTACCAGACACTGAAATGTCACTGAAGAAAGTGATCATCAAGATTTAGTGAAACAGTGGATGACTTGAAGAACGTCCCATTCAGTACCAAGACGAGGACAGTAAAACGCTTGGAAGCCAGTAGCTATTCTGATTTTGTCCATACACCCCAAGTGTCTAGCCCGACGCCTTGCATGGAGGCAGTGAACTGGGCTGTCAGAGCTAATCAGCTCACTAATTTAGTCAAATAAAAACAGAAGTTAGGTGAATTTAAGGAACTTTATTAGAAATTGTTGGTATAATGCAGACACTAAATATCTTCATATTTCTGCAGAAAATTACTTTAGTGGTGAAAATGGTGTTGGAATGAGAAGCATGTTTTCATGAAATTTCAGGTGGTTGCAACTCTCTCGAACTGGGGGGAAAATATAATATGTTAGTAATAATAAATTAATACAGCATTTATATCTACAAAGCATTTTTATGGCCCTTAACCTCAATTCTCACTACCCTAATAAGGTAGGTATTATTTCCAATTTATGAATGAGGAAACTGAGGCTTGCAACCAGTGAGTGGCAGATTTATGGGCTTGAATTCCGGTCTTTGGCCTCCCAAATTCAGAAGTCTTTTCACTATGCAATGCTGCCTCTAACATTAATTCAAAGCTACACAAACCTTCTGGCTTAACATGTTTTGAACCCAAAGTAATTCATGCTGAACAAGGACCCAGTCCCCCAGCTCACCAGCTGCCACAACCCGGGCGTCTTCATGGGATCTATGTCTTCCAGCTGCTCGACTGTCTGCTGTCTCAGTCCACCAAAGAACATGAACTGTGGAAACCAAACCCGAACATCTCATTACAAGTACAATACACATCCAAGTGAATCAACAGCACTGAGTTTTATTCTTTAATACACTTTTCCAATAAGAGAATACCATAGAGACAGAGGTGGAATTCAAAGACTTCAGAATAAATAGAGTATCAGAAAGCATCTTTGAGATAAAAATGACCCAGAGAGTATGGAACATGACTCCCAAAACCATGATTAAATTTATTTAGGAAAAATGTGAAGTCCTTTATTTAGGCTAAAAAAAGGTAATGACATTAAGTGCAGGAGAGGGAAGACCAGGTTTATCAGCAATCAACTGTAAAAGATGTAGAGGTTTTAGCTACTTCAACATTACTGAGTCAGCACTGTGATGCAGCTGCCCTAAAAACTCATCTAATCTACAGCAGCCAAACAAATGAGCTAAGGAGCCCTAATATATAATGTTAAGAAGTCAGCTACAACACTATTTTCAGTTCTGCATGCCACACGTTCTTTTTTTTGTTTTATTTTTGTTGGGTAATGGGGGTTAAGTGACCTGCCCAGGGTCACACAGCTATTGTTATGTGTCTGAGGCCAAATTTGAACTCAGGTCCTCTTGAATCCAGGGCTGGAGCTCTATCCACTGCGCCACCTAGCTGCCCCCCCATGACACGCATTCTAAGAGACAATCTGTAGGATGTCTAGAAGAGGGCAGCCAGCATGACCAAGAGTGGAAGGACCGGGAGTGCTTAGCCTGGAAAAGAGAAGGCTTCTTTAAAACATTATAGGATCTTTTAACTATTTAAAGTAGGGCTTGATACGATGCATTTGAAATATCCTATATATGTTGTCCCCTTATTAGAACATGGACTAAACTCCTGAGAGCACGAACCCTTGTGATTTTGTATTTGTACTTCCAGCACTTTAGCACAGTGTGTTCTACTTATTAAGAGCTTAATAAATGCATTTTTTCATTCAATCATTCCTTGTGGCTTCCAGAACACTACTGGGTGGAAGTTACAAGAGGACAAATTTTGGATCAACACAAAGGACTGCAATAGGCAATAAAATGGAACACTTAGTGGAGCAGTGAGAGCCTCTAAGTGTTCAGAAAATTTCTGGTGTCCATTCATCAGGGTGCATCTTTTTTTTTTTTTTGGGAAGTTAATACCATATAACTCCAGGAGGCAGCTGGGTGGCTCAATGGAGAGAGCACTAGGCTCAGAGTCAAGAAGACCTGAATTCAAATTTACCCTCAGACCCTTACTAGCTATTAACTGTATAATCCTGGGCAAGTTACTCAACTTCTGTCTGCCTCGGTTTCTTTAACTGTTAAATGAGGACAATAATGAGACCTACCCCCCAGAGCTGTTGTGAAGACTGAGTGAGATAATATTTGTAAAGTGCACATAAAGTGTCTGGCACATAGTTTGTACTTAATACATTTTTGTTTCCTTTTTTCCTTCCTCCTACAATCCCTTCCAACTGCAAAGATACTATGATTCCTTTCAAGTGAACTCAAACATTTATTGGGTTTTCTGCTATTTATAACCTTTATTTTACACTGTTATCTTAAAAATGAGGAAATGGGGACCCAGAGAGGTTAAACTACATTGCTAGTTAGGATTCATACTGAAGTCTCCTGGTTGCTTTAGTAGTCACTCTCTAAATCAGACAGAGGTGATTCATTTTTCTTGGCATTCAAAAGGTAAAGTCCAACATTTTCAATCAGTGAAACATGCAACAAATAACCTGATATTCCATTCATCAGGTAAAATAAATCTGAATCCACAAAACATTAGAAAACTCTTCAGTGACTCCGTGAACTCATTTACGTAAATACTGTCTCCAATGACGTAGCTCATAACCATCAGTGCCCTCTCATTTTACGGTCCTGTTCCATATCCTCTATGGGGAATCCATTCAATGAGCTTGGGGGGCCTCGACCTCTTGAAAATAAAGCTATGCTTTATTCTGCTTCTTTTAAAAAGTCTTTACAGTTCATGTGTAACAACCTCTTCATACCTACCCTGTGCCTCTCCATTGCCTTTTGAATGATTTAGACTTTTAGCTCTTCAGACTGTGGTATTCCAGTTCTCACAGTCAAACAGCATCATAAGAACACCGTTATTTAACAGAAGAACCTCTGCTTCAGGGAGAAGGTTGGGGGGGTCATTAAAAGCACTGTACATCTCCCCAAAATAGCACAGGACAGCCTGTTCTCTATTGTATTTAATTCTGGGCCAGTTCCTTGCCCACTTGCACATCTGTCTAGGACATGTCTATGGATGGATTAGCTCTATGGGTTGTACATCCACCTGTATAGCATAATTTGGACAATAATTACCCTTTATCCCCTTGTTTTTTTTTCCTGTGTTGGTTGAAAGGCTGGACTTTTTTGATCTAATTTAGGAGGTTTTGTAATGTTCTGGGGCCGGAGGCAATAAAAACAGGAGTATTTGAAGTACCTCCTCATCGATGAGAAATAATTTCTCTTCTATTTAGACCCTTCCCTGAATAACAAGATGATCTCTTCTGCAACATCTTTCAAAGAATCCTTTATAATTCCGCCCTATGTATAAAGAATACCTTATTCTACTGAATCAAATGCTTTTCTGCAGTCAACAAGCAGTGAGCACAGTAGGAACTTTTACCTTCCAAACCTTTTAGTCAATGATGTGACCATAAAGATGTGACCTGCTGCAAAATACTGTTTGTGCAAAATTCCCATTCCCTTCTCAAGTCTGTCCTTGGTATATGTGTGAATATTTAAATATATAAAAAATATGTGTGTATATGTATCTCTCTCTACATATGTATGTATATCCTAAAGATTTTATAGTGGTGGGAAAGCAGCATATGAGGTGATATTCTTTCAGTTACCTTTAAAAAAAGATGAGATCACTGATTTTTTTAAACCAAGGATTTGCCATCCTCCCTTCTCTTTTAGATATCTTGAGAATCAGACCCTCAATGCCCTCAGAACTGAGTCTCCTCTGGCACAGAATTCCTCTTTCCTTGGTCTAATCTAGCTGCTTGTCTCACTTTTACTTTCCTTGGTGCTGCTGCTACTTCCTTGTGCACCATGCCACTTTTAGAGTCCACATGAGGTAGCTCCCCTGTAACTGATAGATATACAAAGTAATTTATTACAAAGTGTCTACACATCATTTGCATTTTTCATCTTTTTGCTGTACTTCTCCTGTTTTTAAATGTTTTTGGGATGATTTGGTTTTGTCAATTCAAATAAATTAATAAACAAAAAGTAATTTTTGCATAAAGGTGGTATAGAATAACAATAACAAATCAGTCCTATTGCCCTTTAAGATTCAAAAAGAGCTTTTTTCAGATTCTATCTCATTTCACCTCTCAACAATCCTGTGATATGGATGCTATTATCATCCCTGTTTTACAGGAAGAAACTGAGGCTAGAGAGGTCAAGTGACTTGCCCAAGGTCACACAGCTAGCCAGTGATTTGGAGTCAGCTGTTCGTGACTCTCAAGGATAGCTCTATATCCATTCTGCCACCCACCTGTTTCACAAAATGAAAGCTGTCCTAAGGAGAAAAGGGAAAAAAAATACCCAGGTAACTCAGTGACAGTTATTTTGGACAGCATTCCTGAAAAGAGAGTATTTTTTATTATCAGAAACAGATTCAAACTGTACCTCTATTAAGTGTTCCATATTCAGTGTGGAAAACTCCAATCAGTTTTGAATAGCCTACTTGGATATGAGTATTCACTGCTTTTTGAAAGTGTTCACCCCACAGAGCTGGCCCACCAGGCTTCATCTGAAAGGTAGCAAGTTCATATACTCCTAGAGAAGGGAAAAAAATTAGAAAATCAGTCGTAAAATGAATATAAGCAAATTCCAATCATGTTCATTTTGGCTCAAGTATAGCTATCTATTGGGCAGGTAAGGGGCATAGTGGATACAGTGCTGGTCATGGAGTCAGGAGGACCTGAATTCAAATCCAGTCTCAGACATTTACTAGTTGTGTGACTCTGGGCAAGTCACTTAACCTTGTTTACCTCAGTTTTCTCATCTGTAAAATGAGGTGGAGAAGGAAACAGCAAACCACTCCAGTATCTTTGCCAAGAAAACTCCTAATGGGATCACAAAGAATTGTACATGACTGTGACTAAACAACAAAAAAGCTATCTGTACAGTGTGTGTGGTAGATAAGAGCTCTGAGCTTGAAGTCAGAGAGATTCGAGTTCACACTTAGCTTCTGACATTTATTGGCTAGGTGAACCTGAGTAAGTCCCTTGATCTCTAAATGCCCTAGGCATCTTCCTAGTACTTCTCTCCTACATCATAGGATCTGCTTTCTTAAAGGGCCTTTCTATATCACAAGTTGTTCATTCTGAAGAAAAAAAAATCACAGATCCTTCTTATATTGCTTGAGTAACAATATATATACATGGAGTTGGAGGTCTACTTGTATTTGAGAGTTAAAAATCATTTGCATGTGTTATATACAAGAAAGAGTTAGTTAATTCTGAAAATGTCTAAACCCTACCATTCCCAATAGTCTGTTGTGGGAATTTACAAGGAGAATGGGAATTCTGAGTTGCTTCAATATATCCATTAGAAACAACCCTTAAGACATTTTTGTTTAGCCTCCTATATTTTTTTTTCTTTCCCTAAATTTTCAGTGGAAATATACGTATGTTTTCTTTCTATGTATTTTACTTTACTAGATTACCATTTTTAGGCAATAGATTAAGTGATTCTTCTGTATTTTTCTAATTCCAAACCAGTAGAGCTTAATTTATTGTTCCTTTCTACCCATATACATGCTTAAAAGTAATCTTGCCTCTCTACAAAAGAAATAAAACTATTTTCTCCAGGCAATTGTAGAGAGAGAAGAAAAGGGAACCCAAGAAATAACCCTGGGAATAGAGTTAGAGGGAAGAAGGAGCCAGTGAAGGTAATGTTGAAGAAACATTAGTTTAATAGATGGAAAACTATGATCTGATATGACAATAGAGGCAAGGCATATGTGTCCACTGGTGCTCAACACTAAGAAGAGACCTGGCTAAGGATTCAAAAAGGACTAAGAAACAAAAAACCTCTTAGTAATATAAAAATAAAAAATCAATCTATAATTTATCACACCCGGGTCCTGGTCCAGGTCTGGCCACCTCCTGGCCTCAGAGAAGTTATTTGAGACCTCTGGATTTCATTTTCCACATTTACAAAATGAAGGAATTGGATTAGATCAGTGGAAAGGAATCTGTGCCCTCCAAGCTACACGTGGCCCTCTAGGTCCTCAATGCGGCCCGCTGACTGAATCCAAACTTCACAGAACAAATCCCCTTAATAAAAGAGTTTGTTCTGTAAAACTTGGGCTCAGTCAGAAGGTCTCACCCAAGGACCTAGAAGGTCACATGTGGCCTCTAGGCTCCAGGTTCCCCACCCCAGGATTAGATAATTTCTAAGGTCCCTAACAGCTTTAAAACTCGACGGATTACATAAAAACATTTTAGAAAAGAATTTGGAGTGAAGTAAAGACTTTAATTTTCAATAGGTTCTGGTTTTGGCAAATTATTTAAGTTTACATTAAAAATGATATACTAAAAAGTTATGCCTTTCTAATCTAACCTTGTTATAAAAGGGTCTGAGGTAATTATTTCTTTAAGTCAGCAAGAAGAGAAATCAGCAAGGAGGCAATTTACTGGACACGTTCACAGATCTTTAGAGACAGTTTTCATATGAACTGAGAAATAAGAAAGAGGAAGAAAAAAAGTTAGACCAGAATAAAAGAACCTGACTGTTCCAGTAATGACCTGCTTTAAACATTTAATCTTAATGAACACAAATTACTAAGATTAGTTGTATTAAAATCTGTACACTAACATGCCTATATTCAGGAATTAATGTTAGAGCATTGGTCTCCATGTTTACTTTTATATTTTAACTTTCAGACCCTTAAAAAAACCTTTCTAAAGATATTATTTCTTTCTTTCTTGGCAAAACCTGACCCATCAACCTTTACCTGTGACCTTTTAACTCTGGAAATGTGAATGTAAATTATGACTAAGGCTTAGTGCCCTTTGGAAAATACTGTAATATTTAACTTTTTTCTCCAAGAATAAGCAAAAAAGGGCCAATGGACAGCTTTTCAATAATTATCACCCATTCCTATAGAAGGTTAAGTAACTGCTCTCAGTTTTTTTAACATGACACTTTTAGAAAAGCCTTGCTGGCTTAAAAATTTTATCAAGGAGTCTACTTCAGGAACAATTCTACTGACTGAGAAGGATTCACCTTCTTTAGGAGGCTTTACTATTTTGCACCATGGTACTAGATAAGTTATTTCGTTCTTCTGTTGGACTATAAGTGGTAGGCTTTTGGAAATAAATTTTTCTTGCCATTCTTTATCCTTGGCTAAGGCTTCCCAAACTTTAGCTCGATGAGCAAAATTATCTGTAGGAAAAGGAAAGAAATGTTAAGAATAATGAAAATACAAAGTTCTCAGTTTCATTAAGTGTTAAACTAAAGATCAACTGCATTTTGAATAAAAAATAATACAAATAAAATTATAATGAACTTTACTTCTGAAGTATATGCCTTCTTTGCTTCTCTCTTTTTTTTGGTACAATTAGTGAATTAATGGGATTCTAGTATACTTCCTGTCCTTTTTTCCCCTTCAAATTATTTATTTTGTTCACTGTGTAAATTAAATAAATCTAATGAACCATAAGAATCTGACATGGAAAAATGCTCAAAGAAAAGTGATATGAAAAAGAAGAGTGAAAGAGTAGACAGGGTACTGGATTTGTGGTAAGAGCTGAATTCAGATGAATGAATGAATACATGAATAAACCAAACTCTTATTATGTGCTAAGTGGTACAGATACAAAAAGATAATCTCTGCTTTCAAGGAGCTCACATTCTAGTGCGGAAGATAACACCTGTGGAAGGTTTCAGCTCCAAGTCAGTTGGAAAGGGCCCATGATCCTTAGGGGGCATCACTGGTAAAACAGATGGCGATGCCTCTTCTTTAATGTCATTTATGCTGATAAAATCCTATCAGTTTCTGATGTCAAACCTTTTAACAATGTCAAGGACTTTGGTGACAAGAACTTTCTTTTCTGGATCTTCAGAACCTGTAGCTGCCACACCTGCAGAAGCAGTTGCCAAGCTGCATCTCCACCAGGATTGTTTCCTGGATAGAGACCTGGGGGCACTGGGCTGAAAGCATTGCTATTTCCAAGGCTTTTGGGTTCAGGGTCCTGGGCTGTCTTCATCAAGGTCTGAGAGGAGAAGGTGGACAAGATGGTGTTGGTGGTTCCACTGGCAGATCAAGTAGACCTTTATTATAACACTTACTTAACATCTGAGTCTCTGGCAGACCAATAAACTAAAGCTATAAATGGCATGCAATTGTGTCAGAACTGTTTGCACAAAATCTAGGTCCCTAAGGTGCAAGGTTAAAATAGAGAAAGACTGAATTAGGGGCATAGGTTAATGGTGTTTTATTTTGTGTCTATAGCTATGAGCGTTCTACTTTGTGGAACATTATTCTGAATTGATGTAATAAGCATCTGTGCATCAAGGAAGTTCTGTAACAGAAAAATGTAAAAAAAATGGATGTGTGCTATTTACTTCTTATTTTAGCATTTCAAGAGATGTATGATTTCAACAAGATAAGTGCTTTATCCAACAATCCATACCTAAGCAGATAGTTTTATAAGTTGCTACGTCTAAAAAATTCCTTCAAGGCAGCCTCTGTAGTGACAAGACCTTCCAAACTCAGAAAGGCTGGTCTTTGGCTGATAATCCATGACCAGACCAATTTTTAAAGCCATCTAGGGCAGCAGGACTTTCCTGAGACTGATTCTCCAATGACAACTTCTGAGACTCCAGGGTTACCTCTGTGCTATGATGAGGTATCAAGGCTGAACTTTACTACAGAATGTATAAAATTAAACACTACTGGACAGTAATACACACTAGAATAAGAAGGTAAAATAGTAGTAGCTGGTGTTTATACAGAACTTTAGATACATTATCTTATTCAGTGTGGTGATGAGGAAAACTCACACCACAGTAAGAGCATCTAGGTTTAAATCCCACCACCTATGGTCACTACATGGGTGACCTTAGGCAAATCCTTTAACCTCTCCAGGCCTCAAAGTTTGCTCATCTAAAGTTACAGGGTCAGATTAGATAACTTTCAGCTTCAAGTCACAATAACCACATGAGGACAGTTAGTTACTATTATCCCTATTTTAAATATGAGGAAACTGAGGTTAGAGCAGTTAAGTGATTTACCCATGGTCACAAGGCTATTAAGAGTGATTAAGTTGGATTGAAACCTTGGTCTCTCCTGACTCTAAGCGTAGTGATTATGTTATGCTCAAATAGAAAAAAGTAGAACGGGCAGCACCAGGGGAGGGGGAGGTGTGGTCTTTGTTGTGTGTATCACTTTTTATGCTATGTTCCAGACTGTTTCAGTCGGGGCACGAAGGCATCCTCCTATGACTTCCATGCTATAACAGAGTAGACTGCAGCCCTTCTGGCTCTGCAATGAATAGAAATGAAAAAGAGTGGTTCCATTACAAAAAGTGACTAAATCAAGTCCGTGGCACAGAACTTCACCAGCGACCAAGAAGTCCAGTTCAGGGAGTGAGTGAGGTTCCTTTTTAATTTAGCAATTATACCACATCAAGTCACCTAAATAATAGATGGCCACATGTAGTCCTCTAGGTCTTCAAATGTGGCCCTTTGACTGAATCCAAATTTCAAGGAACAAATCCCTTAATAAAAGGGCCACGCCTGAAGACCTAGAAGGCCACAGGTTCCCCACCCCTGACTAGGCTTTTCTTTTCCTTAAAAGGTATTGAAACTGTCCTTGATACTTGGTTGGCTCAAGGGACTAAAGGCTTGGGACACTGATACAGCTTCCTAGTTTCCAGAGTACAAAATAGCCAACTCATTATTTCTAGCTCTTTCAGAAAGCTTCTGCCTGGAGAACAGCAACCTGGAGACCAGCACTGGCACAGGAGAGCAATATTCACCTCGAATAAAGGTTGTACTCTTGCTGTACGTCCTCTGAGTATCCTTCAGAGGAGGGCTCTGAACATCCTTCCCCTGCTCTAGCTAAGTAAATCCATTTTTGTTAACTGCTAAATGATCCATGAACTATCTCATTTTGGTCCAATCTTGAATCTGAGGAATTAGCCTGGCCTACTACAAACCTATTATCTACACACACATTGTCCATATTGCAGACTACCTATGCATCTTCAGAATCACTCACTTATACTGATGAATAGAAAACATCTTTCTTCATTCAGTACATCCCCTTGTCTGCTTTTCTTTTCACCCTGTGCCGTTCTGCCTCTCATAATGCTCTGGACAAGACTGTCTTCAAGTTGTTAAGTCAAAGTTGGGCAAGTGATTTAAAGATTTTATTAACTAATTTTTGAATTATTGGCACCAAAAAATATAGCACCAAATATAGCAATATAGCACCAAAAAGGTTAAAATCTCACTATGTAGCATTTTATAGATGAAGAAACCAAAATCTAGAAAAAAATTTAAATACAGAATAAATGAATGTACAGTATAGAACTGAAAAGGACAATTGCTTACTCTTAATATTTCTGGAACCAACTTATGCAATTTTTGTAGTCATCCTTTTTCTTCAATAATGTATAAATCAATTTAACATTGAATATATTTCTTTTTTGCTTAACAAAATCCTTTTTCTCCAATATTGTATAAATCAATTCTACACTGAACATATTTATTTCTTTTTTGCTTAACAATTCTATTTAACAAATCCATGCATAATAATTCAGATCTAAGAGATATATATATATATATATATATATACATCATATAATTTCTTAGAATGAAAATCTAAATTAAACATTTTAAATGGCATGACACATACCATATTTCCAAATATGAAAGACTTTATTCATCACACCTCCAAACTCTTGTCTCCAACATCCAACTAATTCAGAGTGAGCTGTACGAAGGTGAATATGTTTATTAATGTTTTCCAGGAATTCATTCATTTTGGCTGGTTGTATGATATAAGTACGAAATTCATAGAACGTCCCATCATATTGTCTGGGATCTGTAGCAAAAGATGCACATACCTGAAGAAAGTAAAGCAAATTGAAATGTCTCAGAAATCCAACTTTATAGTCTGTCAAATTAGAGACAAAGACCAAATGTGAGCTTTATTGGGAAATAGAACATCTATGAATGAATTTGCTGCACCCACGCTTATAAGTATCTGTTGGCGGTTACAAACATTTAGTTTAAATTATGGTTTCTTTAGATAATTACATTTTGTTAGACAATAACTTGAATTTAGAAAGCATATGCCAGATCTTGTTACTTCCTTCTGAAAATTTGATTTTGGTCAATTTTTTCCCCCTTTCTTGAATATATCAGGGTGTCTTAAATTTTTTCCACTCTTAGGCACTGCATGGCCTGAGGGCATGTGCAGTCCAAAGTGCGCATGCTTTGTGTTCAGAACCAAGGCTGCAGTGAAGTTGCATGATGCAATATGGGGAAGCACTGCCAGAAACACCTCAGATTCATTACGCATTTGATTTTTAATTTGTTCAGAAACCTTTTACTGTTGCCAAAACTTTTGTTATCCCATATGGGGTTTAGGAAGTGCTGGACTATATTATTTCACATGAGTTTTCCCATAGTCCTTTGAATTCTTTATGCATTGGTTAATTCTTACAGCAAAATAATATACCATTATAATTCCATACCATAATTTTAATAACTATTCCCCAATCAAAAGACATTTATTTTGTGTCTTTTTTGTTTCTGTCTTTTATTAAATGCTGTGAGGGCTATTTTTGTACACTAGGCCTTTTCCCCTACTAATAACTTCCTTAGGATATTTTTTTTAAAAAATGGATATACGCAGTCCTAATAGTGCAATCACTTGTTCAAAGGACATGCAAAATTTTGTAACCTCTGTGGTAAAATTCCATATTGCTTTCCAAAGAGGTTGGATAAATTCTAAATTCAACAATAATATAGTTGTGTATCTAGTTTACCATATTCATGCAAGGAGTGGATTTTGTATTTTTTGACTTTCCTAATTTAGTAAGTATAAGATAAAATCTCAGGGTTATTTGGCATTTCCTTTATTATTCAAGAACTTAACATAATGGAAGAGTCTCTTTTTTTCCCCAATTCAATAAACATTTTTTTAGGCTTGTTTAGAATTTTATTTTTCCCCAATTACATGTAAAAGCAATTTTTAACATTCATTTTTAACACTTTGAGTTCCAAATTCTCTTCCTTACTCCCTCACCTCCCCCCCGCCACCAAACCCCATTGAGAAGGCATGCAATTCAGTATAGGTTATGGATGTGTAGTCACACAAAACATATGTCCATATTAATCATGTTTTGAAGAAAATGGATTAAAAAAACCTGAAGAAAAATAGAAAAAGTAGAAAACGAGAAAGTAAAAAAAGTACATATGCTTCAATCTATTCAGACACCATCAGTTCTTTCTCTGGGGATGGATAGCATTTTTCATCATAAGTCCTTCGGAGTTGTATTCGATCATTGTATTGCTGAGAATAGCTAAGTTATTCACAGCTGATCATGTTACAATATTGCTGTTACTTTGCACACAGTACATTCACTTTATGTCAGCTTCTGTAAGTCCAGGTTTTTCTGAGAGCATCCTACTCATCATTTCTTATAGCACAATAACATTCCATCACAATCACATACCACAATTTGATCAGCCATTGCCCAACTGATGGGCATCTCCTCAATTTCCAATTTTTGCCACCAGAAAAGAGCTGTTATAAATATTTTTGTACATATAGGTCCTTTTCCTTTTAGTTTTTTATCTCTTTTTTGATACAGACCTAGTAGTGGCACCACTAGGTCAAAGGGTCAAACTAATTTTATAGTCCTTTGGGCAGAGTTCCAATTTGCTCTACAGAATGGCTGAATCAGGTCATAACTCCACCAACAGTGCATTAATGTCTCATTTTCCCCACATCCCCTCCAGCATTTGTCATTTTCCTTTTCTGTCCTACTAACCAATCTAATAGGTATGAGGTGGTACCTTAGAATTGTTTTAATTTGCATTTCTCCAATCAATAGTGATTTAGAGCATTTTTTATATGGTTATAGATAGCTTTGATTACTTCATCTGAAAACTGTCCATACCTTTTGATCATTTATCAATTGGGGAATGGCTCTTATTTTTATAAATTTGGCTCAGTTCTCTATGTTAGAGAAATAAGGCTTTTATCAAAGAAACTTGCTTCAAATTTTTTTCCCCACACTTATGACTACTAGCTGTATTTTCCCCTCTGTTTATTCTATTCTCTCTCTGACCCTCCTCAAAAGTGTTTTGATTCTGACTACCGCCTCCCCTAATCTGCCTAGCCTTCTATCATCCCCACCCTTCTCTTTTCTCCTTCCCTTCCTACTTTCCTGTAGGTTAAGATAGGTTTCCATACCCAATTGAGTGGATATGTTATTCCCTCTTTGAGCCAATTCTGATGAAAATAAGGTTCACTCCCTCCTTCCCCCCCATCTTTCCCTTTCCTGTAAAAGCTTTTACTTGCCTTTTTTATGTGAGATAATTTCCCCCATTCTACTGTTCTCTTTCCCTTTCTCCTAGTGAATTCCTCTCACCCCTTAATTTTATTTTTCTAGCTATCATCCCTTCATATTCAACTCACACCTGTGCCCTCTGTCTACATATACTCCTAACTGCCCTAATAATGAGAAAGTTAGTTACAAGTATCATCTTCCCATGTAGGAATGTGAGCAGTTTAACCTTATCGAGTCCCTTATGATTTCTCTTTCCTGTTTACCTTTTTATGCTTTTCTTGAGTCTTGTACTTGAAACTCAAACTTACGTTCAGCTCTGGTCTTTTCATCAAGAATGTCTGAAAGTCCGCTATTTCATTGAACATCAGTTTTTTTCCCCTAGGAGATTATACTCAGTTTTGCAGGGTAAATGATTCTTGGTTGTAATCCTAGTTCCTTTGCCTTCCAGAATACCATATTCCTAGACCTCTGATCCTTTAATGTGGACGCTGCTAAACCTTGTGTTATCCTGACTGTGGCTCTATGACACTTGAATTGTTTCTTTCTGGCTGCTTGCAACATTTTCTCGTTGACCTGGGAACTCTGGAATTTGTCTATAATATTCCTGGGAATTTTCATTTTGGGATCTCTTTCAGGAGGTGATTGGTAGATTCTTTAAATTTCTATTTTACCTTTTGGTTCTAGAATAGCAGGACAATTTTCCTTGACAATTTCCTGAAAGATGATGTCTAGGGCTCTTTTTTTGATCATGGCTTTCAGGTAGTAAAAATTATCTCTGCTGGATCTATTTTCCAGGTCAGTTATTTTTCTAATGAGATATTTCAGATTGTCTTCTATTTTTTCATCTTTTGGTTTTATTTTATTGTTTCTTGATTTCTCATAGTCATTAGCTTCCATTTGCTCCATTCTAATTTTTAAGGAATTATTTTCTTCAGTGAGCTTTTGGACCTCCTTTACCATTTAGCTAACTCTACTTTTTATGGAGTTTTTTTCTTCAGTGAATTTTTGTGCCTTTTTTTCCATTTGGCCAATTCTGTTTTTCAATGCATTTTCTCGTTTTTTTTTTTTTTGGTACCTCTTTTACCATTTGGCTTAGTTTGTTTTTTAAGGTATTATTTTCTTTAGTATTTTTTTGTGTGTCTCCTTTACCAAGAGGTTGACTCTTTTTTCGTGATTTTCTTGCATCCCTCTCATTTCTCTTCCCAATTTTTCCTCTACCTCGATCTTACTTGATTTTTGAAATCCTTTTTAAGCCCTTCCATGGCCTGAGACCAATTCATATTGTTCTCAGAGGCTTTACATGTAGGAACTTTGACTTTGTTATCTTCTTGAGTGTGTATTTTGATCTTCCTTGTCACCATAGTAACTTTATTTATATATAGATCAAAGCATACTATTTGCTATTTTTTTTTCTTCTGTTGTTTCCTCTTTCTTTTGGGTCCTCCTAGTGGTTCTAATTCTTATAACATTACTAATGTGAAAAAATGTTTACTAGGAATGTATATGTATAGCCTATATCAGATTGCATGCCATTTTGGGGAGGGAGGTAGATAGGGTGGAGGAGAAAATTTAAAATTCAAAAGCTTATGGAAGTGATTGTTTATAATTCAAACTAAATTAATTAAAAAAAACACAAACAACAACAACAACAACAAAATTTTGGGGAAAGCTCAGGTGAGTCACTGCCTTTTCTATACTATGGAAGAGTCTTTTTAAAAATATTAGTAGGAAGAGAGATTTAAAAGAGCTAACTTACCTACAATGGATCTTGGAATTCTTCCCAACTATTACATATAGTACTAGAAATGCTAACTATAGTAATAAGATAAAAGAGCAGTTAAAGGTATAAATAAGCTATCCTTATTTGCAGATGGCATGATGGTTCACTTAGAAAATTCAGGAGAAGCAGCAAAGAAACTACATGAAAGGCCTCACAACTTCAGTAAAGTAGCAATATACAAAAATAAATTCATAAAAATTATCACCATTCCTACACAGTAACAACAAAACCTAGGAAGAATTAAAAATAACTATAAAGTACATAAAACATTTGGGAATTAATTTACTAAGACATATCCAAACTTACAAACAATAACAAATGATTATTTTAGAAATAAAAGAAAACTTAAAATCATTGGAGAAAACTTACAAACAATAACAAATGATTATTTTAGAAATAAAAGAAAACTTAAAATCATTGGAGAGTGAAAAAACTGTCCCTGAATGGACTGTGCAAATATAATAAAAATAAATACTAACTAAATCAATTTATATATTTAACACTATAGCAACCTAACTACCAAGGTCAGCAGAGTAACTGGCACACAGTAGGCTCCTAATACATATTTACTGACTATTGAATGGCAGCCAGTAAGAGGGCATCTATCTCATCACCTTATGCTTTTTAACTTACTTTGGAAGGAAGAAGGAAAGAAGTGCCAAGGTATAGTAAAAAGCTCTGGGCAAGTCATTTAATGCCCTTAGGGCAGTTTCCTCCTCCATAAAATAAAGAGGTCAGATAAGATGATCTCTAGGGTACCTCACAGCCTTCATGACCATAATTCTAGAATATCAAGTCAGAAAGGTTTTTAGGTCATCTTTTCTAATTCCCTGCCATTCTCATGAATCTCTCCTATAAAATGCTGAATAAGTGGCCATCCAGTCTCTGAACCTAATATTTTATTATGATCTGTTAAATCAGGAGAGCAGGTCATGCAATTAGCAGGTATACAGGACTTACACAAAACAAATGCTACAAATAAAATGATTGCTAAAAATTCAGACAATGGGCCTAATAGAAATTTAATGTGTTACCCATACAGTTTATTATTTTATGGTGTCTGTGGAATTGGGCTTGCTTGAACCCAGGCAAACATTTATTCATGGCATTTAGGACAGTAGTATGCAGTGAGAAGGATTAGGAAATGACTAAGGAATACCTCCAGTGGGTGAATTTCTTTTCTTGGGGTGTGTGGGGGAGGGATGAACTATCAGAAATAATTCCGTACATAATTAATTAACAGATCAAGCAACTGAAAGGGAGATCTACTCCAAATACTTCACCTTACAGATTAGGAAAGGGAGCCAAGGGAGAGTGAAATAGTATGTGCAAGATTACAAAAGATTTAAACTGGAAGTCAAATCCAGGTCGCCTACTCCAAATTCAGTGTTTTTCCCACTAAACTACATGAAGAGCCTCTAGAGTATCTCAAGATACACAGACTAGATGTTTATCATTTAATGATCAGCCTAGATAAATGTGGACAAAGTTGCCTTCAGGTGAACTTTTTTGGTCATAGTAGCTCAGTGGGCCTGACTGCACTGAACTTACTAAAGCCCAGTTTTTGATACAGAATTATCTGCCAGGCATGACAGCTCATCAGTTAAATTCCACAATAAAATTTTCTGAGGTAGTATCATGTAATGGAAAGAACACTGGACTCATACTTCAGCAACTTGGATTTGATTCCCAGCTCATGACACAATCATGTGACCTGTGGGCCTGGGCAAGTCACTTAAAAAAATCTATTCATTTATTCATTCAGTCATTCATTTTGGCAAGTCACTTTTAACCTCTCCGCCTCAGTTTCCTCAAGCCAAGATAACAAGCATTTATTAAGTGCTTACTATGTGCCAGGAACTATATTAAGTTCTAGGAATACAAAGTAAAGCAAAAACAGCCTTTGTTTTCAAGGCGCTCTTGTTCTAATAGGGGGAGACGACAATGAAAACAACTATAAACATACAAGATAGATATGGGGTAAACTAGAGGTAATTTCAAAAGGAAGGTGGAAATAACACCGAGGGGTACAATAATCCAACCTTACTTTACTTAGCTGTTAATAAGGAAAGCACTTTGCAGAGTCTGAAGTAGGGTTCAAAACAGTGTCCTCTTGATTCCAAGTCCAGGTCTGTTTTCATTGCGCCAGGCTACTGGCTACTAAGTCTGGAAACTAATGCAGAAGTATTATATTTGCATGGTGGAAAAAAATATCCATAAACTGGGGAATTACTGAATTAAACTTGACTTATGCACTGGACAAACTGGGGTCCTGCTCTAACACTGGAAGCTGGCAGGGAGAGGAAAGGAAGAACCTGTAACTTTGGTGCTCTGCACATAGTAGGTATATAATAAACTTGTTCAATCGAACTGAATCTCAGAGTTAAAAGATAAAGAAACATTAGGTATTCACTGCTTGCTCAAGGAGCAGCTAAGCTGTAGGAAGCAATTTAAATAATGTAATATGCAAAATGAGCCATGGCAATAAATAATATCTAGCAAAATTTTAAAATTTTCAAAGTGTTTCACGAATATTACCTTATTTGACAGTCACTACAACCCTTTGAGGTAGCTGCTATTATTATAACCATTTTACAGTTGAGGAACTGAGGAAGACAGAGGTTAAGTGACTTGCTCCGGGTTACACAGCTCCCTGACTCCAGGTCCACCGCTCTACCCACAACGCAAAAGGGAAATTTTTTCCTAAGGCGTCTTTTTTTTGGGGGAGCAGGCGTTTCATCTTTCACGTCACGCTTTCACTTTTTTCACCCCCTGCCCTTCCCAAACTTTTTAGTCCAAAAAGTAGGCGACGCCTGATGGTGGTGGTGGGGGGGTCCAGGACGTCCCCATCCTCAGCCGGCTCTCCGTGCTCGCTCAGCCGGAGGTCCGTGCGCAGGAGGCAAAGGCGCGGAGCTCCTGCTCCCAGCGCGCCCCCCGCTCCCAGCGCGCCCCCCGCTCCCCTGCGCGCGCCTCCACCCTCGAGGGGAACCAAAGAGAGGCTCCGCAGCTCTCAGACTCCTGCGCCTCTTTACCATCCCACCCCCGCCGGCCTCGGCATTCCCCCATTGGCCCGCCCCACCCCCACCCAGGAACCAGGAGAAGTGAGGGGCTTCGCACCCACCTCTACCCAGGGCGGGCGCCTCGACGCGGAGGCGACCAGAGTCCCCCAGTGCCTTCGGAGGTGGAACATGGCCCTGCGGGTTTTGGGGAAGGCGTGCCCGAAGACCAGAGGCGCCTCTTCTTTTCGCTGGCCAGCGCTCGAACTGTCCTGTTGGGGAGGGTTTCCTCTTCCGGACTCTCCCCTGCGTGGGTTTTTTTTTCCCTTCCCCCTCCTCTTTCCTGGAAAGCTCTACCTGGCTAAGGCAGCCGAGAGGGGGAAAAATACCCCAACCCCAAACAGGCGAGAATCCTTTGGACAGAAGTGGAAGAGGAGCAGAGCAACCTTGGCCTTTGAGAGAGGGGAAGTATCAGGCCCTGCCTGGACTCCTCTGTGCCTGGCCACTGCCTGCCCATCCTTAAGCCCAAAAGAAAACTGTGGTCTGCCTTGTCAGTAATGACCTTCCATGTCAGCTGCCCACCCCCACACTTTGTTGTCACCCCTGGAAAACATTTATTTTGTAATTCGTTTTATAGTTATCCATGTTTGTGTCTTACCAGCCCAGTAGAATGTAAGCTCCATGAGTGCAATTATGCACAGAGTTTTATCCACTGCACTCTGTAGATGCCTGTTTCAAGATGTTAAAGATTGCTGATTTTTTGTTAATTTAAAAAATTCAAATATGGCAAATGGCTTTTATTTTAAAAGAGTATGCATATATGGATATGTGTGTATGTTTGTATATATATACACCTACATAGTGATTTAATATACTAGTATACATATTGGGGAGAGACAGGCAGACATACATGCACTGTGATTTTTTGTTAGCCAAAATATAACTCAGTGTGACATATACATAATAAAGACAAGCATTTGGGACATGAGGATGGAGAACATTGATTCATCTACCTTTCTTTTTGGCTCAAATTAATTTGCAGCTAGTCCAGAGATGATCCTGGGAGTTTGATAGATGGATTGAGTTCTTATCTAGACAGTTATCTTTAACAGGAGGATTTGACTTTGCCTGGTTTTTGTCAGTTGGTTTCGTTAGTCATCTGGTTCATTTATTTGCCACCAGCTTCTCTGCTTGGTTTTGACTCCTTCAACATCATCATATCCCCCTCCCTGCCTACATCCTTTATAAGTTTATTGTAAGGAAACTCTTCATCATGAATATTGCTTCAGCTTTGGTACTCACACTTCATCAGTGCCCTTATTTGCTTCGGCTCTTCTGGAACGCCGGAAGATGGAGCCTGCCTTTGTAGAAGTCTCATCTCTATTTGCTACATGCTGCTCCCCTCCCCTCACTCCCACGTTGCCACCACCACAGACACACACACACCTTTTTTTAGCTTCTATTTCTGTGTTGTGTTCCCGTGCTAGATTGTAAACCCCAAGGACGGGGATTGTCTTTTTCTTATTTGTATGTCTAGCACTTAGCAGCAGAACCGGAAATATAGTAGATACTTAGTATTTATTGTATTAGATTGCATTTACATTGTATCATATCATATGGTAGTGTGAGAGATGAACTGTCAGAGGTAAAGCCTCCTCAAAAGGTCAATAATTTTTGATTATTATTTTCAAAATCCTCCCCTGCTCAGACTGTTTTTAAGCATGTAACAGAAAGAATAAGCCCTGCCCCACCCCCAACCTGAGCCGTTTGCCCATGGCTTTCTGCCTCTTTCCTTGTCTTTGAATTTTGGGCCTGGAATGTAAGTCCCACCTCCTAGTTAGAATGTAAGCCCACCCCCAGTTAAGGGGGTAAGGGATAGTGGTGGGTGGAGACCTGTTTTCGTGGTGGTCGGAGATTTGCTTTTATAAGGCGACCCCTGTTATTTGGTCTCTCTCTCTCTCTCTCTCTCCACCTGTATGGAAGGAGCAGACAGCCATCTCTCGAGATTGCAATAAAGGTAACCTTTGCTTTCCACCTTGAGAAGTCTCTGAGTTTAATTTGGGTTAGGGTCGCTGTCCCACACAGTAGCTGTGACTAAAGAGCTATTAGTTTACTCTTTGTGGAAAAGGTTTTAGCTACTATATCTAATTTAATGGTCTCCAAAGTTGGGGATCAGGGCTGATCC
Organism: Phascolarctos cinereus; assembly: GCF_003287225.1. Taxonomy (NCBI): domain Eukaryota; kingdom Metazoa; phylum Chordata; class Mammalia; order Diprotodontia; family Phascolarctidae; genus Phascolarctos; species Phascolarctos cinereus. Next base: position 142,093,384 of record NW_027555847.1, read on the forward strand.
CAGTGAGCAGGAAGTCAATGAATCCAAGAGTGAGAAGATAGGTTGAATCTCCCTCTTCCTGTGATAGTCAATCATGGATCTTGTTTTCAACAGATCCATACCTACCCTTGATCCATCATCCTCAAACTCCCCCGGTTTACCTCCTCTTAAATTATGTAAGTTTTCAACCTGTCTCCTCCTGTACCAGTTGTCTGCCCCTCGGAGCATTTATAATCTTTAAGAACCTCTTTTTTCACCCAGAACACTTACCTCCTCTCATCCAGGAGTGTTTGCAATGGGGGAGGGGATTCAGTTTTCTAAGTGAAGCCATGCAAACATTTCCACAGAGCTGACTCTGCTCAGGCAGACTACGGGGCAGAATTACAAATAAGGAGATTTGTACTAGGTTTTCCTCTCACATTTTCTTATTCATAAAGTAAGCAAGTATTATTCTTCCCTTTAAAAATATGTCCAATTAAATGCTTCATAGGTTTTAACCTTATAACAACTAATAATTTCATAATTTTTATAAGTGATAGCAGAATAATTACAAATAAAATGTCTTCTTAACTATAGGCAAACCTGGAAGTTTCCAGTTTCTTGAACTACAATACTTCAGAACATAACAACACAAGATCATGTCAACCTCACAGAGTTTAGTCTGAAAAAAGACAAACAGGCTCTCTCTCTTTCTGTCTGCACTTCCCCTGCAGGTCCTATCTGTTTGCTGGCAACATGCCTGCCCTCAGACCCCTCAAGAAGCCTAAAATCTTCAAGAAGAGGACCAAGAAATTCACCTGGCACCAATCCGACAGATACGTCAAGATCAAGAGAAACTGGCCTAAACCAAGAGGCATTGACAACAGGGTGCGAAGATGGTTTAAGGGCCAGATCTTGATGCCCAATATTGGTTATGTAAGCAATAAGGAGACAAACCAAGTAGATTCAGGAAGTTTTTGATGCGCAATGTCAAAAAGCTAGAAGTGCTCCTTATGTGTGACAAATCTTACTGTGCTGAGATTTTAACAGTGCTCACAATGTTTCCTCTAAGAATGGAAAGTCATTGTTGAGAGAGCAGCTCAGCTAGCCATCAGGATCACCAATCCAAATGCTAGACTGAGGAGTGAAGAAAATGAGTAAAAAGCTTTGCACATTTTTTTTGTGTTAAATGAACCCTCAAACTACTAAAAAAAAAAAGTAAAAAAAAACCCAAACAGAATTAGACTGTATTCATTGTTTTCTTTCAAAGCAGGCAGCATGCTCCTTAGGGAAGCCAGTCTGGAACTGGACTCATTTCAGCGTTAGGGTACACTGTTTATATATACTTCCTACAGGGGCTGAGGTCACCCCATCGTCATTCATCCCTTGACAGAGGAAATACCTCTAATTTTATCAGAAGACCCCCAACCATAGCAGACTGCTCCTAGCCTTGGGCTATCTAGACAGAAGAATTTGTCTCCATTTAATCCTCAGCATAACACAATGGGGCTTCCATACCTTAGATTAAATAGTACCAGTGATGGTGTATGGGCCCAAGCTGAGACCTTTGCCCCTCACCCCAAAAAGAATTTGGGTCCCATTTGTCTATGGTCCCCAGAAAACCCTTAAACTTTCTTTGACCTCACTCTGGTCTCAAACAGTTTCCTGAGGCTATACTCCACTCAATGTCCTTTCCTTACCCACTGTCCCTATCTCCCGTTGAAAACCTAATGAAGCTTAATCTTTGATCCTAGTATATTTCCCACCTTTGATCTTATTCATATCAAATAGTGAGTCTGAGACTTAAAACAAGGAAGAAATTTTTAAAACCACCATTACAATTCTAGTGAAATACTACCCCAAATAATAAATTTTAGACAACTTTTTTTTTTAGGTAATTCGGGTTGTGACTTGCCCAGGGTACAACTCTTTTTTTTTTTAGGTAATTGGGATTAAGTGACTTGCCCAGGGTCACATAGCTAGTAAGTAGACAACTCTTTAACAGCTATGTTTATAACCTATCAGAATCTGAATTACAAGAGAAGTTATTTTTCTAACTGTGTTGGTATTACAAAATTTCACACTATAAACATTGTACTTAATTTTTACATTAACAGTATTAGAAAATACATCTAAAGCTGTACCAATTTAGTTTGGTAACTGTTATTATTATGTTAGCTCAAAGTGTGTTGGGCTAAGTATTATAAGCCATTGCTATTAAAATTCCTTACTCTGGGACTCCAGATTAAGGACTGATTTTTGGCTCAAGCAAAAAGCCCTAAGGAGTTTGGTCTGATGCTGATAGTGCATGGCCCATTAAAGTCCTTGAGGGTTTTCACAGACTGAGTTAATTAAATAATTCTCAATTTGCATGGTACAAGGAAACATTTAAGCTATAAGGATATTTTAAGTAGTCCTTGTTTTACCAACCTCACAGAAAACCATCATCATTATTTTCTACATTTTAAAAGAGGTTTTAAAAATACACGTTTACATCAGTCTTTTAACATTTAAATCTATAACCTAAGAGAAGCAAAGAAAGAGTTCACTTTTTTAATCCCTATTTTTAATACAATGAATTATCATATTTATGTTAGGCATTATTTTCATACGGTTAACAAATTGGTAAGTTGAAGTAACTCGGTTTAAGACCACGCAGCTAACAAATTTCCTGATCCATACATTTCCCCAACATTTTGTCTTAATGCCAAATAATAAAATCTGCCTGGTCATTACTGTCACTTAACATGAAACCAGAATTAATTCAATCACTTCTGGATCTATATTCCCAAATGGTATTGATGGGGTGCTTAAGTAATAATTTCAATTATTTAGCATTATTCTTTACAGAACTCATTTATTTCAAGAACTTCATATTATAAAGCCTACTATCTTTCAGCTAAACAATTATCAGAGACTTAGAGGCAGTTCCTTGTTTTAGGCTCTAATGTACTATAACTATCCTAATAGGGGAGTACCCTTGCAATCCGCATTCTGATTTAATTTCAGGACATATTTTGGACTAAATCAAGTCTGGGTTTTATAGCTTCTGATGGTGCTGGGATGCTAATGATGGACCCCCTAAAAGGCCCTGGACTTTCCCAGGAGGCCCAGGTCTCTGGGGTTTGCTGGGACCCTGGCCCTTCCTAGTTAATCCTTTTCAATTGCCCTTTCATTGTGGCCCTCATTGTCTGCACCTGGCCCCACCCTAGACTACCACTTCTTAATTCCATCTAGACCCCTTCCATTACCTCCCAGTCACCCCAAGCTATTGGCTGACACTATAAAAAGGTCAGTTTCCTCTACCAAATTGCTCAGATTCCTTAAGAGTCTGGCCCAGTTGTATTCTCATTTCAAAGGTTCAGTTTCTTAAAATCTGGCCAACCTCAATTCGTGTTTTAATAAACCTTGTCTCTGACTGAAAAAAGGCTTAAGTCAAATTCATTTGAAGCAGGACCTGTGTCTTGAATTTTGGGGTTCCCAGCACCTCCAGACCACAACAATGGCAACATGTAAAACCTCAAATTTCTGTCAGACTCTAAGATTGGTAGCCGTGTATAATAAAGCATAGCCATATAAAGTTTCCCATATCCTTTATTCTTTCAATGAGATCACAAAACTGTCAAACTTTTCTCACTGTGGTTAAACTTTCTTCCTTAATCACTGTGTCTCTTAATTTCTGTCTCTCTCTGTCTCTCTCTCTCTCTTTCTCTCCCCACACACACCTTTCTTATTTCCTTCATATTCTTCTACTAACTTTCCTTTACTTGTTCAAATCCTATATTCTTCACATTTCAGCTTTATCTTAGACTACATGCACTCCACTAAATTTCTCTTTATAATTTTAGTACATATTGTTGTTAACCCCATGACTTTACTTTCCCAGCTGTAAGTTAATTTCAACTCAAGTGACCTTTTCCACTATTTTAGCTATCACAATTAAAATGATTGGTTACAATTCAGGTATTTCCTAAAAGATTAAAACACCTCAAATCTCTCCTATCCTCCCAAAAGATGATAGAAACTTGCATTGTCTATTCCTAATCCTAATATATTTGTGTGGTGCAGTGACCCTAACCCAAATTAAACTCAGACTTCTCAAGGTAGAAGCAAAAGTTACTTTTTATTACACTCTCCAGAGAAGGGGCGTCTACTCCTCCAGTAGGCTTCCAGAAGGAGAGAGGAGAGGCACAGAAAGCAATATGAAATTATATACCCTAACGCAAACAAACCTCCACCCACCACTGTCCCTTAATCCTATTGGTTGGGAGGCGGGCTTACATTCTTAGCTCGAAAAATCTTCCTATCCCATTAGCTGGGAGGCGGGGCTTACATTCTAGACATGAAAATTCAAAGACAAAGAACAAGGAAACAAGGTATAGCCAATTCAAACATACATGTCCTTATTTAGTAAACCTAATGCTGACGTAGCAGTGGTGGTGATCAGGAGGGGGTTTAGGGCTGAATTCCTGTGGGTTAGGTAATTCCTAGAAAACCGAAATTTACTGCAATTTCTCCTCCTTAACTCCCTTTCCCCCTTATCCCAGAGACAAGAAAAGGAGGGAAGCTTTTCAAAGGGCGAGCAGTTCAGGATGGAGGCAGGGCTATTCTTTCTGCTAAACATTTAAAAAAAAAAACCCAGGGTCTGAGTGGGTGAGGGTTTTGAAAGCAACAATCAAGAAATATTAACAAGAACTATTGATCCCCTGAGGAGGCTTCACTTTTGAGAGATCGTCTCTCATGTATTGAAGTCTGTAGGACAAACCCCTCAAAAAATTGATTATGTTTTTAGCAATTGCAAAAATCTTTAAGTCATGACCTTTCAAGTCAGGAGGCCTGCAATGACTGATACTTCTGTTGAGGTGTATGGAGGATATCTTAAGTTCTTTCAGTCCTGGTTAACAGCTTACAAAAAAGAAACCTGGGCTGCTCAGTTGACAATTAAGGTCTGCTATATCATTCATACATTTTTTCTAAATTAAAATGTACTTACTTTCTTCTCTTTTCTGTTTACTTATTTTTCACTTTTCAGAATCTGGAAAGAGTTAATGCTCTGTAATTTCCAAATCAAGAGAGTTGCATTTTTCAATTCTTACCAATATTTCTCATACTAACAGGTTTTATATTAGTAACCTACTTCTTAAATATTAATGACTGATATCCTAAATTGATAGCATTTAAGGCCACTACAGAGAAACTTCAATCAAAGCATGTCTTAATTGACAAACAAAAATAAAAACTTATTTTGCAGTTTAAACACATTTCCTCTGTCAAGGGATGTCAGATATTGGATGGGCAATTGTAGGTAACAGAGTATCATCAGAGAGCAGGGAATGAATGATACTCCTAAGTCTGCCCAGGAGATCTTGTCTCCAGTAATTCACAAGAGGATTTAGGCATAAGGAGAAAGGAATGTTCCTAAAACACAAAAACCTCAAAGAAGTCATGCTTAGGGAATCACTTAGGATTATGCTGAAGCTGCCCTTAAACCCCCAATGACATTAAAAATTTAGAGGCTTTTGGGGGCAGCTGGGTGGCACGGTGGATAGAGCACTGGCCCTGAAGTCAGAAGGACCTGAATTCAAATCTGGCCTCAGACCAAACACTTGACACTTGCTAGCTGTGTGACCCTGGGCAAGTCACTTAATGCCAATTGCCTTGAAAAGAAGAAAAAAAAATTTAGAGGCTTTGGTATTTAGCAGATGTGTTCCCAACCTTAAGACTAGCATAGATAACTGGGGTTAGGATCTCAGGTTCTAGGGTGACAACTTGGGCTGAGATTTCCTGTACTGAGATGACAGCCTGATCTTTCTCCAATTCCTATCTCTTTTTTTCTCTCATCTTTCCTTTTCTTTTTTTGTAGGAAGTGCATAAAGTGATATATTTGATGTCCTCAATGGGTATATTATGCCAACCAGAATATCAATTATAGAAATGTTCTTGTATTTCTGGCAGGGATTGATTAACAAAATGGGTGCAAATAATATGAGCGTCTTGTGGACTAAAGGGGTCTAGTCTTGCATATAGCTTAGCACTTTTGCATAGCCTATTGTAAAAATGATTAGGATTCCCACCCTCTTCTTGAACCGTCTCCTGAAACTTATTCCAGTTGTCTGGACATGCTGCACAAATATTCATGACCTCAAGAAAAGATTGTCTGGCCTGCTGTAATCTACTGTAATTATTGGGTCTGTTGGGGTCCCATTGTGGGTTTTGTAAAGGCCAATCGGGGAGGGGAGACCACTAGAGGTCAGGGACTGCCCCTTCTATTTGTTGCTTCTATAATCACTTGTTTTTCACTTGAGGAGAGTCAAGTCATAATTAAATAAATCTTATCTTCCCAAACTGGACTGTAACCTTTAAATTAAAATGATCTATTGATGTTCAGGAGTCCTTATCAAATCTTAGGACATTACTTCTTTAGATGGAGAGGTCAGAGGGGCTGAAAGGTTTATGTCTCCTAAGAGAAACTGAAATATCCTAATTATACAAAGGGGAGGAGTTTTTAGATGACCTAATTGACTTTTAGTTTCCTGTTTTCCCTGGCTCATTTAAAGGAATCCCTTTTGCTATGCTGTTTTTGCCATTCTTAGTTCCCACTAAAAAAAAAATTTCTTCAATATAACATAGGAGAGTGCTGCTATTACCACACCCTTTGCTCCCCACCACTGATCAGACCATCCTATTTTTAAAAAGCAAAAAATGGAGAGCACATGTGGGTTTTCTCTTCTTGCATATATTTTCAATTGCCTTCAGTTCTGAGGGAGTCGTGATTGAGAGCCTTTCTGCTCACTAAAACAATCATCTCAGAAATAGTTATCAGCTACCTTTTTCTACTTGAAGAAAATCACTCAAGGGAGAGGTCATTTCATATAAAAGTCTAAGGAGTCATTTCTCAGTAACAACCAAATGAGGACATTTATTAAAAGATATACTTGCATTACTCTTACTTTTGTAAATCAATAATGGTGCTGACCATATGTATGAATGCATACATATTATATGTAGTTTTACTATGAATAACTTTTTTTCCTTTTTTTCCCCACCCTTATGGAACAATGCAGGAACAAGTCTACTTCCATACTTATTCTCACTGTTGGCCAAAGCAATAAGTGGTGGGCTTTTCACAGATCCAGGTCCAGACTGCTTTAACATTAAAATTTTAAGTTTGACCTCTGATTTCAAAGCTCAAACAAACAGAATCAAAAACTTGAAGAAGTGAAATTTCTTGTAAATAAGGAAGGACCAAAGCCTCACTCTCAGGCTGATGCAGCCTTCCAGACCTGACCTCTATCCCAGTTGGAGTAAGAACAGACCTGAAGTTAGAAAACCCAGGAGGCTGAGAGGAACATGTCCCAGCTTGATAGTTTTGTTGTTCTTTTTGTCCATACTTAAGTAAGTCTTAAATATAACAATTCACTATGGTCACAGGATAGAGGATACAAGAGAAACAGCCATGTGGTATCATGGATAGAGAACTGGATTTGGACTCAGGAGGACCTAAGTTTGAATTATTCCTTAATCACTAGTTGTGTGGCTTTGGGCAAACCTTTCTTAGTCTCAATTTTCTCATCTGTAAAATAGGTAGTATAGTAGTAAGTGTTATAAGATCAAATAGGATAATATATGTATAGTGCTTTGCACTATTCAAAACATCTTATAAATGTTAACTATATTATCACTATTATCATGCCATATTTGGCTCCTGTATATAGATACTAGTATTGTCATTGAAACCTGGATCTGAATAAAAACATACATTGACACATTGCTGCCTACATTTTTCCTTCTGTACCCTTTAAATTCTTTCATTTTCTCTGTGAGGCCAATTTTCTTATGAGGATTTCTTCCTCTAGTTTGTCTTTGGTTTGATATATCTATTAGAATTTTGAGGTGAGAAAGGAGAGCTGTGTTTAGTTAAAACCACTCATTCAAATATCTTGAACTCAACTGTCACATCCATTCTCTTTTGTTTGGTTTTTTGAGACTGGGTCTCCCTATCTTGCCAGGTTGAAGTGCAGGGACTACTCACTGGCCAATTCCAATTCTAAGCATGGAATATTTAACCTGTTCCCTTTTCCCCAGCTGGCCAGTTTGGCCTTTGTTAGAATAGCCTGGTGGTATTACACTCCTTGTGGTTCACCACATTTATGCTTTACGTCAGACACCAGATTGGCATTAACCCTACTGCAGCTCAATAGTTCTTGCAACTTAAGACATCATATCATCAGCCTCAGCTTCCCTCCAGTGACGGAGTTTGTAGGCATATGTCTCCATACCCAACTCCATCCATTCATTCCTTTGTCTATTTCTTTTGTAAATTGTGTGTTCTTTTCTTGAAGTTGGAACTGTCACAAGAAAATCTGTCATACATACATACTTGTCATAAATGTAACATAAGGAGGGCTGTGTGTGAACCCTCTCATTTTACATTTTGTTTCCCGGCAGTTACTATGTCTGATATTTTTCTGGTCCCATTCTTTTGACTTTGTCTTAGGGTGCTATTATGGCTTGTGTCCACTAGATGGTGAAATAGACTTGTTTTTTTTTCTTCTGAAAATCCAAACGTTTCTCAAGGAAAAGATTATGTGAGAGTTAATGTTTTGTTGCTTAGCAGTCTTATTGTTTATAAATTTTAAGGGCAATCGATATTTCTAGAGTACCAGCAAGCCAAATGAAGAAACATAGCATTGAGGATTAAATTTGTAAATCTCAAGAAATGAGTTTGAATTCTAGCTTTTCTGTATGGCTTTTGGTAATCACTTTCCTAGTTTGAGCCTCAATCTCTTCACCTTCAAGGTGGACAGATGATCCTTATCTTCCCATTGAGTGCTTGACAACATGTTGGTCATATTTCTAAAAGGACCCCAGGCTTCATAAGAAATTTTGGAGGCATGGAGGCATAGACTGCACATTTGCCTTAAGACACTCCCACAACAAGGCCAAGAAAGCCTTACATTAATTAAAAGGCCAGAAAACCTTAAAGTGAATATAAAAATGGGAAAAAGTGAAATGCCATCATTTCTGCACTAATTAAATACCAAGAAACCCAAAGCATAAATCAAATAGTAAGAGGTAGAAGTTTTGCTGAGAAGGAAGTATAAAAGGATAGAGAAAAGATAATCAGATGGTGTTGTTTTCATCCACAACTTTTTGTGCTTTGTGTATGTTATGTGCCTTCACGGACATTCCCTTTGGAGAGCTCAAACTAAACATTTTTTTTTCTGGTGCAGATGATATGAGAAAAACTAAAAAGCCGGTGGAAAAGTATTCCTTCAATCAGTCATCAATTGGCAAACATTTGTTAATGCTAAATACTCTGCCAGGCATTGGGGATACAAATACAAAGAAAGGAAGGAAGGAAGGAAGGAAGGAAGGAAGGAAGGAAGGAAGGAAGGAAGGAAGGAAGGAAGGAAGGAAGGAAGGGAGAAAGAAAAGAAAAGAAAAAGAAGAAAAAAGAAAAAAGAAAGAAAAAACCTATTCCTATCCTCAAAGAACTTTCATTCTGGGAGGCAGGGAGGGGAGAGGAGGGAAACAATGTCTACATATGTATAAATACATATGAGAGAAGTTTATCTAAGATTTATATACAACAAATCTTTGTAGTTATCACTGAACAAAAGTGAAACTAAAAACATCTAAGTGTGTATATCATATTATTTCTGTGCTAAAGGATGTAGAACAGCTCAATATTATGTTACACATCTTGAAAGGGAGAGAGACTGTTCAACTTGACAGAGCTGGATATGACTAATTTGTTTTCAATTCAGATGCTATAAACAACTGAGGCTACTCCAACACTCTTTCTAAGTCTGAATATTGATTTTTTTTGTTTTACATCAATTAATTTTTTTTGTTTTTCTAATAGATTTCCTGTGCATGTGTATATGTATGTATATATGTATCTATCTACATCGATATCTCTATCTATCTATCTATCTATCTATCTATCTATCTATCTATCACTCTCTTTTCCTCTCTCCCCCTCCCCCAGGGACATCCTTGCATCAAAAAACTTTTTTTTAGTAAAAAAGAAAAAAAGTAAGCAAAACTGATTAACATATAAAAAATTTGTTGTTATATGCAATGATTCATACATATGGCATATCTTAAAATTTTTATCCACCAGCTCTGATCATATCCCTCCCTGTTCCCCTTTAGTGTCACTCAATAAAGTCATAGGAACATAGATTTAGAACCAGAAGGAAGTTCAGGAGCCATCTAATCCAAATCCCTAATTTTACCGGGAACTAAAGCCTAGGGAGGTTAAGTGACTTATCCAGTGTCACATAGTAAGTATCAGAGGCAGGATTTGACCTCAGGTTCTCTGGCTCCATAGGCCAGGCTCTTTCCATTGTCCCTTAAACTTCTGTAGCCTGATTCCACACTATTTTTCATATGCTCTAAGATCTATTCAAAACAGAATACTTGTTCCTTAAACACACCTTATGTGTTTCCATTTTCCTACCTTGCTTCACGGCCTGTTGAAATGCCAGTAAATAAAACCCTGAGAGACAGAGTTTCCAGGTATTGTTAATCAACTTATTGATTATTTGCTAGCAGCAGGGGTGGTGTACCTGCGGCCTCGAGGCCACATGTGGCCTCCTATGTCCTCACGTGTGGCCCTTTGAGGGCTACATGTGGCCTTAAGGCCACATGTTCCCCACCCCTAGCCTAACTAATAAGTTGATTATTCATACCTGGAAACTCTGTCTTTTGGGGTTTTATTTTCCACAAAATCCTACCCATCCTTTAAGGCCAAGCCTGACTGTTCTGTCTTTCACACATGCCCTTCTTTCATTCTCTCTCTTTGATACCCTTCCTTTCTACCCCTTCTTGCCCCAACTTGATTCAGCCAGAAGAACTTCTCTCCCTTCCTCTCTTCTTTGGATTCTTAGCACTTTATGTCTGTCTCTAATAGGCACCTTTTAAACTATACTTTGTACTATAGTTATTTGTGTACTTGTCTTATACCCTCTACACATTATTGGCTTTTTCCTGTTCATTTTTCCTTGGAGCAAGCGCACAACTACATAAGAAGCTTTCTACATCTGTGGAGTATGAGCTAGTAACATTCTTCTTATCCAATAATATTAGACATCTTGTGTAATTATATATGTAATTCCATTTTCTAGGTAATTCCAATAAAAGCCCCTTGATCCTGAGATTAACTTTCATTTAATCTTATTTTTCTGAGCCATAGGATATCTATTCAGTTGCTTTCTTTTTTTTTTTTTTTTTTTTAGGCAATTGGGGATAAGTGACTTGCCCAGCTACTCAAACCTTTCTTGACTTGGGACTTTTTGACCAACAGTTGTCACTTGTTGAACTTTAGATAAAATTGACCCAGCAAGCCCTTTGCAATAAGAAACTTTGCAAATTTACCTTTGGCAAATTAGGTAGGCTTAACCAACCCTGACAGTGTTAATAATATAGAAATTGTGGAATTGTGCAATCCCAATTGATCTCTTTTCTATGACCCTGATTATATTCTTGATCACATATTACAGTGGTTAAGTATCCTGACATGTAATGTATTAGAAAAGTAGAAAAGGCAAAAAAAAATTCCTCATTTTTGTTTTATCCTAATCATGTTGTTTGATTTCACATTTTTTTCCTTTGGTCTAAATTTGGATTTCACTGGTATAGGGAACTTCTTGGCATGAGAACTCCCTACACCAATGCAGATATACACTTCTCTGTAAGTTTTAGAAAGATACATGGAGAGCTTACGCCAACAAGCATTTATTAAGTGCCTGCTGTGTTCCAGGCACTATGTTAAGCCCCATGGATATGAAGAAAGGCAAAAAAAAAAACCAACCCAAAAACCCCAGTGCAACTTACAGTATAATGAATTTGCCCACTGTTATACAGCTAGTATACGTCAGAGCAAAACTCAAATTTACTTCTTCCTTACTCTAATGCTGGCCTCCTATCTACTATGCCACAATGGAAAATTAATTCTGTCATATCCAAGATTTTAGAGCCTTGTTTTTTATCCATCCACATGGAGAAATAACTTTGACAGAAACACAAGTTACCTCTGATTAGGTTTATTAGAGGTGAATGTTAGAGGACTGGGTACTTGGACCAGTGGTGGAAATGGGTGGGATAGGTGTAAGAAGGAGAGGCCTTTTCTGGAGAGAAGGGAAACAAAATCATTAGCAAAGTATCACCTCCACATTACTGGGCTCTTTGGCAATAGCTATTCAATAGTACTGAATGCAAAATTTAACCAGACTTTACTGCCTTCCTCATAATCACTAACTCTCTTACTTGCTATACTGATCTTGGAGTGGGCCATGTGCCACACAGAGATATAGTCTCTGCCATCAGCCAGCATATAGTTCAGTTATTATCAACCAACTATTTTCATTCATTTCCTTGATTTGACAAACTCTGGGGAAAATAGAATAATTACCCAACTTAGTCATAGTTAAAGTAGCTTTAAAGGTGAGTTTTATTTGGATAGAAACCGAAGAAATTCAGAACATCACCAAACCCCTCTTTATGACTTTATGGGTATTGAACTGAATCAGGGACAAAATAAAATGCTGTTAAGCATCCAAACTCCTAACGATGTTGTCCATACTACTGAAGAGTCCCTGGGAAAACCACACTTCAACCCAGAGATAGCAAAAAACACACCAATGACTCATGGAGATATCTCATCATGATGGTCTATTGTTTTCCCTCTCTTTACTTAGGTTTTAATTAGTTAATTATTTCAAACAACCAACAACATTTATTAGAGAATTATGGTCCTGATCTTGGTAAAGCACGTTCCTGTTTCTCCCTGTCTTACTTCCCCTCCAGGAATACTCACTGAAGCCTTAACAAGAATTCTATAGAAGGGAAACAAGTTTCATAGGGACAGTTAAAAGTTAAAGTTTTTACCACTCTCTTCAAAGTGTTGTAAATAGGTTACAATGGGACTCAGTCCCATATCCAGGGAAAAGGCTTGGGTTGAGTTTGTTGAAAAAAAGAAGTTTTTACTTTATTTACCAGGAGCACTTTTCCCCCCCATGGATTGGAAGCGTCTTTGTGATGATAGCAATATCTAACTCATAGTCCAATTTACCTCAGTAACTGGTATATACCATTTTCCATGTGAGAAATGTTCCTGAAAAGTTTTGCAAAAACTTTGTAAATGTTTATAATTAATTATTATAAACAAATTATAAAATAAATATATATTATAAAACAAATAATATGTTATAATATATTATAAAATACATATTATAAAACAAATTACATATGTTGTAATATATTCTAACTATATATTATAAATAAATGTTCATGAATTAATTTTGTGTTTGTGAATGAGGAGTGCACCATGAGGAATGCTTTAAGAAAATCAGTCCCTTTGTAATGTTACCTAATTCACTTTATAAGTTCATAGTTTTGCATGTTTTCTTAATTGAGGTATTCAAGTAGTAAGATTCTTTCCCAGTGCTGAGGCATATAAGTAGGACCATGGATTTCAAGCAAGAAGGGACCTTAGAGGCCGTTGAGTCCAGCCCTCTAATTTTACAGATGAGGAAACTGAGGCTCTGAGAGCTTAAATGATTTGCCCAGGATCACAGTTGATAAGTGTCTAAGACAGGTTTGGAACTCAGGTCTTTCCAACACCATGTCCAGTGTTCTATTCACTGAAGAAAATAGTTTCCTCTAGTGGGAAGAGAATCAATCAGAGCAGTCTCTACGTAAAGATGCCCCGCAATCATCTCTAGGATTTTGTTGATTGAAAAAAATTAGCATCAGATCCTTCTTGCTTCCTTCCAGAAGTGCCTTTTAGATTCCCAGATCCTTAGAACCTGAAAAAAATTTAGGGATCAGGTCTGAATTCTTCATTTTATAAATGGTGAAACTAAGACCCAAGGACATGAAGTGATTTGGCCATTACCTCATAATTAGTTGGAAACAGAATGAGAACCCAGATCTTCTGAACAGGTCCATGGCGAAGACATCTTGCCTTTCATTTTCATTTTCCCCTTCTCTCTTCACCCCAGGAAAAAAGAAATCAAATGAATATTACCATTGTTACCAGAAAGCACATGACATTCTATTGCACTATGGCTATACACTGAGAATCTTCATGACTGCTTTGACCAGAGTTCTTTCCTTGGACAACATTCCCTTTTACGTATTGTAGAACGTAAACTCCTCAAGAGCAGGGCCTATTTCACTTTTTAATATCAATTCACTAGCACTTTGCACAGCATCTGACAAATAGTAGATGCTTAATAAATGTTCATTGATCCTGCCTTTTCTCTCTGTATGTCATATTACTTCAACATTGTTCTGGGGTTTTGAACATCTAGCTCATAGCACCTGAAAGATGGGCAAACACTATATAAATATCTCTTGAAGTGAATGGGGTGTTCGGTTCCTTCCATTTTTGAAAGCAGGCTAGCAGTTAGCCAATCACCTAAATATTTATTAAAACCTCCTACATTCCAGGTATTATATTAGACTCTGGAGACACAGACAAAAATAAAAAAGTCTCTGCCCTCAAGGAGCTTGGATTCAAGGTAATTTCAGTGATGAGGGCACCAACAATGGGTAAGTGGAGGGTGTTGCTTAAAGTAAGTTTTGAAGGAAGCTAAGGATTCCAAGAGGCAGAGGGGAGGAGGACCTGAGGAGGGAGTGTATTCCAGGCATGGGAGACAGCCTGTGAAAGGTTTAGAAGATGGACTTTTGTGTATGAAGAACAATGAAAAGGCCGGTGTGGCTGGACCATATGGAGGAGCTTGTCTTTTGATCCTTGAGGCAGGAGGGAGGGAGTGGAGCTTATTAAGCAGGAAAGTGACAGGGTCCGACCTGTGCTTTTGGAATATCACTTTTTCAGTCATGTGGATAGGGAATTAGAGGGAAGAGATGAGACAGAGAGATTAATTAGGAGACTATTGTACTAGCCCAGGTGAGAGAGAATTAGTTCCTGAATTTAGCATGGCAATAACACAATGCATTCACTTAGGTGACCTGGTTTCCAGTTTTATTCAAGGGTATCCACAAAGATACATAGTCCACAGCTGGCTACTCCCAGTAAAGGTGAAACACGGCTACCTTTGGCACCCCCACATGCTTGTGTAGGTAACGCAGGGAGCACGTCTTCTGGATTTGTATGGGCATATGCTTACACAAAGCATGAAGCATTTGTGAACAGAGGCAATTAAAATCCAACTATCCACCTTTGTCTTATAATGTATTGTCTCAGAATTCCTACTTTTGTCTTTTTCTTCAAATTTCTTAGTGTGTTAATTGATGTAGAGGTGTGATCTTAACCTGCTCCCCACTTCTAGGACTTCTACAGTTTTCTGGGTCTCATGATTAGCAGCTTTGTTTGTGGGTTGGTCGTGTGGTCTATATAGCTTAGACCTTCATGATCTTGGCTAAAGTTTTTATCTTACATAGGATGGGGCACTTTCAGAAATATATCAAAAATATTTCTGAACTATTAAGCAATTTTACAAATATAGTTCACCTAATGATAGACAGATTTCTTCTGGAGTAGGGTAGGAGTGAGGGATGGAGCTGCTCTTTCAAATGTCCATTTTGCCTTTGAAGTTGCATTGGATACAACAAAGTTTTCTTGAGTTGTAGGGTAAGGTGGAATTGTTTATACACAAGAGCATTGTGAAAGATCCTAATGGTAGTTTTTGGGATTTGAAATGTTCACTTGAAGTTGCAAGTTAGCTATTCAAAGCTTCTGTGACTTGGTATCTTTTGAACATAGTGGTCACTTTTGGACCTTTATCAGCTATCCTAATGAACTTCCATGAAATCTATAATCTAGTTAAACTGGAATACTCCTCTGTCTCTCTGGCATTGCCAGTGACTTTTTTACATGAGCCTTTGCTCATACTGGTTTTTATGTCTGGAATGTGCTCTTTCTTCTTCATCAGCTAAACTCCTACCTGTCCTTTAAAGCCCAACTCAAATGCCCCCTACTTCATGAAACCCTCTCTCCTTTCTCATTGTTGGTAATGACCTTTGTCAGTGAGGTAGTCGGTCAACTAGAATTTATTAAACTGCCTACAATGTGTCAGACCTCTGCTATACTTGCTTTGAACCCTACTTAAAGTTTTGTTTTGTACCTCTGTAATGCATTTATTCCCTACTATTGCATATTGTTATGTACCTGTCTTACCTGCCACTAGGCTGTAAGCTAATTTCTTGTTAGATGAATTGAACCACTGGGTTCCTAAATTTTGGATCTCTACCAGAATCTAGCACATGCATAGAATAGATACTTAATAAATAGATACTTAATAATAATAGATAGATTCTTAATAAATCTGCATAGAATAGATACTTGATAAATATTTGTTGAAATGAAATAAATTTATGTAGTTTAAGGATGCTTCTGCTTCCTTGGGTGCCATATAGTACTGTTGAATTTTATTGAACTCGCAGTCTACTAAAATATCAGCATAGTTTCTCATGAATAATTATCTAACCATGTGTCCTACTTCCTGTTGACTTGTAAAAAAATGAAGTGTAGCATTTATATTTATCCTCATGAAATAATTTCATTTTATTGGATTCTACCTATGTTCTAGCCTGCCAAGAGCTTTTTTAAAAATCTCACTATCTTCTAACCTGGCTCAGCTCTTGGCTCTCTGGATCTTTCCAATTCAGTCCCATGTAAGTACCTTTCACTCCCTTCTGAACTCCTCCCCCTTTCCAACTCTTAAAAAAAAGCTGTCTTCCCCTACTAGAATGTAAGCTTCTTGAGGGCAGGGATTATCTTTTTGCTTGTAGAATATATTCCTATCACTTAGCACAATACCTATTGCATAGTAAATGCTTAATAAGTGCTTTTTATCTAATTTAATCTAATTTATCCATTATACTCAGTAATTCAACTCAAGAAGCATTTATTTAGATGGTTTGTTATCTGCACATTGAAGGGAATATCCATATTGGTGGGATCATAGATCCACTGAAGTATTAAAGAGAAAGCAAGCTAGTTATTGATGTCTTCTTTAATAGTCAGAGGATATAGGAGTTCAAAGCAAAGTTATTTGACAAAGTGGAACAGTAAGAAAATAGCATCAAAACATTTTATAGCAACAAAAAAATTTCCCCCCAAATCTGGTGCAACATCTTTCACAAATCCAAATATCATCAATAGAAATAATAGAACATACACTGGAAGCACAAATACAGAGATACACATATAGGGCACGCATGTGGTCAAGTTATATGGGGAACATATAAGATATATATGGAGGGCTGCATACATAGCGAACATGTATGGCACAAGTCTTCTAGTGGTATTACTATGTAGTTTCTACTGACACTGTGTGTCTTTTAGTCTTTGCTAGAGTGATCATATCCTTACAAGTCTCATAGTCTCAGCTAGGTGCTGCTCTAATGGACTCTTAGTAGTCCATGGCTATTCTTGGCTATTCTTCAGCTAATGACCTTAGGTTTATTTTATTTTTCTCTTTGCCTCTTTCTGGTATGGAGCTTGGGCTCCGTAAGTTAGAGACCTTATTGTGTTGAGTACAATAAACCACCTGACTTTTTATTTCTGGTACTTAAGCAATGGACCAGGTAATGGATGTTTGCTTGATAACTACTAATAATTCTGAACTTTCAGGGTTCTCTAGTTTTTATACCCTCAGTCTTTTTTATTATCCCATGTCTGGAATACTTTCCTTCCTCACCTCCACTTTGCAGAATCTCTAGCTACCTTCAAAACACAGTCTAGTTTGCACTTTCTACAAGAAATCTATCTGATATCTTTGATTCCTTGTGTAGTTTTACATTTAACTCACTGTATACATAGTTTTCTCTCCAATGGAATGTTAGCTTCTCAAGGTCAGGGATTGTCTTTGTGTTCCCAGCCTCCATTACAGTGTCTTGCACACAGTGGGTGACTAATAAGTGCTTATTTAATTGAAGGGTGTAGAAACCGTATCAAATGAGGAAAAGTTGAAGAAAGGGTGGATATGTTTGAGTTAGAAAAAAAAATTTGGGGGCAGCTAGGTGGCGCAGTGGATGGAGCGCCGGCCCTGAAGTCAGGAGGACCTGAGTTCAAATCCGGACTCAGATCAAACACGTGACACTTTACTAGCTGTGTGACCCTGGGCAAGTCACTTAACCTCAATTGCAAAAAAAAAAAACAACTTGTAAGAGATGGTGCACCAGATGGGGGGGGGGAATATTTTTGTTGCTATAAAATGTTTTGATGCTATTTTCTTACTATACCACTTTGTCAGATAACTTTGCTTTGAACTCCTATATCCTCTGACTATTAAAGAAGATATCAATAACTACAAACCCACAAGCTTGCTTTGTCTTCAATGCTTCAATGGATCTGTGATCTTACCAGTATGGATACTTCCTTCAATGGGGCAGATAACAAGTAACAGCATGTGAATACCATCCTCAAATTTTTAGAGGGATATTATCTATGACATAGGCAAGAGATCTCTCAGGTGGATAGAATTAGGACCAATTAATCAAATAAATGACGAGAGTTTACTAAGTGCGTAGTATATGTGGCTAAATGCTGGAGATACAAAGATAAAACTAAAAATAGTCCTTGTCTTCAAGAAGCTGACATTTTAATGGGGGAGTCAACATGTATATATAAAATATATATTAAATAGAATGTTTATTATTTATAATATATGCATATACATAATATTTACAAACTTTATGTAAGGCAGTTTTAGGAAGAAATATACTAACATTTGTGGGATCAGGAAAAGTTTCTTATTGAAGATAGTTCCTGAACCTGGTCTTACAGGAAACTAGGGATTTTGCCAGGTGAAGGTGAGGAGGGAGTGCATTCTAGGCATGGAGAGCAGCCACTTCAAAGGCAATGAGACAAGAGATATGGAACAGCAGTAGACCAGTGTGTCTTGACCATAGAGTACATGGAGGGGAGTCTTATATAAGAAGACTGAAAAGGTAGAAGGGGACCAGATTGTGAGGAGGTTTAAAAGCCAAAGAGTGAGGTTTATATATATAAAACACTAAAGGTAATAGAGAGTTCCTGTCATTTATTGAATAGGGGGTTGAAAAGATCTTGTGTGAACTTTAGGAAAATACTTAGGCAGATCTGTAGAGGATATACTAGAATGGGGAGAGGCTTGAGGGTATAAGATCAAATAGAAACCCTTGGCAATATTCCTCCAGGCAAGAGGTGATGAGGGCATGAACCAGGGTGGTGGCTGTATAAATGGGAAGGAAGAATGTATGTGAGACAGAAGGCATGGAGATAATATGACAAGATTTGACAACTTACTGGATATGTGGGGTGAGTTAAAGTGGGGAGCTGAGGATGATAACCAAAGTTCTGAATCTGGCTGACTAAAAAGGTAGTGCCCTTGACAGTAACAGGGAAGCTTAGAATAGGAAAGAGTTTTGGGGGAAGAAAATGGGTCCCGTTTTGGATATGTTGAAATTGAACTGTGTACAGGACATCCATGTGGAAATGTCCAATAGGTAAGTGGTGATGTGAGACTGGAGCTCAGGAGAGATACTAAATGTGGACATAGAGATATGGGAGTCGTCAGCATAGAGATGGTAATTCAACCCATGGGAATAGATGATGTCATCAAATAAAAAAGTACAGAAAGAAATGAGAAACAGATACAGAGCAGAGCCTTGAGTATAGTACACACAATGTTAATGGGTGTAACATGGCTGTGATGAATTAGTGAAAGAGACTAAGAAAGACTGATTAAATAGGTAGGAGAATCACAAGAGAGAACATATTTTGTATCTACTTTGTATATTTTTATACTTAACACACACACACAAACATAGAGAGGAGATGATATTCAGTGTGGTCAATAGAGTCAAATGTTGTAAAGAGGCCTAGAAGGAGGAGAATTGAGAAGAGGACTTTCGATTTAGCAATAAAGAGATCAATAGTAATTTTGGAGAGGGAAGTTTCAGTTGGTTGGAAGTCAATTTTTACTTAACAGAAAAAATAATTTTCTGCTGTCCAAAAGTGGAATGAGTCATCTGAAAAAGAAGCGAGCTCCGTGTCATTGGGGTGGCTCAAATACAGGCTAGATAAATAGGGCTAGAATTATTTTAGTGGAGGTTCATTTAATAGATGGACTACTTTGAATTTTTAAGCTCTTCTCATTTGATGAAAACCAAAGGAAAATAAAGGTAGCAAATATTGGGGTGCTGTTTTAGTCTACTCACTGATGTGGATCTACCCAGTCATTCACCAATGACCTTTTTTTTTTTGTGAGCATCTTTGGTAAACTTTTGTTTATCTCTCTTAATCATTCACTATGTGTTTTAAAATTATGGTTGTTGTGTATTTATCATATACAATATAAACTAAAGTATTGAAACATATGAAGGCAGGGATCATGATTTATCTAAATTCTATAACTCAATCCATACCCAGCATAAAGCTCTCTGCAGAGAGTAAGTGTGATTTGGGAAATTAAAACATCTCTATCAGAGAAAAAAATTAAGCTTGAAATAACTTTTCAAATGGCTTGTTATAACTATGAAAAGACTAGCATTTTGAAAGGGAGATTCCTTAGTTATTATTGTGTTCATGTGTATTGACAGATCATTTGTGCTTTACTCATTTTGCATTTAGTAATTAATGGAAACCTTATATCAATCAATCAATTGACAAGAATTTATTAAACAGTTACTATGTGCCAGACACTATGCCAAGTGCTGAAGATACAAAAACAAAACAAAACAAAACAACAACAACAAAATAAGTCCCTGCACTCAAGGGTCTCACATTTTAGTGGAAGAAAACATATATACATAATTTGTACATATAAGAATTATACAGCGTATATTGAAGATAATCTCAAAGGGAAGGTACTACCAGCAGCAAGATTAGAAAAGGGTTTCCTGAAGATGGTGGGATTAGAGTTGAATCTTGAAGTATTTTGCTGGACTGGCTTTCAGGATACTTTGGAAAATAAGGTGGAAGTATGGGAGAGAGTGCTCTCTTTGGCAGTTTTGACAGATGACAAATACTATTTCTCAAATACATTTCACAACTATGCTTTTCTTAATTGTTATTCATGATGAATTCCAGTCTGAAAAATTAAAGTTGAGAGACAGTCAAAGGCCAATGGAGAGGTGGATGATGATGGTGAGCAGCCTGTAATACATCACCAATGAACAACTGAACCAGAGAAATGGCATGAAGTATATCAGGGAGATGTATAACTGGACCAGGAGGTGGGCTGATCATGAAAGACAGCTTGTAGGATGACTGATGGACAGCTCACTCATTCCATTGGCATCCATGCAATACAAAGAAATCTAGAAGAAGGGACACAGTACACTGGGTGGACCTCCTGTGGAAGGTTTTCCACATCACATAGAAAGAGCAGTACAAGGTGGGCAGGCATGGATGGTTGCAATCTGCAAGTTGATAGTCTACTGAAGTTTCTACTCTTTGTTTCTATCACACAGTGGACCAAAGCACAAAACCTTTCACATTTGCTTGCTAAAGAACTTTCTGCCTAGTAGATGTTTTACTGCCTGTTTCACATCTTTGTTCCTGAGACTATAGATTAAAGGATTCATCATGGGGGTCATTACTCCATAAAACATGGAAATGAGTTTGTCTGTGGCTTGCAACTTATCTGACTTAAGCGATTCTTTGGATTTGGGCTTCATGTACATAAACAGGATGGTCCCATAGAATATAATTACCACAATCAGGTGGGCTGAGCAGGTAGAAAAGGCTTTGCTTCTCCCTTCAGCTGAGTGAATCTTTAGAATGTTAAAGATGATTAATGTATAAGAAATAAAGATTAACAACAATGGAGTCAAAATGAATAACGTAGTGGCTACTAGCATGGTAAATTCATTCCCGGAGATGTTGGCACAGGCTAATTTCATGACAGCTAGGATTTCACATGTGAAATGATTGATGACATTATTTCTGCAGAAAGGTAAGTGTACCACAAGAACTGTTTGTACCAGTGAGTTGACACCTCCTGTTACCCATGACCCAGCTGCCATTGGCACATATGCAGCCTTGCTCATGATGACAGGATATCTTAGGGGGTTGCAGATAGCCACGTAGCGGTCAAAGGCCATCATGCCAAGGAGCACACACTCTGTGGTACCCATGGCTAAGCCAAGGAACATCTGCACTGCACATCCAGAGAAGGAAATGGTTTTTCTTTGAGATAAAAAGCTGACCAGTGCTGAAGGAATAGAGGTGGTTGTATAGCAGATGTCCAGGAAAGAGAGGTTACTGAGGAAGAAGTACATGGGAGTGTGGAGGTGGGAGTCTAGGATGCTGATTATGATGAGGATGCCGTTGCCCAGAAGAATGACCACATACATTACCAGGAGCAGCACAAAGAAAATGATCTCAAGTCTGGGGCAGCCAGAAAGTCCCTTTAGGAAGAATTCTGTCACAGTGGTTTCATTTGCTTTTTCCATTTTACAGTTTTTCTTCTGCCTGAGGAATTTAGAGGATATAAGACAAACTTTGGTTACTTTGGTAATTCAAATCTAGAATATTATCACAATCAAATAGGTAGGTAGTAGTCGCCTGTGCGGAAAGGTGGCAACTGTTGCCAATAGCCCCATGAAGGGCACCAGCCTGTTTCCCACTCTGAAGCTGCCGGTGGGCAACATATAAAAGTAGGAAATGCTAGGGCTCTAGGCTGATGCTTAGGGTGGCCCATTTTATGGTAGTGGTTAAGCTGTGTTTTGGAAAAAAAGATAGCAGAAGCACTAGATGAAAACTCATTGTGAAAGAACAGGGCAGCTCTGAACAGTCTGTTTACTGTGATTTCTTCTTATAGTGTACTTGTTTCTGTGTGTGTGTGTGTGTGTGTGTGTGTGTGTGTGTGTGTGTGATCCTTGAAAAGTATCAAACTCCGTATCAACAACACTTTTGGCTCCCTTCTCTCTCTAGCAAGTTTGAACCTCTAACTCAAGTTTATGTATCCTACACAGAACCCCAACACTCACATTAACATTTTATGTATTTCTCAGGTTCATAACCATGCCATTACAGTAGTTCAAGAGTCATTAACCTGTGATCCATTAACCTCCAAGGACTCTGTGGACATATTTTGGGGAATCCTTGAGACTGGATGGGAAAAATGTAACTATTTTCAATATCCTCTAACTGAAGTTTAGCATTTCCTTCAATCTTTAAAAAAGAAACCCAATATTATCCTGAGAAGAGGTCCATAGGCTCCACCAGACTGCAAAAGAAGTCCTTGTCACAAAAGAATTAAAAATCCCTCCATTAGCTGCTGATAATGTTAAACCCACATACCAGAGAAGAGATCTACCTATTGGTTCCTTTCTGTCTTGGACAGTGAGAACAGAGAATTAAAATATGATGTATTTTTTCCTTGCAGAAACTCATTCATTGTTATTGTACTTGATTAAATTCAGAGCTACCCCTGAATGTTAGTTGAATTAGAATGCCAAGGTTATGGATGAGAAAGTGAGATCATTGCTAACAGTTACATGATTCATTATGTCTTGACTAAAATTTCAACTTTTGAACAAATCTGTCATGAACAAATTTGTCCATTTTCTTTTCATGACATGTTATGACAGGAGACAGTGCAACATATCAATTCAACTGATAAATGAGAAACACAGAATATCATTCAGAGTTAAAAATGACATTAGAGGTCATCTTGCCCAACTAGTAACTGAATTGGAATCCCTTTTTCAACATTCCCATGCAAGCATTCACCCAGCTATTGTTTATAAAAACCACTTAATAAGGGGTAACCCATTAAATTCCAGGGTAGTCCCAAAGTGACCCTAGGGTCAATCTTTGATGGATTAGATATAATAGTAGTTTTACCTAGAAATTCCCTTGTTTTTACTTTACCTTGTCTTTTGTTTCCTTAGGAACAGTAGTGGGAAGGCTACTTTTCATAACCTAGACTTTTCCTGCCTTTATAGATTTTATATGTATGCTACCTCCCGTACCTTATGATATATCTGTTTTAGCTTACTTGCTATCCTTTGCACACAGCACTCCATTTCTTTGATTCTGTATAGTTTGTCCCTCATTCTGGTAAGGTTCTTCCTTTTCGCCCCAACTCTTAGGTTCTCTGGCTTTTTCCACAACACAATTCAAATCCCACATTCTGTAGGAGACCTCCTGTTCAGTCTAGATGCTATTGTCTTCTTCTCAGAGATTACCTTTACTCTTTCATGTACTTAGTTATTTATATATATTTATTATATTACATAAATTTTATATATATATATATATATATATATATTTATATCTAAAGACAAGACTCATCTTCCTGAGTTCAAATCTGACCTCCGATACTTACTAGCTATGTGACCTTGGGCAAGTCACTTAACTCAGTTTGCCTCAATTTCTTCATCTGTAAAATGAGCTGGAGAAGGAAATGGCAAACCACTCCAGTATCTTTGCCAAGAAAAACCCAAATAGAGTCACAAATAGTCAGACACAACTGAAAACTACCAAACAATGACAACAAAAAAGCATATAACAGACTGCTTGGCACACAGTAAGCACTTACTACATAATTGTTAACTCTCTAATCAACTATGTTAAAAAACATGGACAGTTTAGTCAGTTACTTTTCTTACATGCTTCTAAAATAACATCCAGAATGTCTGGAAAAATTCCGAACTCCACCATTAGTATATTAGCATACCTGTTTTCCGATAGCCCTTCCAAGATCGACCATTCCTATTTTTCCCTCACTAAAATTTGCAAGCTAAAAATTAAGGAAAATTATGTTTCTCTTACTATTAGTCACTTGGACCATGATTTTCAAATGGTCTTTTAAGGTTGAAAATTTTTTGAAAATCGTTCCTATTCTTTGATTATTTATCTATTAGGGATACCTCTTAAGTTATGTATTTGTGTCAATTCCGCCTTTATGTTTAATATCAGACTTTTATTGGTTTTAGGAATAGGGACCAGACCTATAATTTTCATTAGTATAGGGGAACTCCCAGGTGAAGAAATTCCCCCTACTACAGTAGGGCAATGTCTTCTCTGAAATTTAGTCTTAAAGGGTTGCCTAGAATACGAAGAGTGATTGGCCTAGAGTCACACAGAGGCTATATGTCAGAGACAGGACTTGAACCCAGGTTGTCCGGCTTCTAGACTTGTTCTCTATTTACTATGCCATGCTGCCTCTCAGTTTCATTTGTTTTACCTGATATAAATATCCTCCCCCCATACTTTATTGTTTCTCTTCTTATCTATCTTTTTCTTCTATTCATGGAAAAAAATTAATTTTCACATTGAAATGATCTATTTTTCCTCTTATAATCTCCTCTATTCCTTATTTAATTAAGAATTCTACCCCAAGCCATTGAATTAACACACCTTCTTTCATTTTCTTCTTATGATATACCTTTTTGATTTTTGGCAAGTCATTTATCTGGGCTTCAGTTTTCTATAAAACGAAGATAATACTACCTGTCTCAAAGGGCTGTTGTGAGGCCAAAGGGAGATAAGGCATAGTTTACTCTGTAAAAGTAAAGTTACATAGAAACATCATGTCATCATCATCATCATTGCCACCCAACCACAATATTCTACGTATACTTTTGAAAGTACTTAATGTAGGACAAATTTTATGGACATAATGGTTCTAACTCATCACAATGTAAATCTGCATACAGACAAGCCCTTAGTGTCCACAAGCCCTAACAGCCCACTGTAATAATATATTCTTTTTCTCTCCCATTTGCCTTCAGGAATGAGGGTTCCTCTTTCAGTCTTACAATCATTTTGGTTCTTTCTATGAAAGATATACATAACAAAGCAACTGGCTCTCACAAAGATGCCGTCTTCATTCTTTCACACTCCCTAATACAGAAGGCATCTCTCATGCCCTGGAGTTCACAGGATTAATTTGTTTCGGTGTTCTTGTAGAGAACAGAGGGAGTCTCCAAATTAGGAGTGCAGTCTTACCTGTAGATTTGCTCTTTCTCAGCTACATAAATTCCCCAGTTAAACACAGTGATCTTCCTGTCACTGGATGTGTTCAAACAGAGGCTAGATGACTATCTATCAGGAAGTTTGTAGAAAGGATTCCTTTTTTTGGGTGGAAGCCTTGTCCAGATGTCTTCTAATTTAAAGTCCTTTCTAGTACCCAGATCTAAAACTTTCCATGAACAAAAGACATTATGAGAAATCAGTTTCCCAAGTCTTGTTAAATCCAACATGTGGAAATGAAGCAATGTTAAGTCCAATGTGCTAGAAGAAAAATGTCAGCATATAGGAAGTTCCATGTCCTGCTTTCCATAATGTCTGACCACATCCTGTAATGGATGGAATCACCAAAGGATCTGCCATTGAATCCAGAAGGCAATATAAATACGTTTGGGCTTTTGGGGACCTTTTTGGTCCCAGAGGCAATTTAAAGATGAAAAGCATTAGGGTGAAAAAGTTTTGGTGCTTTGGGATTAATGTCCCATAAACCCAATTATAGCCTACTTAAGAGTTTGTTAAAACTGAACTGTATATCTAACAACTAGGAACACTATGAGAATTTAGAAGCTTGTAAAAGCCTTTCCTCAACCTTGTCCATTCCTGGTCACTTCCTGTGCCCTCTGCCAGTTAGCATTCAGTTAAGTGCCTATTCCCTTAATTTACCCTCTTTACTTATTTTCTCAGGGGTACTGTCTTATACTCATATATGCAATACATAAATACCCTAACTTTAAATGGACTGTATCTGCTATTAAGAGGGCCTATAAATAAATTTTCATCTCTTTGACTATTGCCTAATCAGAAAATCCTCTGGGTTTCTCTTTCTTAGAGGAAGGAGAGCCTGATACTGAGGGATGGGAAAAGTCATCTCCTCTTGGGACAGAATGAGTGGCCCTAGACTTAAATGACCTATAGAGTGTAGCCCAACTTTCTTGACTATCTGAGCATAATCCTCGTACAACATCATTGCAATTCAAAGGACTTTTTTTCACACAGTCTAAGACCTATGATTGGAATTGGTTCATCTGGCACCTTATCACTTTAGTTGTGGTGGGATTGAATAAATCAGTCACCCCACTCTTACATAAATATAACTTTTTCAGAATCAGTGAACTGGAAAGGATCTGTGAGGGCATCTATTAAATCACCAACTCTTTCTAAGAATTGTAGGATCTATATATCTAGCCCTCATTTTTCTTCTGAACTTTAGGCCTGCATCTCCAACTCCTCACTTGTTTTTCCTGGCCACATGTTCCCTATGTCTGTATTCTGCATTGAATGTTCCCCAGTGTTTTGCATTTCCTCCAGAGGTCCCCTCCTCCATTGATAGCTTGGTGATTTGTGGGAGGATTTAGCCCTGATTGCATAGGAGAAATCTTTCTGGACACTTAGTATTTCTGGTCTAATTAAATGTCTTCTTTGAACTTATATGTCCTTTGGCTTGCCTAGTAAAGGGAAAAAAATTAATGGGGGCTCCTGAGTTTTTTTTAAATTTATATTTTTATGATTATTAACTTGATAAGAATAAGCAGGCACAAAAAATTCTACATGCAAAGAAAAAAAAAAGGAGAGCACATGAAACTAAATATTCACTATATATGACTTTTAAAAATATATTGCAAATTTAATATGGTAGCTTCAGTATTGTCTTATTCATTGGTATTTCCTTCTGAACCATCTTCTGTCCTCTTCTTTCAGTTTTAAAAATCTTTGTTGCCAATATTTTCTTTCTTTTCTTTTCATTTTTTGGTATCAGTATCAGTAACCTCTCCCTCTTCCAGTGCTTCCCCCAAAACCATATAGTAATAAAATTTTTGTAATAAAAATATAGTCATTGGAAAAATTAATTTGTGGAAAATGTATGTCTCATCTTGCACCTTTCATCTATCACCTCTCTGTCAAGTGGTGGGACATGTGATTCATCTTCTGGAGCCATAATTGGTCATTTTATTGCTCATAGGTCTTGAGTCTTTCGTAGTTGTTTTGCTTTACAGTTTTGTGTAAATTTCTCTCCTGGGTATGCTCCCTTCTTCCTGAATCAGTTAATATGTCTTCCTTCTAATTCTAATTCGTTGATTTTTTTTGGAATAGAATTTTTCAGTGTTATATAATAAAAATTGTCCGTTTTATCTCTTTTGAATTAGAAGGGATTCAGTTAGCTAAAGAAAAATCTTTGTACTAAATTTTTCTGATGAAAGTCTGGTATTCAATATATGTGAGGGATTGATACTAATCCATAAAATTAGTGTTATGCAAGATTATACGTGAAGCTTTGTAAATGTGAAGCTTTCCTTGGAGGTCTTCAATTTGGTGCACCCATTACTTCCCAAGGCAATCTATTTCATTTTGGGACAAATCTAAATGTTAAGAAGTTTTTACTGACATCAAGCTCATATTTTCCTACTTTTGTTCCTGCTTCTGCCATCAGGGTTCCCCTTATTTGGATCCTACATCTTTTATCTTTCCAACTAGGAAAAGCATACCGTATTGTACTTTATTGAGTGTCTTTCATTCTAGTCCCCTCTATGTCTATGCATTACCATAGGTGTTTTTGATAAGGTTTTTCAATTGGGAAGGGAGAAAATCAGGGTTTGACAAATTGATTCTGAATGTATGCAGTTTATTATTTTTTCTTCTTATATAACTGATGGCTACAGCATCTCATGTTTTCTGTGAGAACATATTTTTGCTCAGCTTTTTCACAGCTGCTTTTATATCCTTGTTTCTCAGACTGCAAATGATGGGATTCAGCATGGGAATGACCACAGCATAGAGGAGAGCAATCAGCTTATCTGATGCATGGGAGTCTTTGGACTTGGGCTTCATGTACATGAAGAGAATGGTCCCATAAAATATGATCACTACAGTCAGGTGGGCTGAGCAGGTAGAAAAGGCTTTTTTTCTTCCCTCAGCAGAATTGATTCTTAGGATGGTAAAGAGGATGAAAAAGTAGGAGATGAATACAAACAGCACTGGAATAATTATTATAATGATATTTAAAAGTGATGTAATAATCATATTGAGGGAAATATCTTCACAGGCCAATTTCAACACAGCCAGTATCTCACATGTGAGATAATCAATGACATTCCCACAAAATGACAACCGCATAGTTAGGGTGGTTTGTATCACTGAAGTCAACCCACCTGCCATCCAGCAACTGGTCACCAGCTTCACAGAAAGCCCCTTGTTCACGATGATGAGGTACCCCAGGGGCTTACAAATGGCCACGTACTGATCATATGCCATTACAGTTAGGAGCACATGCTTTGTGGACCCCAGGCCAAGGGAGAAGAACATTTGTGCTCCACAACCCACAAAAGACATGGATTTTTGCCCTGTAGCAAAGTTCACAAGTATCATAGGAATAGAAGAAGTTATGTAGCAGATGTCTAGGAAGGAGAGGTTACTGAGGAAGAAGTACATAGGAGTATAGAGGTGGGTGTCCAGGATACTGATTGTAATGAGGAAACTGTTGCCCAGCAGGATTACAATGTACATGATAAGGCACAACAGAAAGAAAATAAAATGAAAGTTGGGGTAGGCAGCAAGACCGTGGAGAAAAAACATGGTCACCAAAGTCTGATTTGGATTTTCCATTCAGTTGCTTTTGTCCACCTGTAAGACAAGCACAAAATTTATCTTACTGAAGTGATTTTGAAATGTCACATTTCTTGGGCGTGGCAATTGGGGTTAAGTGACTTGCCCAGAGTCACACAGCCAGTGTGTGTCAAATGTCTGAGACTGGATTTGAACTGTGGTCCTCCTGACTCAGGGCCAGTGCTCTATCCACTGAGCCACCTAGCTGCCCCACCTTTGTTTTAAAAATTATATTCTGGGATAACTAGTTCTAGGCAAAAATCTAACAAATGGCTCTCAGAAAAGACATGACATACTTTAAAGCTTGATCTGTATTGTTTACCATTTTCTCTATGACTTTATTTAGTCTAGAAATCAATAAAATAATAATGCAAGGCCTGATTTATGTCACTTGCTAATTTCCAGGGTGTAATTGTTTACACTGAAAATCTGACAACCATTGAGGTGATATGAACTGGCTTCAGTACACTCCTGGAAAGGTAGTCATTTTACAATGCCAGGTTGTCTAGACAGATTTTGCACTGGTATCCTAGCTCCAGTCCAATGTGCTCAGAAACCCGTTTGTCATTAACCTTGTGCCAACCTACTTTGATAGGAGATCTAAGTGTGTCATTCACTTCCCTGTCTTAGCAGACAACTCTCAGTATTCTAAAAACAGTAGCTGATAGGAATTTAAGCTAGCCTGAGCCCCCTCTCAATTAATAGGCATTCCCCTCCAAGGACAACAGGAAGAAAATGCAGAGGGAGTGAGAAATTTAATAAATAGTTTTAAGCACATGAAATTTTGGCAAGATTTCTAGAGCCACATAAATAGAAAATACCTTCTATAAATTGAGACTGTTATTTAGAAAAAAATCCTTAAAGATGTAGCTAGCACAAATATTTCTGCAAAAAGAAAGAAATTAACTTGTAAATCAAGAATTCTTCTAAACCTTGTTGTATATATCTTGACAGGAGTTCTTTTAGTCTGTTGGTGATCAAGATAGGAAAGTAAATTTTTTTTAGCTGATCTATGAGCCAAAGAGCAGAGGTATTTCCTCTAAAAGTGACACCAGATAAGACAGAAGAGTGGAAATGATATGTGTCTGTATGTCCTTCCATTGTTTTTAGTCTTGTCACATTGGTCTAGAACCTCTATATCCTTTTCCTCATCTCCTCCTGTGGGTTTCAGGAAAAATCACATCTTTTTCATTTCAAGATATTGTGGGGAGGAAATCAGTCCTTTTTAATAAGAAAGTTAGTTTTAATGCAAAGATATTCTACCCTATTAGCAACAGAAAGCTGCTTCTTTGTCCTGTCTTATGATCCAGGGCAGCTGCTTTCTTTTTCTCTGCATGGTTGACTGTTTTGTTACTGTATCTTCTCCCACTCCTCCCTACATTACAAATAGCTAGAAGATGATGATTTGTCAAGGGAAAATTAATTGGAGATTACCATGCAGCCAAGAATAATTAATTGGGCAAGGCCCTAACAGTGGGGTCACCATTTTTATCTATAGACCCCATGGCAAAGAACATTTGTCGTCTAAATCCAATGAAGGAAACAGACTTTTTGCCTTGAAAAGAAGTTCCTAAGTAACAAAGGAGCTGAAGCAGATGTATGGCAGATGTCTGGGAAGGAGAGATTCCTAAGGAAGAAGCACATGGGGTTGTGGAGGCAAGAGTCCAGGATGCTCATTGTAATGAGAAAACTATTGCCCAGCAGTATTACCATGTACATGGAAAGGCACAACAGAAAGAAAACAAAATAAAAAATGGCATAGCCAGCAAAGCCATGAAGAAGAAATATAGTCATAGGGATCTTGTGGTGTCTTTCCATTTATTCTCCATTTTCTACCCACAAGATTTCAGATAAGAAGACAAGACACCAAATTTATCACACCACAGGAAATTAAAATGATTCGTGCCTTTGGAAATCATGTCTTTAGTGGATACATTTAAATTTTCCAACTTCCAAGACAAATTTTGCACAGGGGTCTTTTCTCTAGACTAGTGTATTCACTCTGACTTTAAATGTAATATATATATTATATATATGTATGTATATGTGTATATCTATCTATCTATCTATCTATCTATCTATCTATCTATCTATCTATCTATTCCAGATTACAAACTATAATTAACTCTCCAGAGCCAGGATTCTTGGGAGTTTTCAAGCAGCAGTTGATGTGGGTGGGTGTAGGTTGCATAATCATTCATTTAAACATAAGAATTAGCTGGCAAGAGAGAGTGAGCCTGAGAAATATTTAGGGAATATTTGCAAACACAGAAACTTTTGCAGACATTTCTGGTGTAATATAAACATAAAATATATTGAAACAGCTATTTCTAGTTGA
Organism: Phascolarctos cinereus; assembly: GCF_003287225.1. NCBI lineage: Eukaryota > Metazoa > Chordata > Mammalia > Diprotodontia > Phascolarctidae > Phascolarctos > Phascolarctos cinereus. The sequence continues at coordinate 142,125,225 of NW_027555847.1, forward strand.
CATTATAATGATTTATAACAACCATAAACATACAGCTATGTAAATATTCCTACAAATTGAATGGAATAAGGTCCCAACAGTACTTGTCCCAGTCTCTTTTTGTATACCTTGACACATGGCACTCCAGTCTCCTGATGGGACATTTATTTTCCAAGCAGAGAACATGAGTATAGCTCCTTTCTTTAATAAAGGCACCAGAGAAAGAAGAAGAGTAGTGATGGCCAGAAAATCTTTCTGTCCTTTCCAATACTCCTTGTTTAGTCCTCATTTGCTGCAGTCTGCATAGCCTATTCTTTGGCTCAACTTGAGGTTGGAGCCCAAATTACTCTTTTTATATTTCAAACTCTATGCCAGATTTTATTAGAATTAGGGGGTGGATGACAGGGTTTCCTCCCATTTTAGATTTAGATGACACAGCTAGCAAGTGTCTAAGGCAAGATTTGGACTCAGGTCCTCTTAATCTGAGATTCAGTGCTTTATCTATTGTACCACCTAGCTTCTTCACAAGCATCAGGATGCCACCTCCCCAATCAAACAGAATAATATATTGTTGCCCCTTTCTTAAGACATCCTCCTCTTTGGAGGAGATCCATTACGAGTAGTTAGAAGGCAGCGATGTAAATAGATATTTATTGATAATTACCATATTCCTAAGGATAACTAAACAGGGAGATTCTTAAAAACGGGTCCCATTTTTTTTGTACATCCATAATTACTTTAGGGTTTCTGGTGATTACATACACCTAGCTTCTGTTAAAAGAAATGAACACACAAAAAATTAAACTATTTGGGCTGAAATTTATCATATTTGTAAAAAATTTTTGAAAAAGAAATAGGTTTACTTAAGTTTTACTCATTGACATTAGACATTAGAGACCATGACAACTATACTGTGTATTGTTATATAAGAATTAGGTTAAGGTGTTGGGGTGGTACTTTGTAACATATCCTTCCACTCTAAAACTTTTCATGCTTATATTCAAAGCAGAAAAAAATCTGATTCGTATTTCTAATTTTCAAATTCTTACCTAGCTATACTAGGATGAGACAATCACAGTGCTTTCGTTGCCAAGTGTGCATGTGTTATTTTTGCATGAAACAAAAGAATTGGTAAATTTTAACAATTTGTAGGAAAAGCTCAGTTTTGTACCCCCCCTTTTTACAATTAAGATAAAACTGAATATATTAATCCAATTTTCTTGAAGATGTGTGTGGAAATGCCCTGACAACTTTTATCCTTGCTCAGTTTAGGGGGAGGGGTCATGCATAATCTTCTCAACTTTTTGCTACAATGAACATTTCAGAGCCTAAAGCAACCTTTACCCCACAGATAATAAGGTAATAGAAAAAACGAAAGAGGGCAAACAATATCTGCCCAAAGATCATACCTCACATTTGTTGTCTCTTGTCTCTTTGTACTTGTCTATGTCTTTACCTCTACATTTAGAAAAAAGGATGAATCTCATCCTAAGCCTTTGCATAGGCTTACTCTTATTTATTTGTGAATCTAATTTATTTTCCCGTCTCCAGTAAAATATAAACTCTTTGAGATCAGGTATAAGTTCCTTTTTTGTATTTGTGCCCCTTGTTCCTAGCGCAGTGGATGGAAGACATTTATCTCCTAATAAATGTTTGTTGATTGCTTGCCTGATTGATTCTGGCTTCTCAACTTCTAACAATATGTCCTTGACTTGTATTTACTAATGGATACCTCTGTCTTCCAGAAGGAAATGCTGCACACTCAGCCAAGATGACATTATAACTTTGAAGGGTAATAATTTCATGAACCAGTGGCCCAATATTTCAGTGAGTTCTACTTCATACCTTTAATGCTAAGTGTATTAAATAGCTCAGATGATTCCATTTTGAAAAGGAGTTAAATTTGGCCATGGTGGAAAAGGGTAGTTGCATTGCCACACCCTTAGAATTTAAAAGATTTCTTTACTTCTTGTAAAGAAATTGATCAGAAACTGGTTGAATATGCCTGAAAGAGGAGAGAAGTTGTTTCCCCTGGGGATGTAGTTGAGCTTAACAAGCAGTATGTGTGTGTGTGTGTGTGTGTGTGTGTGTGTGTGTAACTAATACTTCAATGATAAGGCAAGCAAAACATTTGAGGAGTGTCCCTATGAATATGAGAGGTGAAGTTTCCATTTCTAGAATTTCTACTTTTATTTTAGTTGGTTTTAATACTAGACAGGAAGCCACATGTTGTGGCTCTTGGTATTTAGGACCAAAATAATGTCAACCATCTTCTATATACTAGGGGAAGTGCAGATGAAGTTGATTTTCAGAAGTCTGCATCACTGACAGAATCTCTTCATCAAAATGCCTGTGGCCCTTCATCTGTCTCTGAATGGTTTGAGGGCTTCTAAAAACTTCATGTATGTCATTTTTTTCTTTTTCTTTTGAAATATGAAATTGTCTTTTAATGGTATCTTTCTCCATTTGTAGCACATATTAAAGATAGGACTCCCACCTCACTCCAATCCAATTCATGTGCAAATCAAGACATCACCCATGATGTCATTGGTCCTCTTTGAAAACAAAGGATAAACAACAACAACACATTCCCTCACCTCCCCCGACACATCGGATCTTGATAGCTTCAAATGAAATAGTATTGATTGGACTATAGCAATAGCTTCCTAGCCAGGCCCCCTGACTTAATTTTCTTCCTCCTCTAGTCCTTCCTATATACCATTTCTAAACTTCTCAGCTTTAAATACTATCATCACCATTACCTCTTGCTCAAAAACTTATGATTCTCTAATTTTCTACTATATCCCATCTACACATCTCTACTTGGTTCTCAAGACCTCCATGACAAAGTTATCCCCTACCTATCTTTTTACTTTTTACTCCTTCCCAATATTCACTAGTTAGGCTAGTCTCCTTCTTGTATTAGGAATATGTCATTTTTTCAAGGTCTGAGGCAGCTCCATGTGATCCAAAGTTTCTCCCATTGGTCTTGAAGGAACCTATGGGGGCCACATAGGCTTCAGTACAATAATCCAGAATATGAGTCTCTTTTCATATACTTTTAGCACCAGGAATATCTCCAAGTAGTGAGGATGCTCATAACCATCACGATAGTCAGCTGAAGGTTATTTGAGTGCTTACTGTGGAGAAAAGGCTTAGGTGGGAAATGGTGGATATCTTGAAACATTTGGAGGATTGCTATATGAAAGAAATATTGTTTGGTCCTGACCCCAAAGGGCAGAACTAGGATTAATGGATGGAAGTTAAAGAGAGGCAGTTTTTACCCACTACCAGGAAAAAATCTTAGCAATTAGGGCTATACCTAAATGGGATAAAATGCTTCAGATGATCGTAGATTAACCTTCAGTGATAGTCTACAAGTGGAAACTGAGTGACCACTTGCTAAGGATGCTATAGAGTAGATTCTTTCCTAAGTATTTATTAGGCTACATAGTACCTGAGCTAACTTTCATATTATATAATTCTCTGACTTTATCTGGACATTACTCATTCCCTGGGATACACAGAGATCTTAGGCTCTGTGCCTGATACAACAATCTTCTGCTGTAGGAATCTATTTTTTTCCAGTAGTATTACTGTGAGGGCAACATGAGGCTAAAAATAAAATAACAGGTATCACTTACTAAACTTTTCTGGATTCCATTGAATTGTTAGTTGGAGAGTGGTGGAGTATGACCAGGGAAATAGGATAAAGAACCGGGAATGTGGCTATGGGTATATGTGGGATAGCATGGGTGTTAATGTGAAGTCTGTGAGTTTCCAATCTAAGGACCATTTCATAGGCAAGTATCTGCAACCTACCTGTTACCCTGTAGTGTCATTTATGGTATTTCCCCACAGACCTATTATTCTGGCTATTGCCATTCTGTCAGATATCCAGCTTTCCACTAAACAGGAAAACTTCTCAGGATGTTTTAAGAGAAAAAAGAGGGAGCAAAATTCCTCCAAACAGATCTAGAAACTATACCAGGCTGAATTCTAGTGGGTAAATTATTTAAAAATCCCAGTAGTCATTTTTCTAGAATCTTTTCTTGTTCATTCAGCAGCCTCAGGCCCAATTTTCTCACCTACGAAATAGGAGAGCTTAGACTAGATGGTCTATAAAGTTCTTTTTAGCTCCAAATCTTATCACAGACTCCATACACACATTTATCTGTTTCCCATAGATCTATGCCCACATTCTTGGTTCTTCATCTTATTATCCTTATCATATTCTCTTATCAAACAATTCAATGGAATCCTAGCAAAGTTTCACAGTGTCCTTAAAGCGTGCCAATTACTATTTTCTTTCTACATTTGTATTTGTCAGTTAGAGCTCTGTCAACTAGGCCTTCTCCTAAATCTGTTAACTGGAAATACCTTTAATGGGGCCTCTCTTTCCAAGTAGCAAATGATTCCATTCTGATTCAGTGGACCTAGACTGATGACTATTCATCCCAAAACACATGCTTGGGAAACTGTATCCCCATAACTGAGACAAAACTTCAAACTTTTCCCAAGGAAAACACTTTGTATCTTGCTTATATCACAAGATTTTCATGGTGATTGGTGATAGGGGTTTCATTATTTTACTCCTTTGATGACCCTGGGGCAAGTCACTTGCCTTCTCTGGGTCTCAGTTTGCTCCTATGTAAAATGAGGGGGTTGGACTTGATCATGTTCAAGGTTCCTTCCAACCTTTATATGTATATATATATATATATATATATATACATATATATATATATATACATATATATATATATGTATATATATATATATATATATGCGTGTGTGTGTGTATGTATACACACATATACACACACACATATGTATGTACATACGTATATTCATGCTGTATCTTCCGTCACTAAGCTGTGTGTATGTGTGTGTACTGCCTCTTAATTGGCTATAAACCTTACTAGTTCTTTGAACCCCTAGCATTTACCACAATGTACAGCATATAGTGGGTGCTTAATAAAAGAAAAGGTTTATTGATTGACTAGATATAAACTTTTCAAAACCTTCATTAAGCCATTTCTTCTAACCCACAGAGTGGGTCTGTATAAAGAAAGCCAATTCTCTTGAACTCAAGGAAGCCAGGACTGAAAATTGCTTTAGCTAGGAGCCAGACACACACATTAAAAAAAAAACCTCTCTTAACTCCCTGAATGAAGAATATGACCACTAGGCAATGCAGAGTCATGAAGGTTTGATAAAGCATATTCTACAAAGACATAGTTCTGAATAACACTCTTGAACATTACACTTGAAGGAAATCTTCAGCTAATTGAAGGGAAGTAAGATAAATTATAATTAATGGTGATAGTGTTTCTATTGGTATTTCTTACAAAATTTGACATGCACCCCTGGTTTACAGACATGTACAGCATCTGAAGTATTGTTATTGGTAACAGCTGTGCCTTGAGGCTGTTAACATCTTTCTGCTAAGGTTAGATGTCAAATGCTGCTAAGTTTGACACATCAGCACCATGAATAGGTGCATAGTACCACAGTCCATGTATCAGCTGTTAGGGCTGTTGATGGTCTAGTTCAAGGGTGGGGAACCTGCAGCCTTAAGGCCTCAGTTAACTTTCAAATTAACAAATAGTTTTCATTTTTGGAAATTATTAAGTACACTGTAGCTAGATTTTTACAAAATAATGTACCTTTTAAAGTATGTCTGAAGTTTCTTGAATGTGGCCTTATTTGATTACAGCTGAATTTCTAACATGAAAAAGTTCCCCGCCCCTGGTCTGGTTATTTTACCTTTGATATCTGATGGTATGAGATAGCTAAGCAGTTTCAGTGGCTTGGTTAATGTAACATAACTTGCTTTCATGGCCACAGCTTCAGTTAGCGTAGATGGCAAAGAATTTATCTAGGGATGAATAGAAAGCATGGAGGACAACATATCATATATTGTCCTGTGTACCTCTTCACTGACTCACCTCCTACCCCAATACTGTAGACTATAAAGCCCTAGGAAAAGTCCATTACTAACCTTGAATAACTGGTTTACCCTCATCTCTTTCTGAGTTCACCTACAATATTCCTTGTTCTTTGATTAAACACACTTCCTTTCACCTCCAGTTATGACACTACGTTAAACCTCATCATGCTACTAGCTATGATTATCTTTGCAGTACCCACTGCTCTGATTTAGTAGTTCAAGCAGGCCAGATAAGTCCAGTACATATCAGTTGGCCTTTTGTCCCTGCTTTCTGAGAAGGGTAAGGTCAGACTGTCTGAAAAAAGCACAATCCTATTGGGAACCCCTCAGTGAAGCTCAGTCATTAGTACTATACATCTGAGGTGTCCAATATGTGGGAGCCCACAGCATTCTCAAAGGTGGCCCAAACAAGATTACAACATAGTTAGGAGATATTTAACAAAATAAATAAAAATACAACAAAACATAGATAACATTACATTTGAAAACCAAGTCAATATGGCAGCCCACAGGGATTCTTATGTACTGCTTGGTGATCCCCATTTCTCTTTTAGTTTGATGCCACTGTCTAGAGATTTTTCTGTCTAATTTAGCTCTCCCTCCAAGACTCCTTTAAATTCACCAAGTTTTCAATATCATCCTCAAAGAATGTTGGGATAATCCTTTCTTTGACTAAGTGGTTCCTTTGCTATCCTTGTCTCCATAGAGATATGCATAATTCAGGGCTAGAAAGATCAAGTCTAATGTATTCTATGATTTTGAAATATTCTATTACCTTATTATTTGGGAGGGCCACTGCCTGGAATACCAGTCCTATGAAGTGTTGCAGCAGATTCATGACTCTAGTCACAGCTCTAATCTTACCCCCAATCCTGATTAGCTTCCCTGTGGACCTATTTTTTGTTGACTAGAACCCATCAGCTCCACTTTATATTTCTCTATTCCCAGCTTTAGAACTTAGTACTGAGTTTTGGGTCTCCTCTTCAAATCTTGCCACACATCTCTTTGTGAATGACCTTCACATATTTTGACTCTGGCTTTGCATGTATCTTCTGAACTTATCAAGTATCATTTTATATTCATTTTTCATGTTTTATATCCCTTTATTGGAGTGTAAATCCTTAAGATTAGGGACCATGACTTACTTACTCTGTGTATATCTCTTAGTGACTAGCAAGTGCTCAACGCATTGTAGGCTCTTACTAAATGTTTATTTCATTTGATTCTGTATTATTTCCTGTGTCAGGGACATCTCTCTCTAATTAAACCCCTTCCTCAAACACTTCTGCTCTTGGCAATTTAATGCTTCATTGGGTATAAACATTTACTATGCACAGAGTACTGGGGAATAGGCATGGGTAAGAACTCTGTCAGATATCCACACTCACTAGTTTCATTGTATGTATGTGTGTGTGTGTATACATATATATATATATATATATATATATATATATATATATATATATATATATATATTATATATATATATATATATATATATATATGTATATACACACACACGCATACATACATAAATATATACTCCCATAGTTGTTATAGTCTCTCAAGTACTGAATCAGGGATCAGCATTACGACCTAGCAGATACTCAATATTGTCTGACAGACACAGGTTGGGAGGGTCTCCTTCCATGAACTGCCATACTTTTCAATCACTCCCATGTAACATCCAACAAATGAACACAATAGCCTAGATAGATTGTGACAAGGGCAGAATCCAATGTGACTATCACTTCCTTTGATCTGGATACTATGCCTCAGTTAATAAAGCCTTGATATTATTAGTTTTTTGGTTTCTGTATTACACTGTTAATTCATATAGATATTTTTTTCAGACAAAATGCTATGTATAGCAACATCACAAATGCAGGATGGCAAACACACTCACCATCCTGTATTTGTGATGTTTATTTTTTTGAACCCCAATGCAAGATTTTGCTGACGATACTTTCTAGATTCTTTCTGGCAGCATCATTTGTAAATACATGAATCCTCTAAAGTGGGCATATTCATCAGGTTTGCCAATTTTGGAGAGGCTAGATATATGAGTTATAAAGACAGTCACCCTCTCTTGTTATGGACAAATAAACAAAAAGACACCTCAGCAGCCCTTAACCAGGACTCGCTAGCAATCATTACACATTTCTTCCTTTGACTATTATTGGATTGTCTTTCACTTGAAGGCACCTGTGAATCTACAGCATAATTTGTTGGAGGACAAGCAGCTACTTCCTCCTCAGTGAATTTAGCTCCATTCTCTTTGGAAAAGGACACATTTAATACATAGCTTCAAGAGTCCTATAGTCCTTCCCTTTCCCTTCTGTGTCAGTTTCTCCATCCTCCATCCTTATGATGCGAGAATTCCTTTATCTTTTCAGATGTTTCTTTCTTTTGTAATAATAGGTAATGTTTACAAAGTGCTTTGAGGTTTTCAATGTATTTTACACATATGACCACATTTGATTCTTAGAACAACCCTATGAATTAGGTGCTCTTAAGATGTTCATTTTACAGATGAGGAAACTGAAGTTGAGAAGTTAAATGATTTACTGAGGGTAACAGTTAATAAGATTCTGAGGCAGGATTTGAACCAAATTCTTCTTGATCCTAAGTCCAGTTCTTTATTCTCTATGCCACACTACCTCATTGAACTCCTTTAATTCTTTTAAAGTTAACACCTCAGGCAACCTGAGTGAGATATCGGGAGGTGTGTGGCAAGCATGCCACACCACTGCCCAGGCCACTATCTCTACTCAGACTTAGTTAGAAACAGTCCAGGACCCTGAGTCAAGGAGTACCAGTAATAACAACACCTGAAGACCACTGTTTCTGCTTGAAGCCTAGCCCCTGCAGCCTTTATATAGGGAATTAACTTGCCGGCAACTGCCTCTACAGGTGCTATTTTCCCTGACCCATCAATAGCTATAGTTGCCAAAAACCTGGAAAATAAAGTTCTTACCATCAGAGTCCTTGGTTCTTTAAATGGTTCAACATCAGAAACAGTGGTTTTGTCAGTGAAAATAACATTAAGGAAAATGCATTATCATGCATAAAGATCTTTTGCTGCTAAACCCTAAGGAATGAGTGGTCATTTAATGTTTAGTTTTCACAGCAATTTACCTCTATGTGGGAGGTTATCTTTACTCTTAGAGTTCACCACACTGCAGATGGCATTGTTCACTCCTATTTTAGGAAGTTCCTCAGTGGGATGATGGGTTTCCAAAAAGTTGGTCCTAATGGAGAGCTATGTTGCTTCAGAATTGCATAGTCTTATTTGAATTGTAGTTGAAAGTGTTGCTGCACATAATTTCAAAGGCCCCATGTGTTGTCATAGATATTCCAAATGTGTAATTATTGGAGGGCACAGATGGCTCCAGAATGGGGAGCATGGGAAAAATGTAGATTAATCTGTATCTTTTAAGAGTTGTCTCAATTTTCTTTGACCAAGGAACACAACTAGAATCACTGATCCCATAGTGGAGGGCCCCCAAATCTCTAAAGAATCAGCCACAGACTCTAGAAGGCAATTTAAATCTCTCACTATTCTTAGGGATTACTTTGTCCCTGAAGCAATTTAAAGTTCTAACTTGGATATATACAGAGTGAAAACTTTCTGATACTTCATGAACAAGTGCCCCCAAGGCCCAATTACATGGAACTTATTACATCATGCTATTTCAAACACAGTTATGTTTGAATCCTCAGCCTAGACAACAACATAGTCCAGTTGAGTTTAATTAAATCAGCTAAATATTTGTTATGCTGTCAGAAGTCTCACAATATAATGGAGAGAGAGAGAGAGAGAGAGAGAGAGAGAGAGAGAGAGAGAGAGAGAGAAGAGAGAGAGAGAGAGAGAGAGAGAGAGATTCAGGAAGACAAGAGTTCAAGTCTCATGTCTGATAGATACTGCCTTTGTGACCATGGACAACTCATTTCACTACTCAGAGCTCTAGGAAATTCTCTGAGACTAAGTTACAGAGAAGGTGCTGTTCTGCATTGATAGAATACATTTTCTCATCTGGGAGTTCCTTAGATCAATTAAACCACAGTTCTGGTTTCCATGCCTATGCAGAATACTATGCAAAGCTATGGTGTTGGTATTGGGTAGCAAAGGGAGATTCAAAGATGACAAAGATTGTAGTTTTGTCAATGGACTTAAAGTCTTGTTGAAGAGAACACTGATTACACAAATCCATTCCTACACAGAACTATCTCATATTTTGTCCTTAAATGTATTAATATTGATTTCCATGGAATTTGGAAATGTGCTTTGTCAGAAAGTGTTGAAGACGTAATGTGAAGACTTAGAAAGCAGGCAAAATGCCTGGTTTCTTATTGTATTCCATTGGTTGATTTTCTCTTTCTCCATATTCCAAGCTATAGATGTATGTAATCCCTTAAAATGACAGAAAGCATCGATATTTGCAGAGCTGTCTCCCCTCCTACTTATTTGTATTTGTGGCTCAAACTCTCCTTTGGAGGATCTAATTGTTTCAGTTTTTTTTCCCTTTTGTTAGACAATGGGGTTAAGTGACTTGTCCAGGGTCACACAGCTGGTAAGTATCAAGTGTCTGAGGCCAGATTTGAACTTAGGTCCTCCTGACTCCAGGCACAGTGCTCTATCCACTGAGCTACCTAGCTGCCGCAGGAGGAGTTTTGATTGGCAGAAATAGGAGCAATCCATTCCACACATGTGGAACAGAGAATAAAATCAGTACTGTTTCAGTTTTAAAAGCTTTTCCCAGAAGCTAGGTAGAAGAGTGAATGAATGGCTCTAAAGCTCATTCCTATATCTTCTGTTGCCCAGATGAGCAAGATTCAATAGACTAAGTAAGAAACTCAATCATATGGCCAGGGACAGTTGACACTTGTCTCTGACATATCAATTATTCCAGTCAGAGATAATTACTAATTCCGGTAGCCTCATATGAATTTGGTATTTTATAGTTATAAAACAAGTTGCATACTTTACTTGATCCTCAAAACAATCCTGTTAGGTAGTGCAGATATTGTCTTCACTTTACAACCAAGAAAAGTGAGACCTACAGAGATTAAGTTGATTAGTTAGTAAAAAAGCATTTATTAAGCACTTGTTATGTGCCAGACACTGAACTTAGTGCTGGGATACAAAGAAAACCAAAAAACAGCCCTGGCTCTCAAGTAGCATATGTCTTAATGGGGTCCACCCCATCTAAAGAACTAGGTACATACAAGACATAAACAAAATAGATGAAAATAATCTGAAAAGGGAAGGCATTAGCAGTTAAGGAGACTGGGAGAGGTAACCTAAAGAAGTTGGGATTGGAGGAAGCAGAGGTGAAGAGCAGCATGGAGGACAGAGCGCAAAGACACAAATATGGGAGACAGAGTATCAAAGAACTGCAAGAAGGCCAGTGTAACTGGATCATAGAGTGTGGGAGGGGAATAAGGTATGAGTAAAAAGGATAATTTGTCCAAGGTCACACAGCTCAAATGTGATATCCCTGGAATGCAGATACAAGTTTTTATAATTAACAATTGACCATATGCATAAATGAGTCAAACTTATTCTCAGATTCATGAGTCATGATTGATGATGAGCTGTTTATTTTCTTCTTCAGCTTGCTTTTCGATTCCTTCCATCTTAGCCTTTTGGCTTTTGCTTGCTAATTAAAGACACATAAAAAATATCTGACATACTTTTGTTGTCTGAATTCCTTTCCACATTTTTTATTACCTCTGATTTATTAATAAGGTAATCGAGTTTTCTACTTCAATGCCAGATAACTAATTAGGCAATCCAATGCATTTCTTCAGATCATCAATAACTCCTCATTTAATTTCTACCATGATGGTATCTGATACCTGTTTTTAGGAGGTAGTCCTTGATACAGTTTCTGTAACACTGGTAAGACATGGGAAATTCCACCATGATTTCCTCATTCCAGGTACATAAGGTCTAATAATAAGTCCTCTGAAGTCACTTTGAAAAGAAAGTCTTCTGTGTAAGGTTACATTGACTGGGAATTTAACTAAATTAATCCTCCCCTCCCCCCAAAGGACATATCAAGACAATTTTTCCTTGATAGTTCCACCTTTACTCCTATGGTTAGGCCTTACCGTGGCAACAGTCATCACATATACTACTGTGTCTAAGTACTGAAATATTTTTGTACTTTCTGTCAAATACTCTTGGAGAATTCATAATGCAGACATCAGATTTTAAAAATTATTCTCATTTACTATAATTCGTTTGCTAGTTGTATTCATGTTGTCAAATCAAAAAAGGCATTTTAAAATTTCAGTCTAAGTATGCCCTTCTTTGCAAAATCAGTTAAGACATTGATGCTGTTTTTGGTCATCCATTTCATTATTAGGTACAACTTCTAGAATTTGCATTAAGTAAACTCATTCAATTATGGAGTTAAAGAGAAAGGAATGCCTGCATTTTCTTTCCTTTCCATCTTGGAAATTGACCCCTGTTTAATACAAAGCAAAGTGCTATGTAATCCCCAACTGTTCTCGAAATTAAAAAAAAAAAGTATTGGCCCCTTTGTCTTTGCCAATAGGTTAACATAATCTCTTGACAACAATAAAATTCTGCAATAGGCCTAATATATAAATTAGCCCATATGCAAGGCTAATGCTAATAGATAACAACCATTATTCCTGAAAGATAGATGAGCTTTCTTCAGTCCTTAAAAAGGGAGACTGCTTCCTTTAGGAGTCTTCTCATGGCCATGTCTGTAGCTGTTGTCTATGTTCCTTCCATAACATTTTTCTGGCCTATAAGCAGCAAGAACTATTCCTCCTTTTCAATGATGCAAAGATCTCAAGTTCTTCAACTTCTTTCCCTTTATATTTTAGTAACTTCTCAATTTTATCTTTTTTGATCTAATTTAAGTTTAGAGTTGAAACAATTCTGTATGATTACCTGGTGCCAGTTAACAATACATTGTTGTGTAACAACCTACATTCTACATTAACTAATATTTGTTCACTTTGGCAGTCAGCACCATCTTCACTGAAACATTTATAGCAGGTGAATATTGGTATTTCAGTGTCTCTAATCTTTTTGTGGTAGCAGAGCATGAAACGGAACAACTTACCCCTGTATTCTGGGTCATGCTGATCATCGTGACAATTTTAAGTAGGGCTTTCCTATAACCCTATGTCACCCAATCTATTTTTAAAGAATTTTTGGACAGTTGTACTGGAATGACTATGGTTTTTCCCCACTCTATGGCATTCTAGAGCATTATCCACCAGCATTTCAGGACTCTTGCCTAGCCCCCAAAACTACCATTATTGTCTTAGGGCAAAACCATTCTTGATGTACTTCAACCTCATTGAATTTCCCCTGATTTGCCATTCTCCTCTTCCCTTGCTCATAATTTGAATGATGGGTTGGACTTTGAGGATGTTAATAATAATAATAACACTAATTATTATTATTATATATCAATTGTTACATATTTTATTATTGTTACATTTCTTCAGGGTCCACTTCAAGTCAGCTCCAATATGGATCCTTCCGAAATTGCCCTATCCCATAGTTTTCACTCTTTCCTTGGAGCTCCTGTAGTCTTTATGAATTGTTCTAGTAATGAGGTATATGTTTTTATGTCCATATCCTTTGTCTTCAATGAAATGGTAATTTCCTCAAGAGCAAGGGCCATGTCTTGCACTTCTTTGTTGCTCTGAGCCTAGCACAGTTCTCAAATACTCAACAATTATTTTCTGGGGATAATAATGTGAGCCACATATCTGCCAACTCTGAAACATTAACCAGTGAGCAGGAGCTTTGGGAATGGAAAATCAAAAATATCAGTATTCATTTCTTGCTTTGCTTCAGAAAAATAAGTTAGCATAACTTTAAGAAAAGAGGAAGCTAATTTCTTCCTTCCCCTATACTCTGAAGTTCGTCCAGGCTCCTTTCTCATTGAACCTCAGAATCTCACAACTACTTCCTGCCAGATGGATACCAACCACACGTTAAGTATAGAGTGCAATGTGATCCCCAGAAAAATACCATGGAAGGAGATAGCTTGTACTTTGGTGGAACCACCATTTTGGCACATGTACTGGTTTAACTTTGCTCATGCTTTCCCCTGCCCTATGATCTACTACACATCTTATGATTCCACTGTACCATGTAGTGTGCATCCTATAAATAAAGAAAGTGAGTCCATGCTGTCTCTTGTTATGGTAAGATAATGATGGGATAATGGAATATTATCCTAGTTTGTTTAGGTTTGGCATATCTGTAATCACAGGAGGCCACTTGGGTATGTCTTTTTTTTTTTTGTTCCAGGGACTCATCCAAAAATTTCTTTTCCCCTCCTCTAAGTACTTAAAAATTACCTTACAATGGGTCCCACAATACAAAATGCCTGTGTATGAATTGAATCTGGGCCTCAAGATTTTCCCTCTGTTCTATATATCAATAAACATATTTATGGTTCTGTGTTTACACAACCTGTGGCTACCACACTAGTAAGTAACAAAGTCCCAGGGGTACTAATGCATACTAACATAATCTCATGAGGTTGAACTGTACAATAATGTTAATTTATTAATTAGCACTTTGTAATATGACTAAAAATCAATCAATAAGGATTTATTATGTGTCTACTATATGCTTAAAAACCCAAATTCTACTTCTAGATGTCTCCTACTAATTGTGACTTTGAGAAAGTCACCAAACCTTTCTGATTCTCATTTTCTTCACCTGAAAAACTGGTAATAATCAAATGAAGTCATGGATGTTAAAGCAGTGCTTTATATGAATGTTAGGTAATATTTTCATAGCAACACCATTATCATTAGTTATTTCTACTACTATTACTAATTAGAATTTACAATGTGACCTATACCTACCCAAGAACTATATTGTATCTTCCAGGTTGTTGTCTTATCAGTCATGTCCAACTTTCTGTGACCCCATTTGGGGTTTTCTGGGTAAAGATGTTAGAATGGTTTGCCATTTCCTTCTCTAGTTCATTTTATATACAGGCAAACTGAGACAAATAGGGTTAAGTGACTTGCACAGGGTCACACAGATAGTAAGTTTCTAAGGCCAGGTTTGAATTCAAGTCCTCCTGAATTCAGGGCCAGTGCTCTATCCACTCTCCATCTAGCTGCTCTGCATTCCAGATAGGTTGGTAAATACCAAAAAAATTACAGAAGTTTTCTACCAATCAAAATGGATTTATTGGAAGTTTTTATGTGCTCTAGGAAATGAAGGGGAAATTTTATATACATAAAAATATATGTCATATATATATGTCACATATGTCATACATACAACACAGCATCTCTCATGAATGCTCTTATGAAACTTAAAACATAATCAGTAAAACAGGATGAGTGCAGAAAGAGCAATTTGAGAAGATTAAAAAGAGTATAAAATCAAAGGGTATAAAAAGAAATTCAAGGAAGAGATGGACTTCAGGGAGGAAGTAAGACTTTGGGCCTTGAAGGAAGAACAGTATTGGATTTAGCAGAGAGAGGGAAAGACATTTTTGGTAGAGCAAACAACAGGAGTAAAGGTTGAGAAACAGAACTGAGTATGACATTTATGTGTGATCATGAGGAGATGAACCTGATAGTTATAGAGTATTCTTAGTATTTGAGTAGTTGTGGGGAACAAAATTGGAGAGTTAAGGTGGGGCTTTGATGAGATGAGATTCAAAGAAGTTCATGGATTTTCAATCCTGATGATTTCAAGTTTTTCCAATGACTTATTCCCAAAGTCTCCCTAGGGAAACACACCAAGGAAGGAAGATTCTTTACCAATACTCTTTAGAACCCTCTATGAATGTTTTTTTTTTTTGTTCCAGATGGTTCTGGTGGAGTGGAGTGTCAGTGGAAGGTGAATGAGACTAAAGTGATCAGGCTCATGTTGTATTAACCAACTCTTGCTCTTTGAAGAGGTGATTCTAAGTGGAGGCAGTTTATCTCTTTTGGATGGGTAGTTATTTGCTATATGACTAATATATGCTGGTCTTTCATGTTCCTTGTGAGAAGATGTTCTTACTCAACTTTTTAACTGCTTCCTTTACATCCTTGTTCCTCAGACTGTAGATGATGGGATTCAGCATGGGAATGACCACAGCATAGAAGAGAGCAATCAGCTCATCTGTCCCATGGGAGTCTTTGGACTTGGGCTTCATGTACATGAAGAGGATGCTGCCATAATAGATGATGACTACAGTCAAGTGGGCTGAGCAGGTAGAAAAGGCTTTTTGCCTTCCTGTGACTGAGTTGATTCTCAGGATGGTAAAAAGGATGAATGAGTAGGAGATGAAGATTAATACCACAGGAATAACTAAAAAAATCACATTTGATATCAACATAATAATCTTATTGAGGGAAATATCTATACATGCCAATTTCCACACAGCTAAGATCTCACATGTAAGATAATCAATGACATTGTTTCCACAAAAGGGCAACCCCATAGCAAGGATTGTTTGCACCAGTGAATTTAGCCCACCTGTCATCCAGGAATTGGCTGCCATCCACCCACAAAGCCACTTGTTCATGATGACAGGGTATCTCAGGGGCCTACAAATGGCTACATACCGATCATATGCCATAACTGTCAGAAGCACACACTCTGTGGACCCAAGGCCAAGGGAGAAGAACATTTGTACTCCACATCCCACAAAAGAAATGTTATTTCGCCCTGAAATGAAGTTCACAAGTATCAAAGGAACAGAAGCAGATGTGTAGCAGATGTCCAGGAAGGAGAGGTTACTGAGGAAGAAATACATGGGAGTGTGGAGGTGAGAGTCCAGGATGCTGATTGTAATGAGGAAACTGTTGCCCAATAAGATTATGATGTACATGATAAGGGACATCAGAAAGAAAACAAAGTGAAAGTCGGGATAGGCAGCAAGACCATGGAGAAAAAACAGGGTCAGTAAGGTGTGGTTTTGCCTTTCCATCTGTTTGCTTTCTTCCACCTGTAAGATTTCATATAGCAACACAAAACACAAAGTTTATTTTACTTCAGGGATTTCCAAATGTCATTCATGTTTTTCTAAATTATATTCCTAGGATCATTACTTCAAAATGGCAGATTATCTACTAGACAAATTTCACAAGAAACACGTTCACCATTAACCTTGTGCCATTATTAATTCTTCTTTGGTAAGAGATTTAAGTGTGCCATCAACTCCCCTTTCCCAGGATGCCACTGTTATGACTTAAAGCAGTGACTGAAGGGAAGCTAGAGTACCTTGAGCTCTCACTCAAAAATAGACGTGTGTGTGTGTGTGTGTGTGTGTGAACCATGGAGGCAAATGCAGAACAAGAGAGGAATTTAATGAATGTTTTTCAGCATATGGAATTTCAGGAAGATTTCTAGCCCTTTGTAAACATGCAAACAGAAAATGCCTTCCATAAATTGAAAATGTAAAAATAATTCCCTAAAGATATTAATAACACAAATATTTCTGCAAAGAGAAAGAAATCAGGTTATAAATCAAGACCTTTTCCAATCCTTGCTGTTTATATCTTGAAAGGAGTTCTCTTAGCCTGCTAGTGAACAAGATAGACAAGAGTAAATTTTTTTTTTAGCTCATCTATGAGCCAAAGGGTAGAGGCATTTCTTCTAAAATGGTCACCAGATCAGAGAGAAGAGCGGAAATGCTGTATAACGCTACGTCCTTCTCGTTGGCCGTAGTGTTGTCACACAGGGTTAGAGTCTCTATACCCTTACCTTATTTCCCCCTGAGGATTCCAAGAAAATCACCTTTTTTTCTTTTCAAGATCTTATGAAAGTTGTGGGGAACATTGGCCTTTTTTAAATGGGAAAGTTAGTTTTCATTCAAAGAAGTTTTGTCCTGTTAGTAAAAGAAATCCGCTTCTTATTTTAATCATATGATCCAGGGAAGCTGCTCTCTTTTCCCCATGACTTTTGTTCCAGAGAGATCTTAGTGGTGACTGTTTCAGTACTCATTTATTCTCTGCCCTTTCCCCCAATTCTGATTGAAAATTAATTGATGATTACCATGCAACCAAAAAAAAAACTAATCAAGCAAGTTCCTAATAATGGGTCACTAATTTTTGTGGGCTTTCAAGTTTTGCATGACTTCTGGTGATTTTATCCATGATTTACTCTTCTTTGGGGTTTTTTTTTTGGGCTAGGCAATGGAGTTAAGTGACTTGCCCAGGGTCACACAGCTAGTAAGTGTTATGTGTCTGAGGCTGGATTTGAACTCAGGTCCTCCTGAATCCAGGGCCAGTGCTCTATCCACTGCACCACCTAGCTGGCCCTATGATTTACACTTCTAAGGGAAATCAGATTTCATAAGATAAAATTGTTTTGTCATATTATGGAGCAGCATTCTATGAACATTTTTATGTAACTCCTGAAGAGAGAAATTTGCTTGTTTTTTCTATCAGTTATAGAAAATATAAATAAGGAAAATTTTACATTCTTCCATAAATTAATAATAGCTAACATACATATACTGTTTTAAAGCTTTTTAATACACTATATGTATACTATATAATTTTATCCTTATATAAACTTTGGGATGTAGGTGCTATTATCCCCATTTCATGTATGAAGAAACTGAGGCAGACAGAAATTAAGTGACTTGTCTAAATTCACACAACTAGTTAAGCGTCTGAAGGTTTGAATTCTGGTTTTCCTGACTACATCTAGGAGTTTATTTAGTATGAAATCTATCTGCATGTATCATGCATCAGAAAGATCACTGAACCAGAGAGACACCTGGCCAGTTATTAACTATCTCTACCATCTTGAACAAACCATTATACTTTGGATCTTATTTTTCTCAATTATAGAATAAAAGGGTAAGGCTAGATTATCTGCAAAGTGTCCTCCTGCTCTAACATTTTTGATAGGAGTAATGCTCACCATTCAATCACTCAACATTTATTAGAAAGACATGAGAAATATTCATTCATATTTCTGACTTACAAAGCCACACCACATCATTTTTCTGCTAGGGATGCAGTTTGTACAGAAGTTCTGCCTCAATTGCACTGTAATATTTTGAAGGCATTACTAGAATTCACACTAGCAGAGGACAAATTTTGACAGGTCCTACCAACTCTGGAAAGGCTTGAAGGATGGGCCTTATATCAGAGACCCTTCCTTCTTACCTCCAATTATTAGAATCCCTCCTTTCCTTCAAAGATCAGCTCACACACCATCTCTGACATGAATCTTGATGATTCCTCCAAGTTTCTAGTGCCTCCCTTCCAAAAGTTACCATGTAAATATTTTTATATCTATTTTGTTCATATTTATGATGTAGATATTATCTCTTCCCCAAAATGTAAATTCCTCGAGGGTAGGGATGGTTTCATTTTTGTTGTAATATCCTCATATTTGGTCACTCCCTCATACACGATACCAGGCAGATGTTATTGATGTGATCTGATCAGACCAGGGTTTTTCTCTTAGGGGTAATGAAGGGTATAGACAGACAGAAACATCTAAATGTCTGGTAAATCCTTGAATTCAGTACCTGACAGCAAAGAAATTCTATTACCCCTTACATATGTTCTATGTATCTTACTCTTGATTTTGGTGTTAAAAAAGTTCTTGATGTCTGTTTATCCTATATTGTTGCATTTCAAAATGGAACTTTTGTTCTCCTGTGTATGAGACAGCACAGTCTCTAGCTGTTGTTGCTACTCAGACTTAGCCTGTACTTCTAGACAGAGCTGGTTTACTAGGAATGACCTCATGTACTGCTCTGAGTCTCAGAGACTATAAAAGATTGCTGAGAATTTGGGTGGCCAGGAAAACCAATTACACATATTTTCTTGTATCCTTTCTGCATACATCTATTAATGGTTTTAAAATTTCAACAAACCCCATAGTAAGATTTAAGGAATGCAGGGCTGTATTTTTATCCTTGAAGATCTTGAATTAATAAATAAGCACCTTTAAAGAACTGACCTATCATGTATTCTAAATCTTTAACAAAGGCTTCCCTTATTTGAGCTTTCCCACGACTAGGAAGAAATGATCTCATCCTGTATTGGATGGACTTGTTATTTATTTCTCATATGCACATTTGGAGAAACAGGAATATAAATTTCAAATCCTTGCCAAAAAAAATACTCTGTGGCACAATACATAATGAAATTTTTGAGGTGGCTAGTGGCACTGTTTCTTCCTTCACTCTCTTCCATATACTAACGCATGAAGATGCCTTACAATATTGTAACATGGTCAGGAATCTCAAGAGAATCTAGTCTGAGACTTAACTTTCATTTACCACGTTGGTAGCTTTAATATCCTAAGACTAAGCCCCAATTATCTGTAGCCCTCCACAGCTCAGTGAGGCCTTCAGAGGAAATACATTCCTGCAGGCCTATGAAAACCAAGACTAGGTGGATAATGGATAGAGGGCTAGGTTTGGAGTCAGAAAAACCTGAGTTCAAATCCAGCCCCAGATATTTACTGGCTCTATGACCCTGAGCAAGTCATTTAATATCTCTTCATATCAGTTTCCTCATCTGTAAAATGGGGTTAATAATAGCACTTGTTGACAAGGGCTGTTGTAAGGATAAAATGAAATAATATTTGTAAAGTATTTTGAAAGCCTTAATGTACTATCTAAGTGCTAGCTATCATCATATACCCCAGCCAGGAGTAATAAATCAATCAACAAATATTTATTAAGTACACATTATGTGCTAGATAACTGCGGACAAAAAAACAGAAATGAAAAAAGTCTGTTCCCTCCATGAAATTACAGTATGTTTCAGAAAATAATCTGTGCACATATGAATAAGTACAAAATATCTACAAATTAAATGCAAGCTCCTTTTTTTCTAGTGAGTACTAGAAGCTGGAAGGACCAGGTAAGACCTTCTGTGTGGAGATCACCAAGAATGAAGGGCTGACCGACAAACACTGTAAGGATAGGGTTTTTTAGTTAGGTTAGGTTCTTCAAAAGTATTCTTCAAATGAATATTCCCAAAGCTGCTTGCTCTGAGGAAATCTTCAGTTCACTGAGATGGACCAGCATGGACAACCAGCAATGGGAAGATTTGCTTTGCTGTATTTGTTGGAATGCTTGTCAGTACTACTTTTCTGATTGCAGCTGCCCCAATTAAGAATTCCTTAGCATCCAACAGCTATGCCACAAGCATGGTATATCTTATTCTTACAGCCAGTTGTCAAATGCCTTAGGGGTAATCTTGTTAGCACCAAGGACAGTGGACTGCTCTGAGCCACATCTGTCAGTTATGTCAGCACAGTGGTCAGTGGTTTGCCTTGTGTCATGGCTGTCCTTTGATGGCTTTTTACAATCTCTTCTCTGTGATTTCTACTAAATAGGCTTTACTATCTGAGAGACGCTAACGGGACAAACTTCCAGGAAGTGGTAAGGGAAATCTTACAGCATTTTGTTAATAAAATACTAAAAGTTTGCTGCCATGAAGACTAAACAGAAATATTAATTACTCTGTCAACATGGAGATGCTAAGAATGAATGCCAGGCAAGCCTTACTGAGCTTAACCCAAGTAAACCTAAATAGGAGCATATCTGTATATCTGTACGAGGAATGAAACTTTTGAAACAGTCTGGGAAGGGGAAACATGAAGGCACAGGCGCAATCAGATAGAACAGAAATACAAGAAACCACACAGCTGAAAGGGGTCTATTTGAATGAAGTAGTAATTCTTTCTTAAATCTAAGATAGTAGCTTATAAAAGGTGACAGCATCTAAGACTTAAAGCTGGTGATGTGACCTTGTAATTACTGTCCATTTATGTGGGGAATTAGATATTCACACCTCTAAGCTTAAGAATTCTCCCTCCTCCTGTCCATTTGGTGTTCATTTCATGCAAACTACGCATTCACATTTAGGTTGTGAGTGCACTATTTCCTTTCTTCTTCATTCACAGCTGATTTTTAAAAATTGGTTTTCTCCATTTCCTCATTGTCCACTCCTTTATTCTCTAGCAATCTGGCTTCTGATCTGCTACTCAACTGAAATTGTTCTCTCTTATCTTACTGGTTATGACCACTCCTTCCTTCTGGGCACTCTGTTCTCCCTTGGTGTCTGTGTACAGCTCTCTCTCTCTCTTGTCTCTCTAAATGTCTGACTTTCTCAATCTTAAATGAATCATCCTCCTTCTGCTCACTAAGTGTGGCCACATCCCAAGCATCTATCCTGTTACTCTGCATGCAAAAATCATAAATGGCTCTCCATTTCTTCTAGGATAATATATAATATCCTCAACCTGGTATTTAATACTACATACAATAAAGTTCTCATTGTTGTTCCCAGTCTCATTTCATAAACACCCCTTCATATATTCTACATTCCACTCAATCTGACTTTGTAACATTACACCTCTGCTTATGTGCCTTTGTGCACACTCTCCTCCCCATGTAGAATGTACTCTCTCTGCATTGTTCCATGTCAAATGTATGTATACATACATATATGCATATTTATGTACACATTTGTGTATATTGTGAATGTGTGAATAGTATATTTAAGGCAGACAAGTGGTGTAGTGAATGCAGTGTTGAACCTAGAGTGAGGAAGACCTGAGTTCCAATCCAGCTTCAGGAACTTACTAGCTATATGTCCCTGGACAAATAACCTATTCTGCTTCAGTTTCTTCATCTGCAAAATGGGGTAATAATAACACCTACCTGTCAGGATGTTGTGAAGATTAAAACAAGATGATATTTGTAAGGTGCTTTGCACTTAAGGTGCTATATAAATACTAGTTATTATTATTATTTTCATAGAAACATATAGAGTTAATGTAGTCTAAACCTTAAAGTTTGAGAATGAAATTTCCCTATTGGGAAGGTACTTTAGGAGAATATATATCAGCAGGAAAAATTCCATTCTTAAAGTTGAAGGTTTAGGTAACAAATCAATGAGCCAAGACTTGTTCTGCATTGAGTGAGCAGTAAGTGTGTGGTCTTCACAGCAATTTACCTCTAAGTGGGAGGTTGTCTCTCTTCTTGGCATCCAGAGAACAACAAAGAAATAATATTTCTTTGCCTTGATTTCTCTTTTAGGGAACTGTATATAGCTTTCTTTAGAAAGTTCTTCAGAGGTCTGATGGATTTCCAAAAAGTCAATCTTAAAGGGAAGCTATGCTGCCCCACAGTTTCATGGACTTATTGATGTGGCAGATAAAGTTCTTCTTATACAAAGGTTAAAAGACCCTATTCGTGCATGAATTCACTTCTGGATTTGTATATTTATCTCAGGGACAGAGTAATTAGGTTCTTATTACTCAGTAGCAGGGAACATAGAACAAAAAGAACACTGAGTTTCCTATTAAGAACCAGATCCATTTCATTTTTTCCAACAAATCCAGGCAGCATTATGGACCTCATAGCTGAGACTCACAAAAACTTTAAAGACGCAGTTGTAGTCTCTAGAATGCCATTTAAATCTCTTATTCTTAGGGACCATTTTATCCCTGAAGTAATTTAAAGTTCTGAGTAAGAAATGCATAGAAGCTAAAAACTTAATACTCTGGGAACAATGCCCTGAAGGCCTAATTATATGGAGCCTATTATTTTGCTCCATTTCAAACAGAAAGATTACCAATGACTGGTCTTGTTTTCTAATCCTCCATCTAGTCAACAGTTTCATTTCAATAAATAAATATTTAATAAGTACTTACTTTGTACCAAACATTATGCTAGATTGAAATGGGGAGTGGAATGGCAAGGAATATGGCAAGGATGAATAAGAAATCCTTTTTAAAAAAGACTTTATCTAATAGGAGACATGACACTATATATTACATTTTATTTATTTTTTATTTGTACTTTGTCTAGGCTTGTGATTTCATTGGGTAGGAAATTACTGTAAAGAAACTCCCTTTCCTAATTCACATTATGATCTTTTCTACAATTTATAGTCTCAATGCTTGTGGCATATAGAGGATAAATGACTTTCTCAGGGTCACACAGCTGGTATGTCTGAAGCAAGAATTGAACCCAGGTTTTCCTGACTCTGAGCCTTCCTCTTTATCTTTACATCATACTTCCTTTCAGTAATTTATTATTCAAATGAATCTCTTATTTCATCAGTTCAGGAATTCCTCCAATGATGTGGATTGCAATTCATTCACGCCTGCTTTTTATGAGATGGTGCAGTGGATAGACATTGGACTTAGAGTCAGAAAGATCTCAGTTTGAATCCTGTCTCAGACACTAGCTATGCAACTGTTGGCAAGTCACTTAATCTCTATATACCTCTATTTCCTCAGCTGTAAAATGGGACTAATAATGTCACCCACCTCATGGGACTACTGTGAGGATAAAATGAGCTAATATATATATATAGATCTATATAGATATAGATCTATATAGATATAGATCTATATATATATATATCGATATATATATATAGATCTATATCTATATAGATCTATATATATATATATATCTTTGCCAATCTTTTACGTCTAGTATTAGATAGTATCAGCTAGTATTAGACATATCAGAACCATGGACAGCATCTTGCTATAAACCTGTTCATTTGTGTTAGCCCTGTGGCCAGTAATTTGCATTATGTAACAGCTGTTGACAGTTTAAGTTACCTCCAAAGATGGGAAAAGTTACCTATGTGGTTCTAACTTAACATGGTCATATGAGACAAACTTTCTTGGATAGACAAAGTCTTGGCTAGATGAATTTATAGCAAGTTGCTCTGAGGACAGTCTTTATCCAGACAGGAAATCATTCCCTATGTCGTATACTATTCGATGTACCTTTCTCCATACAGACCACAGGCCTCATAGAAAGTCTTCTCCAACCTAGGATGACTTATTTCTTCTCTGGCTCTCTTTTTAAAAATTTTTAATTTTTATTTGGTATTTTATTTTTACCCCCCAGTTACATGTAAAAAGCAATTTATAACATTCATTTTTAAAACTTAAAATTCCAAATTCTCTTTCTTGCTCCCTCCCCACCCCTGAACCATTGACAAGGCAAGCAATTTGATATAGGTTATACATGTGCAGTCATTCAAAACTCTTCCACAGTAATCATGTTATGAAAGACTAACTATGTTTCCCTCCATCCTATCCTGCCCCCCATTTATTCTATTTTCTCCTTTTACCCTGTCCCTCCTCAAAAATGTTTGCTTCTGATTACCCCCTCCTCTAATCTGCCCTCCCTTTTATCACTCCTTTTCTCTTATCCCCTTTTCCCCTACTTTCCTGTAGGCTAAGATAGATTTCTATACCCAAATGAGTGTGTATGTTATTCCCTTTTTAAGCCAATTCTGATGAGAGTAAGATTGTCTCATTCCTTCTCACCTCCCCTATCTTCCCCTCCACTGTAAAAGCTTTTTCTTGCCTCTTTTATGTGAGATAATTTATACCATTTCACCTCTGTCTTTCTCTTTCTTCCAGTACATTCCTCTCTCACTCTATTTTTTAGATTTCATTCCTTCATATTCAACTAACACCTGTACCCTTTGTCTATATTTACTCCTTCTAGCTACCTTAATAATGAGAAAGGTTGTATGAGTTACAAATATCATCTTTGCATGTAGGAATGTAAGCAGTTTAACTTTAATAAGTCCCTTGTGATTTCTCTTTCCTGTTTACCTTTTCATGCTTCTCTTGAGTCTTATATTTGAACATCAAATTTTCTATTTAGCTCTGGTCTTTTCTCAAGAATGCATGACATTCCTCTATTTCATTGAATGTCAATTCCCCCCCCCCCCATGGATTATACTCAATTTTGCTGGGGAGGTGATTCTTGGTTTTAATACTGGTGCCTTTGACTTCCAGAATATCATATTCTAAGCCCTGCTATCCTTTATAATGTAAAAGCTGCTAAATCTTGTGTTATCCTGATTGTGGTACCACAATACTTGAATTGTTTCTTTCTAGCTGCTTTTATTATTTTCTCCTTGATCTGGGAACTTTGGAATTTGTCTATAATATTCCTGGGAGTTTTCATTTTGGAATCTGTTTTAGAAGGTGATTGGTGGATTCTTTCAATTTTTATTTTACCCCCTGATTCTAGAATATCAGGGCAGTTTTCCTTGATAATTTCTTGAAAGATGATTTCTAGGTTCTTTTTTTGATCACGGCTTTCAGGTAGTCCAATAACTCTTAAATTATCTCTCTAGGATCTATTTTCCAGGTCAGTTGTTTTTCCAGTGAGATATTTCATATTGTCTTCTATTCTTTCATTCTTTTGGTTTTGTTTTATAGTTTCTTGATTTCTCATAGAGTCATTAGTTTCCATTTGTTCCATTCTAATTTTTAAGGAGATATTTTCTTCAGTGAGCTTTTGAACCTCCTTTTCCATGTGGCCAATTCTGCTTTTTAAGGTATTCTTCTCATTGGCTTTTTGGACCTCTTTTGCCATTTGGACTAGTCTTTTTTTTTATGTGTGAGGCTATTGGGGTTAAGTGACTTGCGCAGTCACACAGCTAGTGAGTGTTATATGCCTGGGGCCAGATTTGAACTCAGGTCCTCCTGACTCCAGGGCCAGAGCTCTATCCACTGAGATACCTAGCTGCCACCTGAGTATATGTTTTGATCTTCCTTGTCACCAAAGTAAGTTTCCATAGTCTGAGTTTTTCCCCATTGTTTGCTCATGTTCCCAGCCAATTACTTGACTTTTTAACTTTTATTAAGGTATGGCTATACTTCCAGTGTGGAGGATGTACTGTCCCAACCTTCAGGGGTTTTGTGCAGCTGTTTTCAGAGTTACTTCTAAGTGTTCAGTTCATCCAAGGTGATATGATCAAAGGCGAGGTGTTTACTCATCTCCTGGCTTGTGCTCTGCTCTGTGAGTGACCACAAGCACTCTTTTCTGCCCAGGAACTGTGAGGAGGGTTCACTCTCTCCACTTCTACCATGAGCTTTGATATGCTAGTGCTCTTTCTCGCCCCAGGACTGCCACCCAGCATTCTAACCCAGATCCAAGTATGGGCAAAGCAATAGAGTCTGCCTCAGTGCTAGCAAAGGGACCATTGTATCTTCCTTCTGACCGGTTGTTCCATTCCTTTACCGTCTGTGGTCTGAGAGCTTCAGAAGCAGCCGCTGCCACTGGTGCTACTGCTACTGATTGTGCCATTCCCAAGGCCTGCTCCTGGTTTGCTGGGGCTGGAGCTATGCTGGCACAGCCTGTGTTGACTGAGTTCTTCTCTCACCCAGGTCAGAAAGATCTTTCCTGCTGATCTTCTAAGTTGTCTTTGACATCTATGGGCTGAGAAGTCTGGAAACTGCCATTGCTGCCAGTGATTCAGTCCTCCCTGGAGGCCTGCTCCAGGCTTGCTGGGGCCTGGTTTGTGCTGGTGTTGAGTTTGCTGGACAGTGCTACTCTCTCAGCCTGGTGCAACAGACCTTTCCTGTCTACCTTTAACCCTAACCCTAACCCTAACCCTAACTCTAATTGCACTGTGTCTTTTTGTGGATTCTGCTTCTCTAAAATTTGTTTAGAGTAATTTTTCATTTCATTTAATTAATTAATTAATTTATTTTTGGTGAGGCGATCGGGGTTAAGTGACTTGCCCAGGGTCATACAGCCAGTAAGTGTCAAGTGTCTGAGGCCAGATTTGAACTCAGGTCCTCTTGACTCCAAGGCCAGAGCTTTATCCACTGTGCCACCTAGCTGCCCCACATTCTTTTTTTTCTTATAGCATTCTTCTGAGGTAAATAAAATACTTATCATCACCTCCATACTACGTATGGGAAAACTGAAACTCAGAGAGTTTAAGTGACTTGTCTATAGCCACACAATCATTAATTAATTGCATTTATTGTATATATATTCACCTTTGCTTAAGAGCCACAATTGCTCCACACAATCACCTAACATTCCTAGCAGAATAATCATAGGTAGGCCCCTGGTTTTCTGTAGATAAGATACAGAATTTTTCCTCTTTTTCCATCATTTAAGAGCTAGGTGTTTGTGTGGGTAGAGTGCTGGGCTCAGATGCAGGAAGACCTGAATTCAAATTTGGTCTCATACACTTACTAGCTACATGAGCTTGGAATTGTCACTTACAACCTCTTTCAGCCTCAGTTTGATCAGCTGTGAAATGGAGAAAATAGCACCTACCTCCCAGGGTTGAAGTGAGGACAAAATAAGAAAATATTTGTGAAGTACTTTATAAACCTTAAAGCCAATGTAAATGCTAGCTATTGCATTTCAAGAATATGAGAAATCAAGAATTAGATAGTAGAAAGAGGAATATCTTGGAGTCAGAAGATCCATTTTCAAGTTCAAGTTCTGTATTTAATAACTGTGCTAGTTTCCTCATCTATTAAAAACAATGATGCAGAACTAGATGACATCTATGATACCTTATAGCTCCACATTCTATAATATTCTGTTTCTGCATTTTAAAAGTGAAACTCATCTAACTCTGACATGACATAAAAATGTACTGGAGTAATTGCTCCAAGACTTTGGAATTATCTGTCTGTTCTTTGTTTAAGCAAATGCAAGGAGCTGTGGTCTGCTATCTCCTACACAATCAACAGAACCTGATAGGGGATGTATGATACAGCTGATATCTTGGCACACTGCAACAAATCTCAAGAAGCTACAGGCTGACACATTAAAATAATTCCTGGCTTGGGCAAATTCCAGACCTAGTTCTGCCATCTCTGTTGGGTTTGAGACATCTTTCGCCCATAGAATTGCTCCAGCATGACTTTTCTTATCTTCTTACTTTCTCCCTTTTCCTCTGCCTAAGCTCATCTAGCCTAGAGGTCCATCTCTGTTTCCAAAGTATCTTCCTTTCCCCCACTCCCAGAAATTCCAATTTCCAAACTGAAAGTTTAGCCTAATTTACTCCATAAACCAGAGGCTTGCTCAGGATTGAGCAATTAGTTTGCATGTGAACGGTATAGCACTTTTCCTCTAAATGGGTGGCCAGGGGGTATTCCTGCTTCTGGGCTCCACTAAACAGAAAATTGGTGTGACTTGATTTGCTGTCTTAGAAACTCCTTAGAAAGTTCTTCAGAGGGGCAGCTAGGTGGTGGAGTGGATAGAGATCTGGCCTTTGAGTCAGGAAGACCTGAGTTCAAATCTAGCCTCAGATAGTTGACACTTACTAGCTGTGTAACCCTGGGCGAGTCACTTAACCCCAATAGCCTCATAAAAAAAAAAGTTCTTCAGGAAACTGAAAATTCCAAAACAGACCATCTTGATGGAAAGTTAACTTTCTCTGGAGCTTCATGGTCCTATTGACATGTCACATGGAACTCCTGTTAGTGAAAGGCCCTCATACATACAGAAATCCACTTATTCCTTGTGTACATTTATCAGAAGGCAGAGTGATTAGTTTTTTTCTGTTCAGGAATAGGAAGCACAAGAAGAAAAGAAGACTGGGCTATCTATTTTACCAGTTGGATTAATTTAATTTGTCCAAGGACTTCAGCCAAAGTCATTGTCTCCGTAGTGTAGACCTAACAAAGTTTCTAAAGAATCATTGCAAGCCCTGGAAGGCCTTATAATCCTTTGTTCCTAGGGGCTACTTTTGTCTGCTAAGCAATTTAATGTTTTGATTTGGAAATGTGCTGAAGTTCAAAGCTCTCTAATACTCTAGAAGTAATTCCCCAAAGAACAAATTATATGGAATCACTTTATTTCAAACATAAAAATGCCCTAGTTTGGGCTTTGGCTCCTGATTCTCAATCTAGTCAGCAATTCAATTCCACTGTACTTTATTGAATAGACTATTATAAAGCACCTACTCTACACAAAATTCTATACTAGCTCAGGCTGGGGAAGAGGCAATGTCAAAGAGGGAACCAAGGATGCATAAAATATTGTTCCTTCCCTCAGGATGTTATTGTCTATTTGGGTAAATAACATGTGAAAAATAAATAGAATCAGTGAGCACCAGAACTACAAGGGACTGAAGAGGGCATCTACACCAATCCCCAGGACAAAACCTTGGGAAAATAACACCCAGAGGGATGAACCGACATACCATAAAAACCCCACCAAGATAGTGATGCAACAACAACAACAAAATGGGACCTGGGTCTTCTCACTCTCATTTCCAGAGTCTTTTCACTATGTTATGTATGAATGAACATAACACTTTTCACTATGTATGTTATGAACTACTTTGGCAGCTTGGTGAAACCTATATAATCCTCAAAGTAATGTTTTTAAATATATACAATAGAATTTATAAGATTACAAAGGAAACCAGTTATATTGAAATACAGTTGTCAAAATATTAAAGAAATTAACAATTTCATGGATCCCAGGTTAAGAACCTGCGCACTAGAGTGTGGTGCTTGTTAACAAGAGGTATAAATAAATGGATGCAAAGAATGAGTAATGGGGCCTATTCCTGTAGAGTACTGGGATTCTATGATTCTCAAACAAGTGCAAACACAATGTGGATCTCTAAGAAATACTGAATACGCAAAGGGTGGTGGCTCATCTTCTAAGGTTTTGGCTAACACTTGGGGCCATTCTTGGAAAGTGTTTTCCATGATCTACATTCTTCAGGGCCTGAAGGGAAGGGAAATGGCATAGAAACAGCAGGTTCCATTTCCTTATACAGAACAAAAAGTATTGAATCCTGAAATATAAAGATGGAGAATTATCAAAGTTATCTTTTTTTTTTTTCTGTTTACTCTTCATACCTTGACCATGGGTGTTTTTGCTCTCTGCTTGAATAAGACAAATGATCAGATCCAGATAAATAGCATTAGGGCATCAGAGATGATGGCTTTTATACAGCAGGCTATCTTAGAGGTGGGCATATAGGGGATGAGGTGAACTATAGTTACACTGCTTCAGCTACTGTTTCATTATTATCTTCTTATACATTCATCCATTTTTGGTTTGTAACAGATAGTTCTTTTGATAATGCTTGTGTTGTTTGTGTGACTTTCCCCATGTTCTTCCTGGGTCATTGGGAAGAAAGCACTTTGTAAATGTTTAATCGTCATGTAAATGACTTATGATTGTTGTTCATTTCAGTTGGTACATGCCTTTCTTATTGTTACTGCATAATGAGCTAGCATAGCATTTTGGAATAACTCATGTTAGCTGCTAGTATGACTACAACTATGACAACTATGGTTATGACTATGACTACTACAATGACTACAAATATGATGATGACGACGATGATGATGATGACCATAACTCCTCCTCCTTTTCTGAAAGATGCACGTCGCATGTCCAAAGTATAGTCTTCTACATCTTCCATAGCCCCTACTTCCTTTGTCCTTCTTTACCTTTTTATTAACTCATCACACACTTAGCATTTGCTAACTTTTATTATTAATTTATATTTTTATATAATATCCTATCTCCCTAACTAGACTGAAGGCTCCTCAAGGGCACTTTGTATGCAAAGTATCCAGTAAAACTTTTCAAAAATAGTAGATGCTGAATAAATGCTAGTGGTGGATGATGGTCAGGAGGTGAGCTCTCTGGCTCTGAAACTTTCCCTGATGAGCAAAATGCCTTAGGAGTGGAAAATGAAAAATAAAGTTTTTTTTCATTCTCTCTTTTCTCACCCTGGAACCAGAGTAGCATCCTTTTGAGAGGAAAAAAGACTTGCTCTGTCTTTCTCCTATTATTTTGTGATTTTCTGAGGCTCTTGAGCACACATCGTTATATCCAAGTCATTAGTGGTAGCCTATGATGTGCTATTAGATGGGTGCCACTTGTGAACATAATGGATATACTACAGTATGCCCTTCCTGAAAAGAATATAGAAAGAAACAGCTCCTATAATGGTGGCATCTTTGTTTTGGATAAAATATGATAGTTCTACCTTTCTCATTCTCTTTCCTGACTTAAATTTCGCCTCAGTACTATAGTTGGGCAGGGAGCCACTGTGCCAATTTATGTGACTTCTCTTTCTAAAAAAAAGATGAGGAGCCATTATTTCCCCTGCTATACTGTGAGAGTGAGGGGATGTGTAACTGGGGACCTAGTGTTGGCTTAGAGAGCTATAATCACATGGGATCACCTTCTCATTTGGAGAACATGTGCCCAAGATAGAAGTCTATTTCCCAACCTATTTACATAAAATATTTATGTGCCTCAATTATTTCTGAGGTCCAATTAGTGCAAAATAACATATCTCTGAGGTGGGTTGTAAAGATAGTCTCTTTCAACCTATGCAGCATATGGATGTCCCAGATCCGTAGCTGTAGATTCTTAATGGCAACTGCACTCAGGAATACCCATACCCTAGGAATATTGACTCACACCAACCCTATTTTCATGAACTTGAGTTTTTCAAGAGTCTTAATTCTTTAATTAGCATAGTAGAGTGAGAAATGCTTTGGGGTGAATTAAGTGACTTAATTTGTGGACCTCAATCTGTCATTTACTAATTATGTGACCTATGGTTATATATATTTGTATTGATTTCCTTTGTATCAGGGACTATCAGATCTCAAACAGAACTATTTGATATAAAGCTGATTTTTTTTTAGCTGAAACTTCCTTTTCTTATTTTATTTTACTTTTTTGGGGGCAATGGGATTAAGTACTTGACCAGGGTCACACAGCTAGTAACTGTTATGTGTCTGAGGCTAGATTTGAACTCAGGTCCTCCTGTATCCAAGGCCAGTGCTCTATCCACTGTGCCACCTAGCTGCTCTTAAAACTTCCTTTTCTTAACCAAGTTGCAATGATTTTGTTGGTGCAAAAGTTTTCTGATGATAGGTAATTGAAATAATTTATTTTATCTTTTATGATAAACTCCATGATTATGTAATTTTTGGAAGTCACTTAACTTTTCTCAGCTTAAATTGCATCCCTATAAAATGAAGGTAACAAATTCTTCCCTATTGTTTTCTTTTTGGCTAGACAATGGGGTTAAATGACTTGCTAAGGGTCACACAGCTAGTTAAGTGTTATGGGTCTGAGAACACATTCGAACTCAGGTCCTCCTGAATCCTGGGCTGGTGCTCTATACACTGCACCACCTAACTGCCCACTTCCCTACTTTCTTAACAGGGTTGTTATGAAGATCAAGTGAAATGATGAATATAAATCAGTTTTTTAGATGTAATGAGTTATGCAAATGTTAGGTATTATGCTTCCAATGATAACATTGTCATCTCTATGAATAGGCTCTTTTTCTTCTCTTCGTCTATGTGAGTGATATCTGACTCAAGAACTGAGTCTGGCCATCTTCTCAGGCTAATTTCTTCTTGATAGTGTGGTTCACAGAAAGAACCAAAGTGTTTTTTTTAAAATCAAGCACAAATATTTCTAAAATGCCTTCAATGAATGCTAAGCACTAAAAAAGATGCTATGTATGTGTAAGATAGAATGTCTACTCTCAAGGAACTTAGATACTTGTTCTTTTATACACAATCATTTATTAAATGACTACTATGTACGGTATCTTATGAGAGGGGCTAGGAGTACAAAGACAAAAAATAAATATTACCCGGCCTCCAGGTTTTTGCATTTGGTTGGAGAAGGGAATAATACATAGAATTGTATCAATTTAGAATTTCAAGTATTTATATAGTGCTTTCAAGTTTGCAAAGCACTTTACACATGTTATCTCATTTGATCCTCACAACAGCCCTGTGAGGTAGGTGCTGTTATTAATCCCCATTTCACAGATGAGGAAAATGACTCTGAGAAAGGTTCAGTGACTTGCCCAGGGTCAACACTGCTACTACCTAATGTGGGATTTGAACTCAAGTCTTCCTGACTCCAATTCTAACACTATCCACTCTGCCATCTAGTTGCATCAAAACAGATAATAGAAACAAAATAATTTCTGAGGGGATCTTACTAGTAATTTGGGGTGAGGAAGAATCAGGATAGACTTCCTCTTGTAGGAGGTGAGTATTGAGCTGACCTTTGTACAAAGCTAGGGATTCTTCAGTGGTGGTGAGGAAGGAGTAAATTCTTGGCATGAGAGACAGTCCATGCAAACTCATAGAGATGGAGAAGGAATATTGTGTATGGGGAAGAGCAGGTAGGCCTGTTTGTATTGACTGTAGAATGTGCAGAGAGTAGTACGTAATAAGCCTGGAAATGTTGGCTAAAGCTAGCGCATAAGGCCTTTAAAAGTCAAATGGAGGGGTTTGCTTTTTATCCTCAAAGCAAGAAGGAACCACTGTAGCTTCTTGAGCAGTGAAGTTACATGATCAGGGCTGTACTTTAGAAATATCAACTAAGCAGTAGTGTGGAGGATGGATTAGAAAGGGTCTATAACAATTTGAGAAGGTACAAAATGTAAATGATGAAGAAAGAGAGAAAGAGAGAGAGAGATTGAGAGACAGAGAGAGACAGAGACACAGAGAGAGACAAAGATGGAGAGACAAAAAGAGAGAGACAGAGGGAACCAGAGACAAAGAGAGACAGAGAGACAGAGACAGTGCAGTGGGAAGACCTCTGAAAATGTAGTGTGAAGACCTTGGTTCAAATTCTGGCTCTGCTAATTTCTACTCGTATCCTTGGCAACGTCACAAATTCTCTAGACAGATTTCCTTTTCTTTATGTAGTATGTTATTGGTGGTGTCTATTTGATCACCTGGTAAGCAGTGGGGTAGCGGTACCAGTCACTTTGATTCATTCCTATTCTTGGGACAGGCTATTCTTCCCTTTGGGACAGGTTTCTTTTCTTGAGATAGGACTTTTTCTCCAGTCACTCCCTCAGCCCCTCTCCTTTGGAGGAATGCTTTTCCTTAAAAATTAATCTGCAGTAATGACAAATGCCTGTCTTGATCCTGGTCCAGACAGTCACCAGCCCTGCCACCATAGCTAAATCATTTGCCCAAAGAGAAGCTTGTGTATTCTTTTCTTCATAAGAAGTTGTGAAAAATAAATCCATAATACTCTCCAAGCTTCTAGCCAGAAATCTCACTCTGGCAAATATGAAGTTTTAACTTTATCTCCTCTCCTGAGCCATCCTCAAAGTGAAGTACCTTCTCATATTGCTGCATTCAAGCATTAGCACATAGTTTAGCAATTTGTTGATCAACATCACTTGTTTTCCAGTTTAAGAAAACAAGCAAACTTTTAAACAGAAAAAGATAACCAAACTTTAAAGACTTCCGCAGGTTCAAAGGTGGAAGAGGCCAGCTTGTAAAGTCCAAGTACACATCAGGATCTCTTCTAAACCCAAAACTGACCAGGTCAGAGCAAAACTCCAGGGATGAGAGTTGGGGATGGTGGTGTGGTGGAACAGGAGGATACCAGGAAATTTCCTTCCAAAATAGTAGGCATACATCTTTAGCTCCCAACTCCTTAGTGGTTTCTATAGGAGGCATATGTGAATATGATGCATATGGGCTTTAGTGACACCAACTTGACTGAACTGGAACATAGGATCATCATTCTAATGTTGGAAAGGAACTTAGAGGACATTTATTCTAACTACTTCTTTTTATAAACTAGAAAATTGAGACCAGGAGAGGTTCAGTGACTTGTCTAAGGTTTTAGAAGTAGGAAATAGTAGGACCAGAATTTGAGGTTAGAACCTGAGATTTCAAGTTCAATACTTTTTCTCAATGAATCATGGTGTCTTCTAACTTTTGTGGAGGACCCCATGTGAGAAAAAATATTGGATACGGTACAACTAGATTATAGAGGGATTTCCCCAATTAGAAGCTCCTCTTATTTCCACATGATTCTTTCATGTTCCTTGAAGTTTATTGTCCTACCTTCTCACCTCTGGAAACATGCCTATGAAGGAAGGCTCTATTTCTTTGATGTCAGCCCATTTCCATGACTATGCTTTGCTAGAGTTGGCTGTGATGAGGAGTACCAGTAGATAGGTGGCAAGGCTGGAGAGAATCAAACCCATATGCCAAACATTGATTTCAAAATGTTGATGACATTTCATTTTGTCTCATTGGCTGATACCCTCCAGCTTCTCATGTTGTCTGTGAGAAGATACTTTTGCTTAACTTTTTCACAGCAGCTTTTACGTCCTTATTCCTCAGACTGTAAATGATGGGATTGAGCATGGGAATGACCACAGCATAGAAGAGAGCAATCAGCTCATCTGTTGCATGGGAGTCTTTGGACTTGGGCTTCATGTACATGAAGAGGATGGTTCCATAAAACATAGTCACCACAGTCAGGTGTGCTGAACAGGTGGAAAAGGCTTTTTTCCTTCCCTCTGCAGAATTGATCCTCAGAATTGTAAAGAGGATGAAGGCATACGAGATGATTATTAACAACACCGGAATAACTAGTAAGATGACATTTGATATTACCATAATGATTACATTGAGGGAGATATCTGTACATGCTAGTTTCAACACAGCCAGGATCTCACATGTGAGATAATCAATGACATTGTTCCCACAAAAGGGCAACCCCAGAGCAAGGACTGTTTGCACCAATGAATTTAGCATACCTGTCATCCAGGAACTGGCTGCCATCCATCCACAAAGCTCCTTGTTCATGATGACAGGGTATCTCAAGGGCCTACAAATGGCCACATAGCGGTCATATGACATGACAGTGAGGAGCACACACTCTGTAGATCCCAAGGCAAGAGAGAAGAACATTTTATGCTCCACATCCCACAAAGGAAATGGATTTTTTAACTGAAAGGAAGTTTGCAAGTATCAACGGAACAGAAGAAGATGTGTAGCAGATGTCCAGGAAGGAGAGGTTACTGAGGAAGAAGTACATGGGAGTATGAAGGTGAGAATCCAGGATGATGATTGTAATGAGGAAACTGTTGCCCAGCAGGATTATAATGTACATGATAAGGGACATGAGAAAGAAAACAAGGTGAAAGATGGGGTAAGCAGCAAGACCGTGAAGAAAAAGGACATTCATCAATGTTTGATTTTCCATTTACTCTATCTTCTACCTGCAATATTTTAAATTAGGACACAAAATAAAAAAGTTTATCTAACTAACATGAGTGAAAATGCAGTTTTTTTCCCAAATAAAATTTCTAGACTAGGAACATATTTTTCAAATTTATCCCCCCAAGACAAAGTTTTCCTTTAGATTTCTCTCTCCCATAAACTATGCTTAGAAACTCACTTATAGGGAACTTTGTTTTATTGACACTTCTCTTCCATAAAGAAATTTTGAGGCTCAATTGATTACTTCTTCTCAGCAACCATTTCTGGGTGTTTTTTTTTTCTGGAGGTGCAGACTGAGTTCTACTTGCTAAACAATTGAATAGCTCATAGACTCATAGATCTAGTCTTGGAAGCAACCTTAGAGGCAATAAAGTCCAAACTCTTCTTCTTGTAGATGAGGAAACTGATGCCCAGAGTGGTCAAATGATTTTCTTAAGTTTACACAGGTCATCAGAAGCACTGGTGGTATTTGAATCTTGTTTGTCTTACTTCAGAAGCAGATCTCTTTCCATTGATCAATATACTTGAAAGAAACAGAGAGTGAGATGGAAAGGAAGAAATTTCTAGCTTAGTACAAATATACAAATAAAAATGAATCCTGTAAAATGGGACCATAATTTAATTACATTCCAAAAGATAATGGTTCATATAGAGAGAGTACTGGGTAGATCTGGGTTCAAATCTTACCTTTGACACTCACTAGCTTTGTGACCTTAGGCATAATGCTTAACATCTATTTTGCCTTAGTCAATAACCTAGGACTTATCTAAACATTGAATCTGGAGATACCAGCTTTATTGTTTATTACTTGAGTGACCTGTAAGATTAATTTCAAATCTAGAACTGTTTGTAAACCTATGAGCTATTAAGTCATGGATGTATTTACAAGCTGCATCAATGGAGAAGATTTCCACACTGGGAAATTTCTACCAAAATGAACTCTTTGCTCCTTTACATATTTTCATATTAAATATATAGATTCAGGAGCATTCTTGAAAATTGGATGGACTTGGATCCCAAATTAACACCTGTTCTTATTTCTTCCTTATTTCTTCTACTCTGTATATTTGATGTGAAACTTCTCAGAAAAAGGAAAAAAAAAGAGAGAGAGATACTTGATTGTTTCCCTCAAACAAGGTCAACAGAAGAGAGAAGAAATGCAAGGAGTTAGAAAACTTTGTCTTTATGTCCTTTCCATTACTTCTAGTCCACTTCCATTTTTCTAAAAGGGGTTCAAATAGAGTTCTGGCTCTTTTAAAAAACCAGAGGAAACCTTACGTATGGACTTTTTTTGTCTTCCATGGCTGAAAAATATAATTGTGAGCCCCTATGTATTCTTCTCAGGATGGTGTGTGAAAAGCAGTAGAAAAGAAACTGATTGTGTGAGAATATGCATTTGGAGTCTGGGAACTTTCTAGTGGTATTCTTCTTAATCATCTGGTCTCTTACACCCTGGATAATGCATACTTCCTCACTTGTGTCACCTGCCTGGTCCTTCCAGTAGCATCTGCTAATCTTAAAATCAAGCTCTTACTATAATTATATTATCCATTAGCTGCCTCTTGCCTAGGTGCCTTCAGACTCCTTATAGAAAACCTTGTCCTGATGGTATGATAGTAACATTATAGATTAGTATCAACAGATTAGTGTTTTGTCTTTGTATGTATCTACAATGGACACCTTTGCTGTTGTATCCATCTTTGTCTTGGTCTCAATGTTCTCCTTTGTAAATGGGGAAGGTAGATGAGATCAGGGGTTCTTAACCATTTTTATAGGTGAATGCATTTCCTGTTTCCCACAAACAGTTGTAAACATACCAGTCTTCTCTTATTCTCAATGAAATTATCACCAATTTATACCCTGTAGTTAGGGTAAAGATTATTTTCTTTTTGTAT
This sequence comes from Phascolarctos cinereus, assembly GCF_003287225.1. Classification (NCBI taxonomy): domain Eukaryota; kingdom Metazoa; phylum Chordata; class Mammalia; order Diprotodontia; family Phascolarctidae; genus Phascolarctos; species Phascolarctos cinereus. The sequence continues at coordinate 142,163,854 of NW_027555847.1, forward strand.
CACTCAGAGTGATGAAGAAAAAATGATAAGGTAGTGGGAAATACATTGGGGCATTTGGAATCTAATAACCAGAGTTTGAATCCCAACTTAATTTTTTGGTCTTCTGTGAGTCTCAGGTTTTTTACCTGTAAAATATCCATATAAAATCCGTGGTCTTCTCAAGATCTAAGTACTATGAGTCAATGATGTAAAAGAGCAATTATTTCTTCTAAACTATTTTGAGCACGTGTAATGTGTCATCATAGCATGGGGGTAAAATAAGGTATTTGTAAAGCACTTAGCACAGTGAATGTCATATAGTAGGTACTATATAAATGTTCATTGTTGTTGCTGTTATTAGTATTATTAATAACTTATTTGCTATTTGTTCCAAGTGAAATAGCATGTATGCTATTGTCTGCTGCTACTCAACCAAGCCAGTCTGGCCAGGGATGGTTGATACAAGCATTGCACCCTTACATACTCTAATAGTTCCCAAGAAGTTGCAGTCTGACACAGAAAATTGATTAATTCTTTTTGGACCAAATTTCAGCTCCACCTCTCCATCTATACTGGATTTCTGACTTCCTTTTCCTGTGGATCTGCTTTTATGGTGCCTTTTGTCATTCCACCTCTTGTCCTCCTTCTTTCTTTCTGAAATACCTTTCACACTTAGGATTCTTTTTCTTGCCCACAAGTCCCTTCCCACCAGGAAAATTCCTCTATTAAACTGAGAGTTTAGTCTAAGAGCACCATAACTCAGGGTGTTGCTCAAGTTTGAGTAGTTAGTAGGCATGTCATCATAACAATTTACCTGTATGAAAAGTTGTTGTCTCACTTCCTGGGCTCAGTAGACAGCAGATGGCTTTTTCTTATTTCAAGAAACCAATCTCTGCCTGCTTTAGGAAGTGCTTATGATGAATTTCCACATGGTCATTTCTGATGCACAGCTTTGAAATTCAATTCTAAAGCGTCATTGACATTACAGGTAGCTCAGTTATTACATCAAATTTAACCCTCTATATGAAGGGATGCACTTCCTCCAGATGCTTCATCAGATATTGATCAGAGGCAGAATACTGGGTTTCTGTCACTCAGAAATAGCGAAATAGAAAAAGAAGAGAAATAGAGAAAGAAAAGAAGACTGACTTTAACTTTTTAGTAGTTGGACACATTTGTTTTTCAATGGACTCAGCCAGAATCACTGGCCCTGATATAGAGGCCAGACACAATTTAAAAAGAGGCAACCACAGACTTTAGGAAGTCATTTTAACTTCTTCTTAGGGGACAGCTTTTGTCCCTGAAGCAATTTAAAGTTCTGAATGGAAATGTGCCAGAATTCAAAACTTTCTGATACTTAAGGAATAATGCCCTAAAGATCTAATTATATTTACAACTTCTTACAACTTACAACTTATATCTAATTACAATTACAACTTATTATACTTCTCCCTTTCAAAGAAACGTATTTCTGAGGCTGTATTTTGATTCCTGATCCTTGAAAACCAATCATCTATTGCATTCAATGAACATTGACTACACAATTACTCTGTGGTTTGAGTATATATTGTATTATATAATATATAATATATATAAATAATATTTAATTTATTATATAATAGTAGGTTATGAGGTCATTGTAGTTGACAAGGAATCATTCCAAGATTAAACAAGACATTGCTCCTTTAAAGCATCAAAGGCTTTTATTTGGTAGTGGTGATTAAATGTTTCTTATAGTTAAAAAATTCTCCTATACCTTTTCTTATGATTCTGTCCCTCTGGTCCCTTTTATCCATATCTTTTTGATATATTTAAGGCATTTCTTTGAGATATAGGCAACTTTCATTATCTGCCATAATGTAAGAGAGTACTGGTCTTAATACTCCTTAAACTACTCTGATTTGTCTTAGTAGTTTATAGTGATTAATACGGGGAATAAATATATTTACATAGAGTCTACCACAAAGCAGGTGATGTGTTCAAAACCCACAGGATAGGTGTTGTTATTTTACATTTTACAGTTGAGAGAACTGAGGCAAAGAGAGGTTAAGTGACTTGCTAGTAAGTCATACAGCTAGCATGTAACTGAGGTTGGATTTGAATTTACGGTGTCTTGATTCCAGGCCCAGTGCCATCCACTGTGCCATCAAGCTGCTAAGCAGCATAGATTTTCCTAAACTTAGAAAGTCCACAATACCATTGGGAAGTGAAATTTGGTTCATATGTTTGGGAACAAAGGGCATTAGAAAAAGGGATGTATACTTGTATTTGTATTTGAGGAGTGCACATTCATGTATCTTTCACTAACACTTGACAAATCTACAATACTTCAAAAATGGTGCAATAAAACTGCAGGTCGGTTAGTCAGTCAGACTTAATGTCTTACCATGTGCAAGGCACTGAGATTAGGACTAGAGGTTCAAAGAAAAGCAAAAATGGCCCTTCAGTGAGCTTTTGTACCTCCTTTTCCATTTGGCCAGTTTAGAGTTCTTTTAGACTTTAGTGAATTTTTCTACATCTTTTTCTCATTTGGCAAATTGTGTTTTTTAAGGAGTTCTTCTCTTCAGGGGATTTTTGTGCCTCTTTTACCATCTGGCCTATTTTGTATTTTAGGTTTTTGCTTCCAGTATATTTTTGTGCCTCCTTTACCAAGATGTTCTATTATTTCATAATTTTCTCACATTACTAATTTCTTTTCCCAGTTTTCCCCTACCTCTCTTACATGATTTTTCAAATCCTTTTTGAGCTCTTCTAGGAATATTTTTTTGGGGGTGGTAGACTGAGACCAATTCATATTTTTCCTTGAGGCTTTTTTGACTTTGTTGTCTTCTTTTGAGTTTGTGTTTTGATGTCCCCTGTCACCATAGTAACTTTCTATGGTCAGGTTCTTTTTGTTGTTTTTTTCGTTGGTTCTATTTTTAGTCTTTTTTTTTTTTTTACTTTTAGCTTCATGTTAAAGTTGTGTTCTGCCCTTGGGGTCAAGGGGACACCATCTCAAGCTTCAGGGTTTTTTGTGCAGTTGTTTTCAGAGCTAGTTCTGGGAGTCTGTCAGTTTTCAGTTCTTCCAAGCAGCTATTATTTAAGGAGAGGTGTGGTCTCTGCTCTCCTGACCTGTACTCTTGTCTGTGAATGACCACAAGCATTCTTTTCTGCCTTGGAACTGTGGTCTGAATTCATGCTTCCCTCTGGCCATATGTTCTAGTACTGTGCCAGTGATCCTTCTCACCCTGGTATTATGATCAAGAATTGTATATGTGCAATGCACCCTATGTCACTAAAGGGACTCCTTTAATCTCCTTCTGTTTTTCAACCTTCTTATCATCTGTGGGTTGGGAGCTCTAGAAACTGCCACAGTGAGTTCAGTAGCCCTTAATTATGCTGCTGGCTTGATGAGGTGTGGCCTGTGTTGGACTGCACTCCAGTCTCACCCCAGTAAGACAAATCTTTCCTACTGACCTTCTAAGTTGTCTTGAGCTGGAAATTGTTTCACCTTTTCGTTGGTTCTGGCAATCCAGACTTCATTTTGAGGTGTTATTTTGAAGTTTTTTGGAGGAGAATTTGGGAGCACTCAAGCAGGTTCCTGCCCATGCTCTGCCATCTTGGCTCTGACCCAGTACCAATTTATATTAAATACATTGTCATGCTTTTAATAGAAATAAATGGAACTTTTAGAAAATACGGCAAAGAGCATTACATTACATTTCATTTCATTTCATTACATTACATTACATTACATATTATATTACATTACATTACAAAATAAAGCATTACATCATTGTAATGGAAAAACCCTAAAGGTCTTACCAATAAGATCAGGGACAAATAAAAGATATCCATTGTCACAATTGCATAATATAATTCTAGAAATGCTATGTATATCAGGGAGACAAAATAAAAAGGAAAATGAGGGAAATATATGTAGGCAAAAAGAAAGTGTTATTGCTTTTTGCAAATGATAATATGGTTTAATTAAAGAACTCTATAGACTCAACTAACCCTAATTAAAGCAATAATTTCAATGAAGCAGCAGAATATAAAATAAATCTACAAAAGCCTCAGATTTTCTGTTTATTTCTGACAAAACCCAGAAGAAAGAGTAGAAGAAAGGAAGTCCTGCTCAAAATAACCACTAAATGAATAAAATATTAAGTAGATCACATACAAATAAAATACATATCACTCTTCACAATATTTAAAATCTACCAAGACACGCCTAGTAGCCATATAAATCCAACTACAAAACACTCTTTTGCAGAAATGAAGACAGGCCTAAATTCAGAAATGCCAATTGCTTATGAGTAGATGAAGTCAATATGATAAAAATGACAATACTGTCTAAATGAATGTATTCCATCTTCTACCAATCAAACTGCCAGAGACTTCTTTCATGGAGCTGAAAAAAAGAATAATGGCACTCATTTGAAGGCACAAAAGGTCAATAATCTCACAGGTAATAAAGAAATGATTAGCGAAACTCTAGAAAATGAACATCACAATGAAATAGGATGGATTCAATTTGAAGAAGTCTTGCCTGCCTGAGACTCTTTCCCTTTTTGACAAGGTTGCTAAATTGCTAAAGTATATAGTTTTGCAAGGTTTTTACAAGGCATTTGGCAAAAACCCTCTTGTTACTCATAGGGAAAAATTGGAGAGACCTGGGTCAGATGATAATACTGTTTGATATATTCACAGTTAGTTGAATGGGTAGAGTTAGAGATACCATTAATAGCTCAATATCATTTTGGCAAAGGGTCTCTCAGGGATCTGTTCTTGCTCCTGTGTTGCTCAAAAATTTTATCAATGACTTAGATGAAAGCATAGGTAGTGTGCATTAGAAAAACAGAATTGTTGATGACATAAAGCTGGAGGAGTAGGTAACACACTGGATGAGAGAACCAGAATCTAAAAAATAACTGGTCCAAATTGGTCAAAATTGGGTAAGAGGAAAGAATAGGGGCAAAGGAAAAATCATACACTAAGGTTAAGTAGTCAAACTTCTCAAATAAAAGATAAAGAAGACATGGTTAGACATGTTGGAAAAGATCTGAGAGATTTAGTGGACTTCAAGTTCAATATAAGTCAGTGATGGTTTAGAAGTCACAAGCATTAATGGGATTTTTGGGCTGCATTGAAAGACATGGCTTCCTGGGAGAGGGAGGTATTAGTTCCATTGTACTTTGTCCAGATCAAATCATATCCTATGTGTTTTCCTTCAGCTCAAGACTTCAAATTGTAAGAGGGAGATTGATACACTTGAGTCATCCAGAGAAGGGCAACCAGGAGAGTAAAGGCCCTCCATTTTATACCATATGAGCATGAGTTGAAGGAACTGTTTATCCTAGAGAAGATTAGACTTGGGTGAAAACATAACTTCAATTACTTGAAAGGTCTTCATGTGAAAGAGATATTAGACTTGTTCTCTTTGGCTTCAGAAATCAGAACTGTAACAGTGGGTTGACACTGCAAAAATAGTGAATTTTGCCCTGATGTCAAGAAAAAGTTTCTAACAATTAGTCATGTCCTTAAGTATAATGGGCTCTCTTGGGAGGCGGTGGGTTCTCTTACATCGAAGGACTGTATAACCTGTTGTTCGGTGTGTTGTAAAGGAGATACTTTCATTGTATGAGGTACACCCAATTACCTCTGAAGTTCCTATCAACTATGAAATTCTGTAACTCGGATAAAATGTTTAATATGTGTACAATAAAATAATAAAATGTTCTATAACATATGCAACTTGGAGTTCAGTGATTTTCTGAGTGTTATCATCTGACAAATCATCAAACAGACATCCTTACCAAAGGTACTTAGTAGTGCCATAGAAAACAATTTTTATTATCTACAAATGGAAAAGCAATCCATCATTGATATTGTAGTTCTTTATATGTTCCTGTATGTGTATAGCATTGTGCTGACTGTATTGTGCCTTGCAATACTTAGTGCATTCTAAATCCATTCAAGAAAAAGTTTAAGTTAGTAATGTTTATGAGACTAATATGGTGGATGAAGGGTACATTTTGTCCAATTTAAAATATGTAGAAGGATGGGCCATTTCTTAAAATTCCTCAGCACAGAAGCTAAAAAGCTTGGGTAGACATAATAACTGGACAACGAACTGCAGCCAGAATTAAATAGGAGGAGATTGTGTTGGATTTTAAAACATCGTTCTGAGAAGAGGTCCATTGGCTTCACCAGACTTCCAAAGAGGTTTGTGATAAAAATAATCTAAGAACCCCTACTTAGGAAGATCAGGTATCTAAAAATCCATAATTTGGCATTTCCATCTATAGTAGGGGACATAAGAAATCAGACTATTTTTGTTGATATGGAAAAATATCAATATTTTTGTTGATATAGAAATATAGAAACATGTTATAGATGAGGGACATTTCAAATACCAGAATATTTCAGCTCAACATATGGAAAACTTCCTAACAGAAAGGGTGAAAATATGGAATGAGTTGCTCAGATGTAATGATTTCTCCATTTAATTATACAGTTATTGGCGATATTGTAGAAAAGAATGAAAATATGGACTAGCTACTTCTGAAGTCCCTTTCAGTTTTAAGGTTCTATCATTAAATTTTTTTTTAATCATTAAATCTCCCATTGCATTGTTCAAATGAACTTGTTATATAATTCATTTTTCTACTGACTTCGTTGACAGAGATTCTAGAATTGTAATATTGTGCTACAAGTTGACTGGCACTTCATGTAAGATTATAGAGTTATCATTACTAAAATTTACCTCGATCAGGCAACATCTGGAATATTATATTATGTATTGGCCATTACATTTCAGGAAGGAGGTGGATATACTATGGAGCATGCAAAAGAGGATCACTAGGAAGATGAGGGATATTAAGGTCAAGCCATATGAGAATAAGTTGAATGTAATGGGGATGTTTAGCTTTGATTAAAGAATATATGAAGGGGACCTATCTATCTTTAAGTATTTCAGGGGAGTGTCATGTAGAAGAGAGTTTATATTGAGTGAGCTCTTTGAGAATAAGGACTATATTTTCACACTATTTTCTTTGCATCTTTAATGCTTAGCACAATGCCTAGTGCATACTAAGTACTTGATAAATGTTAATATACTGACTGATTGCTTATACGTAGATGATAGAACTAGGAGAAAGCAATGAAAGTTTCAAAAAGAAGACAGATTTCCTCACATTGCTGTTTCCTTAAATTCTTACAGGATGAGAGCTATCCAAGTGGAGATGGGTTGACTTAGTAGGTAGTGGGTTGTTTTCACTGCAGGTTGTGAAATAAAGGCTGAAAAACCATTTGTTTGGTATATAGTAGACTAGATTCTTTGTATAGTATGAGATGGACTAGTGAGCCTCTCAGATCTTTGCTAACTCTGACTTTATTTGGTTGTATAATCTGGCTATATTATAAACTCCTGGAGAATAGAAGTCATACATTTATTATTGTCTTTTCTAAGGCCTAGCACATAGGCCATGCTTAACTGAATATGTAAATGCAATCTACATTTTTACAAAGAATTAAGATTTCAACAACTGTTTCTAATATCTATGAAATCAGAATTTAAGCATTTGTAAGTAATGAATGAAAATTAAAAAGGTAATTTCTTGACTAACAATAAATTATGGCAATATATTATAGGAATATGTGTGACAATTTAACAAAATACATCACAAAGCCAAGAAAATCAAGCAGAGGTGCTGGTGGGGAAATTAGCAGGCCCTAGCAATAGAACTATGCTTCAGAAATGTTTATTCTGTATGAAAAAGGGTGAGGATCACATGTGAGGTTTTTTAGTCACTTTATCCTCTTGACACTAAGGATAGCAGTGTTGGATTTGAATATAGAGGACATAGTTGCCACACACAAAAGAAGCCAGCTGTCAGCCTCATATTTCACATTTTCCTTAAGTACAAATTTCTGATTAGGATTTTCTTTATACCCTTTTTAACCTCCTTGTTCTTCAGGCTGTAGATTATGGGATTCAACAGTGGGTAACCACCCAGTAACCCAAAGATTTCATCAAAAAGTTTAGTGTCCTTAAACTTTCATGTACATGAAGAGGGCTGAGCCATAGAATAAGAATACCAGTCAGGTGGGCTGAACAAGTGGAAAAGGCTTTCTTCCTCTCCTCACTAGAGTTGATCCTCAGGATGGTGGAGATCATGCAGATATAGGAGAATAAAATGAGTAGCAAAGGCATGATGAAGAAAACAATACTTCCCACTATAATGATAGATACCCTGAGTGAGATGTCTCCACAGATAAACTTGAAAAGGGCCAGGATTTCACAGGTAAGGTTATCAATTATGTTCTTACAGAAAGGCATTATCAGGGCAAGCACAGATTCTCTTAGGGAGTTCAGAAACCCTAGTATCCAAGTCCAAGCAGCCAACTGCACACAGAATCCCTTGTTCATGATGATAGTCTATCTTAGGGAATTGCAGATGGCTATCTACCAGTTAAAAGCCATTGCTGCTAGAAGAATGCACTCTTTGGACCCCAATCCAAGAGAAATAACCGCAGGGCACATCCAATGAAGAAAACAAATTTTCTCTCAGATATAAAAATTTTTAGCATTTGAGGGATTAACGAGGATGTGTAGCAAATGTCCAGAAAGGAGAGGTTCCCAAGAAAAAATACATAGAGGTGTGAATGTGGGATCTAGGATGCTGATGATAGTAAGGATACTGTTTCCTAGTAGAATCAGCAAGTACATCAATAGGCAGAGCATATAAAGAAGCATTTGGAGACCTGAGTAATGAGAAAACCTCAGAAGAAAAAACTCTGTTGCGGTCAGAGCCAAGATGACAGAGTAAAAGCCATGAATTTCTTGAGCTCTCCCCCAAACCCCTCCAAATATCTATTAAAAATGGCTCTAAACAAATTCTAGAGCAGTAGAACCCACAAAAAGACAGAATGAAAAAAATTTCCAGCCCAAGACAATATGGATGGGAAAGGTCTGTTGCACCAAGCTGGGAGAGGAGTGCAGTTCATCGTGGGTCGCTGGACTGCGCAGGCAAAGACCAGGCCTCAGTGACCCTGGAGCAGGCCTCAGGGGACTGAATTACTAGCAGCTATAGCAGTCTTCAGAAATCTCAACCCACAAATGCCAAAGACAACTTAGAAGGTCAGTAGGAAAGATCTGTCAGAGCTGGGTGAGAGAGAAGCATGGTCCAGCCCCAGTACTGGCCCAGCCCCGAGGCAAGAATGCTTGAAAGTCTTCTATTTTACTGAATGTCCATTCCCCACTGCCCCTGAAAGATTATACTCAGTTTTGCTGGGTAGGTGATTCTTGGTTTTAATCCTAGCTCTTTTGACCTCTGGAATTCCATACTCTAAGCCCTCCAATCCCTTAGTGTAGAAGCTGCTAAATCTTGTTGTCCTGATTGTGTTTCCACAATACTTGAATTGTTTCTTTCTGGCTGCTTGCAATATTTTCTTCTTGACCTGGGAATCTGGGATTTGGCTATAATATTCCTAGGAGTTTTCCTTTGGGGATCTCTTTCAGGAGGTGATAGGTGGATTCTTTCAATTTCTATTTTACCCCGATTCTAGAATATTGGGCAGTTTTTCCTTGATAATTTCTTGAAGTTTGATGTCTAGGCTCTATTTTTGATCATGACTTTCAGGTAGACCAATAATTTTTAAATTCTCTCTCCTGGATCTATTTTCCAGGTCAGTTGTTTTTCCAATGAGATATTACACATTGTCTTCTATTTTTTCATTCTTTCGGTTTTGTTTTATAATTTCTTAATTTCTCATAGAGTTATTACCTTCCATTTACTCCATTCTAATTTTTAAGGGATTATTTTCTTCAGTGAGCTCTTGGACTTCCTTTTCCATTTGGCCAGTTCTGCTTTTTAAGGCATTCTTATCCTCACTGGCTTTTTGGGCCTCTTTTGCCATTTGGGTTAGGCTATTTTTTAAGGTGTTATTTTCTTCAGTATTTTTTTTTGGGGTCTCCTTTAGCAAGCTGTTGACTTGTTTTCATGATTTTCTTGCATCACTCTCATTTTTCTTCCCAGTTTTTCTTCTACTTCTCTTACTTGCTTTTCAAAATCCTTTTTCAGCTCTTCCAGCTTGGAAGGTGTATTGTCCCCAGCTTCAGGGGTTTTATGCAGCTGTTTTCAGAGACACTTCTAGGGATTTGTAAATTTTCAGTTCTTCCCAGGTGGTATGATCAAAGGCAAGGTGTTTACTCCTGACCTGTGCTCTGGTCTATGAGTGACCACAAGCATTCTTTTTTGCCTTGGAACTATGAGGAATATTTCTTTTCCATCGCTGCCACGAGCACCACCTCACCAGCACTCCTCCTAGCCCCAGGACCACCACCCAGGACTGTGACCCAGATCCAAGCACGGGCAAAGCAAGAGAATCCTGCCTTAGCACCAGCAGAGAGATCCCTGCAATCCCTCTCTGATTAGCCACTCGATCCCCCCACTGTGGGTCGAGAGCTCCAGAAGCAGCCTGTGCTAGGCCAGGACTGGCCAGTGCTCGTCTCTTACCACTGACTTTCTAAGTTGGGTTGAGAAGTCTGGAAAATGCCACAGCTTCCCGTGATTCAGTCTCCTGAGGATTGTTCCAGGTTCACTGGGCCTCCATCTTTGCTGGCCTGGCCCACACTGACCTGTACTGCTCTCAATCATCCAGGTTGTCCTAGACTGGAAATTTGTTTCACTCTGTCTTTTTGTGGGTTCTGCTGCTCTAGAATTTGTTTAGTCAATTTTTTTTTACAGGTATTTGGAGGGTTTGAGGGGAGAGCTCAAGCAAGTCACTGCTTTCACTCCACTATCTTGGCTCCTCCCCCTGTATTGTCATAACCAAGATTTTTATGCTTTCGTTGTGAATAAGATGAAAAGTGTGTGCTAGACTATAATCCAGTTAGGTGGCTATACACCTGATCACATGGCCAGAGCCATAACAGCCACTTGTGGTTCAATGTCACTCAGGAAGAAATTCTCCAGTGGAATGTTCCAGGGATCTGTGATTGTCCCTTTGCTGTTTAACATCTTCTCAAAGACTTGGCTAATGGCACTATAGATGGTATGCCTACCTGTCAGATTGGCAGATGACACAAAACTAGGTTTGATAATTAGGTGACAGAATCAGGATCCTGAAATCTCCAAGCAGGTAAGGGTGTTGGGGGTATTTTAGAAAGATGAAATTTGGTAGGGGATAATATAAAATCTTAGACTTGGGTTCAAAAATCCCATTTTACAAGAATAATATGAGAGCTTTTGCTGCATAGTAGCGAGGCTGAAAAATATTTGGTGATTTTAAAGGACTGAAAGTTCAAAATTTGAACATAATGGCAACAGAAAAAGTTAACTTGCTTAGATGTCTTTGAGAAGCCTATTGTCTAAGTCTGGGGAGGTTAATAGTCATATTGCTCAAGCCAGCCCAGATCTAGAATATTGTATTTAATTCTGGCCAACATATGTTAATAAGAAGATTGACAAGCTACTAAATATCTAAAGAAAAAATACTAGAATGGTGAAAGGTCTTGAGATCATGCTATATCAAAATCCATTGTAGAAAATGAAGGTTTTGGGGGGCAGCTAGGTGGTGCAGCGGATAGATCACCAGCCCTGAAGTCAGGAGGACCTGAGTTCAAATCCAGCCTCAGACCAAACACTTGGCACTAACTAGCTGTGTGACCCTGGGCAAGTCATTTAACCCCAATTGCCTAAAAAAAAAAAGAAAAAGAAAATGAAGGTTTTGATATGGAGAGGAGAGGAGAAGACTTATAAGGGATGTTAGTTGTCTTCAAGTATTTGAAGGGTAGTCAGAAGGAATGGTCTACTGTGGGAAGTAGTGAACTTCATTGGGGTCCTTCATCAAAAGCTTGATGACCACTTTGGGGATAGACTTTAATCTGAATTCTTGTTTGGGTCTAAATGACCTCTGAAGTACTTTCCAATTCTGAGACTCCTTGAGGACAAAGGCCATGTCTCTTTTATCCTTGAATCTCTTCCATCACCTAGTATAATATATTATGCTTTGTAGGTGCTCAAGAAAATGTATGTGAAATATGAGTGAATATGTAAATATAATCCATATCCTTTTGTAGCCAGGTTCAGTTTCCAAATATATAGCAGGAGTTGGTATTACTCTTGTGGAACACATTAATTAAAATTCTCACACTTTTTATGTAACAGTTGCTGCCAACTTAGGGATAGGGGGTGGAGAAGTGATTTCCTTGACATAGACAAAATATACTCTACCAATGAAGAGAGTTACCTTCTCTTTGCCTGAGAAAGTTGTCTACAGCCCTGAGAGGTTAAATGAATTTCGAGGATCACATGGTCAGTATGTGTCAGAGATGGCACTTGAATTGAGGTCTTCCCAGGCATGGTGGTTTCTATGTGCAGTATGCCATGTTGTCTTTCTTTAGGCATACAATCATCTTAGATCAATATAATTGATTTCTTATTCATTCAAGGGTTCTCTGTTGGCTTATATGTCAAAAGTCATTCTGTAGTGCTTTCTTGGCCATGAACCAATATAAACTGGTAGCACTGTGTTCTGGAATCCCATTAGAGTCCAGTACAACTCACCATTACATTGCCAACTTCTACCATTGTCTTAACAATAAGGCACTTTCTAGAGAATGAAATTTGAATTATTTAGCTTTACTTACTTTTTCTTGACTTGTTTTACTTCTCAGAGTTCTTCATAAGCAACTCACACTCTCTACACAGTCAACTTAAGAGAAAAGGATTGGTCTAATGAAATGAGTTACAAACATATTGCTGCCATGTTATCTTGTGTAAATTTCAAAACCTTAGCTACACTTCCATTGGATTGTGACCCATTTCTCTGGAGTCTTCACTCACTTTATTATGATGTTGGTGTCACATGGCCTTTGAGGTTGAATAGAAGTATCCACATTGGTTTTTCCTGGCCAGTAGTGTATACTGCATTAATAATTGCCTAATGCTAGTAGTCTTTTCTGCCAACAAACATTTAAGTTGGCACTAGTGAAAACATGTCAGTACTTGTTGTCAGTACTCATTTGAAATTTAGTTCTGCGATGATAATCTTTGAATATTTCAGTAACAATGTACTTCAAAGCTAAGAACTCCACTTTATATCTTTGTTAGCAAATCTGTCACTTAGCCTTCTACTGGTGAAGTGAACTGCTTTCTGATCAACATCACTCTATTGGTACAAGATTTCTCTTAAGCTTTTCAAGCTAATATACATAAGCAAGACAAAAGGCTTATTTGGAGACCAACACCAATGAATGTGTAATGTGACTAATCAAGTCTATGAAAGCTTTTTCACTTTTTTCTGTTCAATGGCTAAAGCAGTATTATCAGTGTATTTCTGTGCTTCTTTAGCCCATAGTGAAGAAAATATTAAGGCGTTTCTTGAAATTGAGTTTTCCTTAATTGAGTTACAGGGTTCAGCCTCAAATATTTTTATTTTTTAAAAATGATTGCCTCTGAGTCATGTTTATCTTCTTACATACTAAATATGCCTTTAGACCAAACCATGCTTTCAATTCCTTTGCTCATTTGGGTCATTCTGATTATTCATTATTTGTGTATTTCCTTTTTCTATCAATCCTGATCATCTATCAAAACCCTGTTACAATGTATCAGACATGAGAGAGATGATGGCCAGAATTAACTCTATCAGGGCTCCTGTTGACTTCTCAATTCTGCAAACATGGTCTCACCCTTCATCCATCTCAGTATAGTAGCTAAGGTGTACCCTAATGTCACTATATCAGAAATTTTTGAATCTGGGAATTCACAAAATACTGACTGATTTTTTGTTCAGATTTTATCCTGCTAAATATCACTTGGGATTTTCCCAACTCCTTTTCAGTTTTTAATAATCATCTTTTCATATTCTTACAATAAGAATGCATTTCTAATATTTAGAGTATTTGTTTTATATCTATTGAATCACTGTACTTATTAAACATGTAAGGTTCTATCCTTCAAGTCATTGTAACATGACGTTTGTTATAATGATAATCAAGAATGAAAAGCTAATCACTAAAATGCAGCATATACAGGAGTGTTCAATAGAACTTTATTTATAAGAATTTAATATGTTTAAAATAAATGGTAAACAAAGATTGCAGCATCTCTCTTAAAGCTAATTAAATAGCTCTAAGTTCCAATCTAGTTAATTAAATATTATTTATTAAATATTCTGTTCCCATAATCTTTTTGTTTCTCTCTCGATAAAGATTGAAGCATCCATCCATCCATCTATCTGTCTATCTATCTATCTATCTATCTATCTATCTATCTATCTATCTATCTCCACTCCAATGTATATTAAATGAAAATTATCGTGGTCAAAATTACCTGGATCACTGCTACTACTGATTTCTGAATTCTATGAACATAGTCTCACCATTCAGCCACGTAAGCTTAGCAGTAAAAGCATTTCAAGGATTCTCTTCATAATGTTCTTACCTCAGGTCCTAATTAAAGAAGTTCTCAGAGTTCTTTATCTTTATATCTTATTCATTCTCCCTCCAGATAGCATAGTTAATAAACTACCATATTAAAATAAAGCAGACTGTCTTTATAGGTTTATTCCCTGTAAGAGATAAAGTAATAGAATTCATAGGCCTTATGGAGAGATTATTAAAGTTGGTGTTATATTTTACCAATTTTACAAAAATATTTTAACATTTATTTTTTAAAAATTGAGTTTCAAATTCTCTCCTGCCTCTTGCCTCCCCCCTCCAAGATGATAAACAATTTGATATGGGTTATATGTGTGCAATCAAACAAAAATATTTCCATATTAGTCATGTTGTGAAAAAAGACACCAACAAAAAACCCCACAAAAAATAAAGTGAAAAAAAGCATGCTTCCCTCTGCATTCAGACTCCATCAGTTCTTTCTCTGGATGTAGATAGCATTTTTCATCATGTGTCTTTTGGAATTTTCTTGGATCACTGTATTGCTGAAAACAGCTAAGTTGGTCACAGTTGATCATTGTGCAATATTGCTGTTACTGTGAACAACGTTGTCCTGGTTCTGTTTATTTCACTGCATCAGTTCATGTAAGTCTTTCCAGGTTTTTCTGAAAGCATCCTGCTCGTAATTTCTTATAGTACAATAGTATTCCACCACAATCATGTACCACAACTTGTTCAGCCATTCCCCAATTGATGGGTATCCCTTTTGCCACCACTGAAAGAGCTGCTATAAATGTGTTATACATATAGGTCCTTTTCCATTTTAAAAAATCTCTTTGGGATACAGGCCTAGTGGTGGTATTCCTGGATCAGTTTTATAGCCCTTTGATCATAGTTCCAAGTTGTTTCCAAAATGGTTAGATCAGTTTACAACTTCACCAATAGTGCATTTGTGTCCCAATTTCCCCCTCATCCCTCAACATTTATCCTTTTCCTTTTCTGTCATATTAGCCAATCTGATAGATGCAAGGTACCTCAGACTTGTTTTAACTTTCATTTCTTTAATCAATAGTGATTTATAGCATTTGAGCTTAAGTATTTTAAGAACGGTTTCTAATAATTCCTCTAAATTTGATATTCTGCAATAGGAAATTTAATTTTTCATCATCAACTTATACTCACTCAGCTTGAATGTATGTGACTTATTTTAATGAAAGACAACCATAAACCCCAGGCTACAGAGTGGCAAAACTGCCAAGGCAGTACAGAAGCCTAATGAGTTAAGAGATACTGTATTTTGGATATTTGTTACATGTGTAGAAAAGAGTGAAAATTATACATTCTTCTTTGTAGTAACAGTCACACTTCCTCTTTCCAGGAAGAGCAGTGCTACTGTTGCATGCAAAGGAATGAGTCCCCCCTGCAAAAGAAGGGAACTGAAAACCTCAGACTTTTTCATATTTTTCTTAAAAATAGATTTCTGAATAGAATTTTCTCCGCAGCTCCTTTTACCTCTTTGTTCCTCAGGCTGTAGATGATGGGATTCAGCATTGGGGTAACCACTCCATAGGACAGTGAAATGATCTCATCAGAAGTCTTGGATTCCTTGGACTTGGGCTTCATGTACATGAAAAGAGCAGACCCATAGAACAAGATCACCACAGTCAGGTGGGCTGAGCAGGTGGAAAAGGCTTTTTTCCTCCCCTCACTTGAGTTGATCCTCAGGATAGTAGAGAGGATGACAACATATGAGAAGAAAATGAATAGCAGAGGCGTGATTAAGAAAACAATACTTGCAATTGTCATAATAAACACATTGAGGGAAATGCCTATACAAATAAGTTTAAGAAGGGCCAGTATCTCACAGGTTATGTGGTCAATGATAGTCCCACAGAATGGCATCATCATAGCAAGTGTAGTTTGTACCAGAGAGTTCAGACACCCTATAATCCAAGTCCAAGCAGCCATTTGCACACAGAGTTCCTTATTCATGATGATGGTGTATCTTAGGGGATTGCAGATGGCGATGTACCTGTCATAGGCCATCACTGCCAGCAGCAGACACTCTGTGGACCCCAATCCAAGGGACATAAACATCTGAAGTGCACACCTAGTGAAGGAAATGGATTTTCTCTCACTCATAAAATTAACCAGAATTTGGGGAACAGAGGCAGATGTATAGCAGATATCCAGGAAGGAGAGATTCCCAAGGAGAAAGTACATAGGGGTATGAAGGTGGGAATCCAGAATGCTAATGATAATAAGGAAGCTGTTTCCCAGAAGGATCACCAGGTACATCACTAGGCAGATCACATAAAGAAACATCTGGAGGCCTGGGTACTGAGAAAGTCCAATCAGGATAAACTCACTCACAGCTGTGTAATTCCCTTTGCCCATGTTATTTCATTGTGGTTACCTATGAGAGTGATGGAAGGACACTGGTCATAATAGTTGGATTGAACAATAGTAGTGATTTATATTTGTATTGCATATACTTAGTGGTATTTCTTTTTTATAGTGGTTAATAATTTTATTTGGTTTTCACTGATGGCTACAGATTTTCAAATATATGAACACAAATGGGAACAAGAAGAGAAGAAAAACATGCATTTGAAATTAAATAAAAAAACTGATATTAATACTTGTAAATGTTTAATAAATTTATCAGTTTTAATTTCTAATATGGTAAATATTGAGATATAACTCACATAAACAAAAGCTCCTTATTATTAATTTTAAAGGGTCCAAAAAGGGCTACATAAATGTTAGCTCTTACTATTATTATCTAATCAAATTTTAACAAGATCAGCTTCTGAATTCCTTGCATTAGCAGTTCTAGATCATCAACTTGAGGAAGAAAGCACAGTTAGCTCTGCTCCCTGAAGCTCAAAAGTGTGGCCTAGGTGAACAGGAGGTGTTTAAGGTTTCTTGCCCAAGTTTACCAAATTCAACAAAACCTTTTTTTTGATCCAATTCTGTGTACCTTCCTATGACCTGACCCTTGGACATACATTTAATCTAAATGAAAGGATGAAAAGTAGCTCTTAATAGTATGATGTCAATTTAAAAAACTATCTTCATTAAAATGTTTCAAGTCACTATTGTCTTTAGTGTCTTTGTTAATGACTTAAAGACATAGATTATATTTGTATATAAAATTTGCAAATTACATATAGATAGGAAAGAAAGTAAATGAGTGAAAAATAATTTCTCAAATGACTGCTATGCATCTGACACAATACTAGGTGTTGAGCATGCAAATACAAAAGTGAGAGAGTTCCTGCTCTCAACAAGTTTACATTCCAGTAAAGTAGATAATGCATATAGGAGATTGGTGGCCAGGCAAAAGATCCGGTTTGGGCAGCCATAGGAATGGGAAGTAGAGTACAATAAGTGAAGATCATATCCTTTCCAGATATAGTGGTATTATTAATTTGATTGTATTTCTCAGCAAGACTTGGAAAGTAGGCATGACACATATAGAGAGCCCGTAAGGAATCTGAATGACTATTATGTGAAAGAGGGATTTGGCTTGTTTTGTTTAAAAGGAGAATGCAGAACTAAGAATAATTGGTAGAAGTTGCAAAGAAGCAAGTTTAGTCCTTATGTATTCTAATGGGAGTAAGATGATTGTACTTGATTAACTCTGATATAAGACAAATTGTGGTAAATATAAAGGTCAAGAGAAAATAGTAGGAGAAATTCAATAAGAGAACAAGCACTTTCAGGAGAGATGAATGAATAGTTTTTGGAAGAGGTTACACTAGAAATTGGTCTGGAAGGAAGAGATTTTTAAAATAGTTAGGTATAGGAGGGTTTTATTCCTGGGTTAGGGAACATGGTGAACAAAAGCAAGGAGATGGAACACAGCAGGGTAAGAATCAGAGGAGAATGCATGATCCACTTTGGCCAAATGTAGAGTAGTGTCTGGAACGGTATGTTGGATCCATATTGAGAGGGCCTTCCAAGCTCAGCTTTCCTTACAGGTGACCAGTCTGAGATGCTGAAAAAAACACAACATTCAATGTCCTAAAAAGGAAAAGTGAGGAGAAACCCTCCAAAAACTTGGCCCTACTCTAAAGTCTGAAATCAAGAAACAGACAGGAAGAATTTTGAGGAAAAAAAAAAGAATCCCATCATGAAAAGCTATTATGGTGACTGGTACCCTTGAGACACAAACCCAGAAGACAATGACCCCAAAACATCTGCAAGCAAAGAGAAAATTCAGAGAAAAACACAGCATAAGAACAAATTCAACAGTAATTCCTGGAAGTGAAGTGTGCTACAGAAATAGTTAAGAAAAGTATTTTTTTAAATAAATGAAATGAGAGCATGATGAAGAAAATTGGAAAAGAATGAGAACTATGGAAGAGAGAATTGCAAAGGAAATTAACAGCTTGGCACAATAGACATAGCCTTATTCAAGAGTTAAGGTTTTGTTTCATAAGCAATGGGTATTCACTGAAGGTTTTTGAGTACAGAAGAGACTATATCAAAGCAATGCAGCAAGAAAAGTATTTTGTCAGTAGTCTTGTGAAGGATTTAAGAGAAACAAGACTTAGAGGCATAGATACTAACTAAGAGATTATCAGTTTGGATAACATGCTGGATTCAGAATCAAGAATGACTAAATTAAAATACTGCCATAAGCAAATCATTTAACTTCTTTCCACATTCCATCCTTTTACCTTCTCCCTCCTGATACCCAACTCCCATCTCTAAGTCTCTAAGGTGAAGAGTGTTTTCTAACTGTATTACTGATGGAGGGGGGAGGATATATGTGATATCTGTATCTATATCTATATCCATGTATGTATGTATGTATGTATACACACACACACACACACACACATAACAAAATGCAAAGGTAATTATTTCCTCACAACTGGTATCCAAGAAGCCTTATTACTAGGTGATGGGTTAGAGTGGTAATCCTCACGATTAATACTTTGGGGAAATGGGCAAAAAGAGGACTCAAAATATCATGCTAGAGTTGAAAGTTACTCAAGAAGCCATTTTGTCCAAATCCTGTGTTTTGTGGAATGGGAAACAGAGGGCCAAAATTTGTTTCAAAGGTGAGACTGGAATGCAGGAACTCAAGTCTCCTAAATTTTAGTTCAGTGCTTCTTCACTCAAGTTGTTGACATTTTGCTTTTCTTGGGGGAATAGGGTAATTGGCCTTTCCCAGGGGAGGATCCCCTAGTCTTGTGATTCCGAGTAAGAAGCTGAGAAGGGAGAGAGACCTTCCAGGTATACCCTGACCCCGAGCTTAGCCACTCTGTTGGAGTCTATTCTGAGGGGAAGTTTAAGCAGCTTGGGAATAAGAAGCTTCCCAGGATAGGGGAGGCAGGGGCATCCTGAGAAGACCTGACCCTCTAGCAGTAGAAGGAAAGGGATAAGAATTTATGTGCTGGGCACTGCGCTAACAACTTTATAAATATTATTTCATTTAATCCTCACAACAACCCTGGGAAATAGATGCTATTATTATCCTGATTTTACAGTTGAGGAAACTAAGGCAAACAGAAGTTAAATGACTTGCCTAGGGTCACAAAGCTAGCAAGTGTCTGAGGCCAGATTTGAACTCAGGTCTTCCTGAGTCTTGGCCCATCATTCTGTCCACTGCACCAAGAAGAAATACTTACTCTTTTGCTTCACTTGCTCCACTCAAAGGCACCCCACCCCACCTTACCTGAAAACTAAGTGGGATAGCCTGCTTCCCAGTTCACATTTAGTCTTTGAGCTATCTCTTCTTTCTGGGACTCAAGACCAACTGTACTGTACAGAGAGATTAAACAATTATGAGAGAGTGGGGACATATCCTAGATTAATAGGTCTAACTCCAAGAGTCAGAGAGGGGTTCAGTATCTCCCACTGGTTCTCCCAACATTCAGCAGAAAATGCTCTCTAAATGGATACTTTTGTTATAAACATTACCTCCATACCACTAAAAGGTAAAAACAAAGCCTAATGCACAACTCATGCACGTGGCAAGCAGCAATTATTGAAGGATATAAGGCAGAGTTGGCCAGATTTCAGATGAATAATGAGTGCAGGGAATAAGAAAATGGCAAAGGATGCTTCAGGTGCTTAAAGACAAGGAACACAGCTTTCTGCCTGTAAAGTTCCCAGTGATCCATACTGATATAAGTCCCACTACCTATACGAGGATCACAGGATGAGTCTTTGGCAGCAGTATGATTTGAAATGCAGTGTTCTTTTTATTAGAGAGGAAAATATTTTAGTTTTGACATTATTTCTTGAGAGCCTGCTTTTCAGGTTTTATTGAAAGTCAATTGTTCAGAGTGCCTGAACTTGCAGACAGAATTTTTCTGAGCTCATGACTGGTGTTTCTGAGAAACTTACCCTTGGTACTCATTAAAGATACTTAATATCCTCAAAATTAGTACTCTCATTATACACAGTGACCTCGGGAGGTGATAGTTTTCTTATGACAGATGGTCTGTTCTGGTTAGGTACTAATATTTATTGTTAGAACAACCTTGAAACAGGTTACTGTTATCTAAGAGTTCAGATGTGGGTTGGCAAACCCTTTTGCAAAAGTTATAAGAAAATAAAGAACTGAACATTTAGCATGCAAATTATGGAATTATAAGCAAATATCACCTAAAGGGAGCTATTCACTCACATAATATTTAGCATCTAATATTTATATAGCACTTATTAATGTGCCAGGCCCTGCTCTAAATAAAGATTATTTCATTTGATTCTCATGACAACTGTCAGAGGAAGGTGCTACTACTATCCTCATTTTACAAATGAGGAAACTAAGGCAAACAGTGCTTAAGTAACTTGCCCAGAGTCACAAAGCTAGTATCTAAGGCCAGATTTGAACTCATGTCTTTCTGGACTCCAGACCCAGTACCCTTATTGATTGTGCCATCTGGCTGCCCATTATAATATGGATTAAAAAATGGTTGTGATAAAATGTAGTAATTCAAATTATTTTTCCCACCAAGGAAAGGCTTCTCCAAAAAGGGGAGTTATACTGGTAGTTTCAAGCATACAGGTAATAATGATAATGATGATGATGATGGTAATAATGGTGATTCATAACAGCCTCATTTCTGGAGGTAGAAAGTTACAGCCATGGCACTGGTTAATTAAAAAAGACATAGAAGACAAATGATTGATTGAGAGTAGGCAGAACCAAGTGAACAATTTATACAATGACTAGAAGAATGTATAAGAAAATAACATAGAAAAATGTATATGAAAATAGCATCAAAACTCTAATCAATGTAGTATTTCAGAAGACTGAAGTCTCAGCAGAGAGATGGTATCCTATAGGAGAGGAACGCAAGAGATCTACCTTTTAAACAAGGTCATTGTGCTGATTTGTCTTATTTGACTACATTTTTTTTACAAGAAAAGGTCATAAGAAATGCAAGAGCCAATGGAAAACAAAAGTGATATGAAAAAAGAAAAGAGCATGAATAAAATATTTTAAACATATGTGCTCTGGGGCAAGAGAAGGAAACTGTGTTCCTTTTCTCATGTTTTCAAGGGGTAGGATGCTTTTTCCCCTAGATACAGGCTAGCTCAAGTAAAAATAAATGACAATAGTGATAATAATTAAACTCATACTTGTATATAACATTCTCTTATGTATTCATTGTTATCTCATTTTATTGTTACAATAACTCCCCAAGGAAGGCAAAATTGTTATTATTTTCTGTTTTACAGGTGAGTAAATTGAGGCTCAGAATGTTAGTTAATTGACTTGCCTAAGGGGCACACACAGATCTTTTGGCTCCATGACTAAACACTTGCTGCATAGTTTTCCCAGAGTGTCCTGGGAAATGGCTACAGAAGATCTGTAATTAGAAACATTAACTCCTGCACTTCCATTGAATTAATTATTTGCTTCAATTAATAAGCATTTATTTTCTTTCCCTCTCACTCCCCCAGTGAAAAAAGGACAATCCTGGTAACAAATCTGCATATTTAAGTAAAGCCCATTTCCAAACTGGCCATGCCCAAAGATGTGTGTCTCCTTCTGAAGACTTAGTCCATTCTTTCTCTGTTAGGAGGTAAGCAGCACATTGAATGAGCTTATTAGTTAAATCACCACAAAGTAGCTAGCGTTTTGTTGTTATTGCTTAGATTTTCAGTCGTGTCTAACTGTACGTGACCCCGTGGGGTTTTCTTAGCAAAGATACTGGAGTGGTTTGCCATTTCCTTCTCCATTGTATCCCCATTTTTCAGGTGAGAAACTGAAGCAAATAGAGATTACATGACTTGCCCAGGTTCACACAGCTAGTAAGGCCAAATTTGAACTTAGATCTTCTTGACTCCAGGCCTGGTGCATTATCCACTTCACCATCTAGCTTCCCTAGCCAGCACTTTAACTAAAAATAATTATGTATAGTTGTTTTAAATATATGCATTTCTATTTCTGATCTAAAAAGATCCGAATCAGGAGATCTTGCCAACTGTATTCTCTAAATGTCCCTCTTCACATCTTCGAAATTTCTCCATATTCTCACCTTCGTTTTTATCTCTGAGGAAGAAATGTCCCTACTGTTTTCCAAAGCTGACTGTTGTGCCTATGTTCTTGATCCTATCCTTTCCTATCACCCCTTTTCTATGTAAATTATTTCCATTTCTTTTAATATTTTTCTTTTCACTTGGTCTTTCCCTTCTGCAAACATATTCCTGTCTCCCTTATTCTGAAAGAAACTCACTTGATCTTGGTTTTGTACTGTGCTATCATGCCATTGATCTTTTCTGCATTACTTCTGCCTGAACTTCTAGAAATGCTCCCTCCAGTTTACCATTCCCCTCTCACTGCTTTGCTTCATTCAAGGTGGTTCTTGTTGCCACTAATCCGCTGAGGTTCTCCCTGCTCTTTCCTCCTTTTGTGCTAGCACCTCATCTACTTTTACTTGTTGCATGGCTAATAAAGAGATCTCAAATATTATGCTGCTCAAGAGCAGTTTTTTCTCATCTGCCTCCTTGGTTATAACAGCTTCCTTCACAGGCCACTCCGTCTACCAAGTTGGGGAAGATAACCTCACTTAGAGCTCTTTAGATTAGGCCCCACGGTTGCTTCCTCACCAAGTAATCACTTATTTCCCACAGTTTCTTTGATTTATTTACTTCTGATAATAACTACTTCCTTGAAAACACTTGAGAATAGAAAAATAAGGGTAAGAGAATTGGTTTCTTGCTAAAATTGTCATGCTAGTGGTTAGTTTAGCTATTCCTATCTTGGATCCAGCAGCACTGAATCCTGGAATTATCAAAATACAGAACATTACGGATAGATAGAGTTGGAGCCTTTACCTGTGATTTCATTGGCATAAGGAATCCTTAAGCATGGAAATTCCCTCTACCAGTGCAGATCCCACCTTATCTTGAACTCATATTTTTAGAATTACTCAGGTGACTTAGAGATTGTGACCTACCCGAGGTCACACAGCCAGTACGTGTCAGAGGTAGGATTTGAACCCAAGTTTTCCTAGCTTCAAGGCTAACTCTATCCACAACACCAAATTGTTTCTCATTAGGGCTAGAAAGACACAAGTTCTAGAACAAAAAATTTAAGAACAAGAAGGGAACTTAGAAACTAGCACATAGAAGATCAGAGTTAAAATGGTATCTTACAGAAGAGAATTTGGAATGTCCATGTTACAAGGCACTTTAGAACACAGAAGATAGAATGGCAGGGTGAAAGAAACTTTAGAACACAGAGCATAAAAAATACTTAACACTAGCAGAATGAACATAGAATATAAGAGCTACGATGGACTATTTTTGTAGAGGAGACACTTGACTACAAGAGAAAATAACAGGCATGTGTCACTACTAGAAATGCTAGATGGAATTCAATAAACATTTGACTGATGATGTAATCATTCATGAGCAAAGATGACAGGTCCCAATATTGGAAGTGGGACTTCTATAACCCCACGTGTATTGGTGCACATGTCCAAGTGTGTGCGGAGGGGAAGGAGAATTAGGAAATAGAATATCATAAAATAGATGAATATGTTTGATCCAGGGTCCTCAACAGTTGTCAATATCCAGAAATGTCAGAGAAATGTAGAAATCTGGCCTGAATCATGCAAATAGGGTTAAGTGATGCAGAAATACATCCTTACCACTTCAACAGAATACATCTTTAAGTCTCCTGTTCAATTTGCATTTTCTTGCCTTAAAACCATTTGACCTTCCATGTTAGAATTCCTAATCTGGCCCCACTTATCTTACATTTTTTTCCATTCCACATGTCTTTCCCAACTTGTGTCAGCAGTACCCATTTCCATTTTCATCTCTAAAAATCACCCTTCCCAGGGTCCTTTGAACTATTCTTATTTACCTCTCAGAGTGAGATCCAAACCTTCTCCTTTGTTTATGCCAGGTCACTTAGCTGATGTTTCTCTAGAATTCTGAACAAATAAATTATTTTAAGCACATTTCCAGAAATTTATGGTGCCTTTAGGTATCACCAAACATATAGCTGTGCTCCCTGATGCTACATCCCTGTTGTATGTGAGGCTGAAGTTACCTTTATTGAAGGCAGTTTACAACTTCCTCTTTCCTTCTAAGTTGTTCCTTTGATATTATATGGACAAAGAGTCAAACTTTTGCAGTTTAGAAATACTGTGAAAAATTGGCAGAATCAATAGGATGCTACCACTCTTACTACCCTTATGACAATAGCTTGTCAATACATTTACAGATCTACTGTAAATGTATGTTATAACTTGTTGTCCCTGCAAATTTCCAAAGGATCAACCATTAGCTACAGATGCCAATTTAACACTCTTCTTCCCACCACAACCCCACCCTAGTGTTTTTAGAGACTTTTTGTATTCCCTGAAGTAATTTAAAGTGGTATGAAAGAACTGTGGGGAAGTGAACAACTTTTCGATGCTTTAGGGACAAAGTAATAACAACCTAATTACACTAACATTAATAGGTAGAAGAAATGATACAATAAACAATGCAATACAGGAAGACTCAAGTTTCTTCCTGCCTGGTCAAACACTGGTGGAGTGATACAGTCATCTGTACGATTCAGGAAGTTGGTGGCACCATAGTGCACAGAGTGCCAGTCCTGGAGTTAGGAAGGCTCATCTTCTGGAGTTCAATTCTGTCCTCAAACATTCACTAGCTGGGAAAGTCATTTAACCCTGTTTGCATGTTTCAGGCCAGATTTCTATATTTCTCTGACATTTCTGGATACTGACAACTGTTGAGGACTCTGAATCAAACATATTCGTCTATTTCATGATATCCTATTCCCCAATTCTCCTTCCCCTCCACACACACTTGGACATGTGCACCAATATATGTGGTGTTATAGAAATTCCACTTCTAGTTCATTCTAGAATATTGGGACCTATGCCTATAGGAGAGATGAGCCTATAATTTTTTGCGTCACAGCATTTTAAGCACCTACTAGGTGCCATACAGTGTGCTAAATGCTAGGGATACAAAGAAAGGCAAAAAAAGTTCTTGCTACCAGGGAATTTGGCTTTATGGAGGATACAATGTGTAGACAACTATGTACAAACAAGATGTATATACACAATCAAACCATCCAAATATCTATCTATCTGTCTGTCTGTCTGTCTGTCTGTCTGTCTGTCTGTCTGTCTATCTATCTATCTTCACAAGGAAGGCACTAAGATTATAAATGAATGGGAGCAGAGCCAAGATGATGGAAAAAAGACAGGTACTCATCAGAGTTCTAAATTCTTCTCTAAACAACTTCAAATAATTCCTCAAAATTAATTGTGGAGCAGCAGAACCTACAAAAGGACAGGGTGATTTTTTTTTTTCCTAGCCTAAGGCAAGTTAGAAGCTCAGAAGAAAAGTTCTGTAACACTGGGGTGAAAATAGAGTTCAGGCCAGGCCAAGCAAGGTCCTGGCTAGATAGCAGCAGGCCTGTCTCAGCAAGCCAGCAGCAAGGCCCTGTGCCCCTGCTCAAGGCAGCCAGCCGCTGCGACCAAACCAGCAGCAGGCCTTGGACACAACTGAATCGGCAACAGTGGCTTCCAAAGCTCTCACTCCACCAACAGTAAGGGGGTCAGACAACTGGTAGGGAGGAGATTACATGGGTCCCTTTGCTAGCACTGGGTGCAGTTATCTATTGTATTGCTCTTTTGCAGATCCAGATTGCAGTCCTGGGTCACAGTCCCAGGGAAAGAAGGAGTACTGGTATATTAGAGCTCCCAGTCACAGGGCAGCAGGGATCTTGGTCACAGTTCTAGGGCAGAGAACAGTACTTGTGGTCACTCACAGATAAGAGTACAGTACAAGACAGTAGTAAACATACCTCTCCTTAGAAAACATCACCTTGGAGGAACTGAAAACTGATAGACCCCCAGAACTAGCTCTGAAAAAAGCTGCACAAAAAACCTGAATCTTAGGACAGTGTTCCCTACACCCTGGGAGCAGAGCACAACTATAACATAGAGTTAAAAGTAAAAGGTCAAATATATAGAGAACTGAGTCAAATTTATAAAGATAAGAGCTACCCCAACTAATATTTATCAAAGGATTTCAAAGATATAAACAGGAAGTTTTCAGACAAAGTAATTAAAGCTACCTACAGTTATATGAAAAGTGCTCTAAATCACTATTGATTAGAGAAATGAAAATTAAAATAACTCTGACACATAACCCCATACTCATTAAATTAGCTAATATGACAGAAAAGGAAAATGGCAAATGTTGGAGGGAATGTGGGTTGTTGTGAACTGATCCAACCATTCTGGGGAGCAATTCAGAACTATGTTAAGGGCTACAAAACTATGCACACCCTCTGTCCCAAAAATACCACTACTAGGCCTGTATCCCAAAGAGATAAAAAAATAAAAGGACCTGTGTATGCAAAACTATTTACAGTAGCTCTTTTTGTGGTGGCAAAGAATTGGAAATTGAAGGGATGCCCATTAATTGGGTAATGGCTGAACAAGTCATGGTATATGATTGTGATGGAATACTGTTGGACTATGAGAAATGACAAGCAGAGTACTCTCAGAAAAACCTGGAAAGACTTACATGAACTGATGCAAAGTGAAATGAGCAGAACCAGTAGAACATTACACCCAGTAACAACAATATTATATGATAATCAACTGTGACTGACAGCTATTTTCATCAATACAATAATCCAAGACAATTCCAATGGACTTACGTTGAAAAATACTATTTCCAGAGAAATAACTGATAGAGGCTGAATGCAGGTTGAAGCATGTTTTAAAAATTTTATTTTTCTTATTTTTTGTCTGTGTTTTCTTTTACAACATGACAAATATGGAAATAAGTTTTGCATGACTGCACATGTTGTTTACCTCTTAATGGGGGGGGAATGAGGGGAAGAAGAGCTTTTGGAACTCAAAATTTTAAAAAAAAGAACGTTAAAAACTTTTTATATGTCATTGGGGAAAATAAAATATTAAACAATTTTTAAAAATATTAAGAAAGAATGGCAAAATATTTCTGAAACATAAAGCCAAGGAAACTAGGAGGTAGAGAAGAAGAAAGAACATTTTAGGGATAGGGAACAGCCAGTGAAAACACTTGGAATCAGGAGATGGAAGATTGTGGATGGAGAATGACAAAGAGGTCAGTGTCACTGGAGATGACAGGACAGTAAGATATAAAAAGAATGGAAAGGTAAAAGGGAGTCAGGTTTGTTTTTTTCTCTTTGCATTACTTCATAAAAATCTTTATATTTCTTTCTGTTCCTCATACTTGTCTTAATTGTATTATAGTATTCTATTACATTAATATACCACAAATGATTTATCTAGTCTCTTATATTTTGGTTGTTTCCAGTCTCTAATTACTTCTCTGAAATTTTTAAACATGGAGCCTTTTAAAAATTTTTAATAAAACTTTCGGTATATATTCCCAACATTGGAATTATCAGGACAAAGAATCTGACTGTTTTTGTATTTTTTTCTTAGTACTGTCAGATTGCTTTCAGAAAGAGTCTACAAATTTGGATTTTTATGAGTAATAAATATGTACCTGGTCATCTGTAATAATTTCTGCATTTAATTTCTTTGGTTTAAGTTATTATTTGTTATTATTTTGCTGTTTTGACAGGTAAGAGGTGATATGTCTAAGCTGTCTAAATTTGCACCTCTGATTGTTAGGTGGAGCAATTTTCAAGTGAATATTGACAACTTGTGTTTCCTCTTATAAAATTCTTTATCTATTGTATGCAATTTTGACTCTTGGCTTAAGATTCTATTCATTATGTTAAGGAAGAACTCTCAACACCTATTCTTTCAAGTGTTTTATCTTGAATAATTAGAATTTATCAAATGTCTTTCCTTCGTGTCTTTATAGTTGTGGTTTGCTTTTGTGATAAGGCCATTATCTACCAGCGTTCCCCCTTCCACCATGCCTAATATGGGTTAGTCTAGTTTTTCCCTAAAAGGTGACAAAGGTAGGACTTCATTGGCAGATGGTAAGGTAAAGCTCAAGATCACCTTTCTGGTAACCTCTGTTCATATTGCTGCAGCTTCCTGGCCACCTTAGGGCATCAAAACATCTACTCACTCATTGGAACCATTGCTTCCAATCATCTGCTCTTTATTTTAATTTTTATTACTGATTGGTCTTTGGCCTGTTTATTGATTGAGTCTGTTCTTTGTGGTTTCCACTATTGTTTGAAAACTTTGAACATTATATTGTTTTCCTAATCATTGCTTACTTTATTTTGTGGTTTTACAAACTTCTTTAGAGTACTGCTCTAGTTACTTTACTATGATTATTATCTAATTAAATTTTCCTATTGTTTCCTCTTTCATCTCATTCATCAATGTTTCAAAAATCCATTAGATTATGAAGTCCTGGAGAACAGGGACAATCATTTGCCTTTCTTTATGTTGTCTGTACTTAGCTCAGAGCTTGAAACATAGCAGACACTTAATACTTATGGATTGTTGTACTGACTAATTAATTTGAGATTCTGGGAGATAATTTTATACTGTAGGCTTTTCACATTGCAGAAGCACTTTATTGATTTGGAGAGTTCCTTTGATGTTCCTTTTCATATATGGAGATTGTAAAAACGCCATATGTTGAATAATGCAATTTTGTGTCAAATATAAAGCTTTGGTGTAATGCATGGATGAGGAAGTGATTGTTTACTCCCTGTGGTCTTGCTGAAAGGAGAGAGAGAGAGATACAGGGACTCCTGTCACTTTAGGGAATATGGGAGAATGGGGGAAATTTCCCATGACTATGAACAAGAGTGACCAAGCCAGGTATCTAACAAGGGGTTCTCATTGATGGGGCAGCTCCTTGAGGCTCATTAGGTTGATTACATATTAACAAGGAATTTTTAAACAATGAAGAAAAGGAAAAAATCTCCACCCCGCCCGCCAACTTTGTGTGTAGTAGGATTGAAGGTTGAAACCTCTACATGTAGCCCATGTGACATGGTAACACCTTCTTTTAGCTGCTACTATTTCAGTTTTCTTCTTTTATCCTTATCTCAGGTTCTAAGGCAGTCAT
The DNA here is from genome assembly GCF_003287225.1 of Phascolarctos cinereus. Classification (NCBI taxonomy): domain Eukaryota; kingdom Metazoa; phylum Chordata; class Mammalia; order Diprotodontia; family Phascolarctidae; genus Phascolarctos; species Phascolarctos cinereus. The sequence goes on from NW_027555847.1 coordinate 142,193,732, forward strand.
GAGAGTATGATCTGATTGTTGTTGTTGTTCAGTGTTCCAGTCATGTCAGACTCTACATGACCCCATTTGGAGTTTTCTTGATGAAGATACTAGAGTGGTTTGTCACTTCCTTCTCCAAATCGTTTTACAAATGAGGAAACAGAGACAAACAGGATTAAATGACTCACACCTAGTGAGTGTCTGGGGTCAGATTTACACTCAGGAAGATGAGTCTTTTTGACTCCAAGCCCAACATTGATCCATGACGATACATTGCTGCCCTTGTATAATGTGATATTTCTACATTAATTATGAAAATTATAATATCTCTCAATAATCATTCACCTAGTCCCAAGGTTCCAAAAGTATTAATTTTGTTTAAAAATAAATAATCTGGAAAGACGTCTTTTAAAAAATTTTTTTTTCTTAGTCTCCTTTTTTTTTCTTTTGCTAAGCAATGGGGTTAAGTGACTTGCCCAGGGTTACGCAGCTAGTAAGTGTTATATGTCTGAGGCCAGATTTGAATTTAGGTCCTCCTGAATCCAGGGCTGGTGCTCTATCCACTGTGCCACCTAGCTGCCCCAAAAGACGTCTTTTTTCATAAGATTTTTCTCATTTCTCTCTATATCAACCCCCTGATTTTCTAGGCATAAGTAAATATCAAGGTTATTGAGCATATAAGTTATTAAGAATGTAGCAAACAATAAAAGCCATAAATAATTACTTAATTTGTATTTCCTGTGAAAAAGATTACAGCCAAAGTCATCACTATGGTTACAATTCTACCATTCAGTGCTTTCAGTATAGCTGCCAGGGCATATCAAGGATTCTCTTTACAAAGTTTCTTCAGCTTATATGAACTGATGCAGAATGAAGTAAACAGAACCAGGAAAACAATGCACATGGTAATAGAAACATTATAAAGATAACCTGCTGTGAAGGACTTTGTAGCTCTGATCAGTACTATGATCCACAACAATTCTAAAGGATTCATGATGAAAAATGCTATCCCCCTAGAGATAGAGAGCTGAAAAATTTAGAGTGCAGATCAAAGCATATTTTTTTCTCTTTTTTATTTTTATTTTTTATTTTTTTGCTTTTTTTGGAACATGGATAATGGGGAAATGTTTTGCATGACTTCATATGTACAACGGGTATTGTATTTCTTGCCTTCTCAATAGGTGGGGGAGGGTGTAGATGGAAGGTGGAAATTTGGAACTGAAAATTTAAAAAAATATTTCTTTTTTTTAATATTAATATGAATTTATTTATTTTTAGTTTTCAATATTCACTTCCACAAGTTTTTGAGTTCCAAATTTCTCACCCCTCCCCCCACCCCAAGATGGCATGCATTCTGAATACCCTTCCCTGGTCTGCCTTCTCTTCTATCTCTCCCCTCCCTTCTCTTATCCCCTTCCCCTTCTATTTTCCTGTAGAGCAGGATAGACTTCTGTACCCCATTTCCTGTATTTCTTATTTCCCAGTTGCATGTGAAAACTCTTTTTTTAAAACATGTGTTTTTAAAACTTTGAGTTCCAAATTTTCTCCCTTCCTCCCTCCCCCACCCATCCTCATTGAAAAGGCAAGCAACTCAATATAGGTTGTACATGTGCAGTTACGCAAAACACTTTCTTAGTAGACATGTTGTAAAAAACTAACTCTATTTCCCTTAATCCTGTCCTGCCCTCCCATTTATTCTATTCTTTCTTTTGACCCTGTCCCTCCTCAGAAGTATTTGCTTCTGATTACCCTCTTTCCCAATCTGCCCTCCTCTCTATCACCCCCTGCTCTCTTGTCCCCTTTCCCCCTATTTTCCTGTAGGGTAAGAGATTTCCATACCAATTGAATGTGTATTATTCTCTCTTAAGCCAAATCCTATGAGAATAAGATTCCTCATTCCCTCTCACCTTCCCCTGTTTCCCCTCCACTGTGAGACTTTTCTTTTCTGTTTTTTTTTGTGAGATAATTTACCCCCTTCTACCTCTCCCTTTCTTCTCCAGTATCATCCTCTCTCATCCCTTAATTTTATTCTCCAGATATGACCCCTTAATCTTCAACTCACCCTGTGCCCTCTATCTATCTATATACATACTAATTTTTTCCTTCAACTACCCTAATACTGACAAAGTTCTCATGAGTTACAAATATCATCTTTCCATGCAGGAATGTAAACAGTTCAATCTTAATAAGTCTCTTATGATTTCTCTTTCCTGTTTACCTCTTCATGTTCCACTGGAGTCCTGTATTTGAAAGTCAAATTTTCTGTTTAGCTCTGGTCTTTTCATCAGGAATGCTTGAAAGTCCTCTATTTCACTGAATGACCATTTTTTCCCCTGAAGGATTATACTCAGTTTTGCTGGGTAGGTGATTCTTGGTTGTAATCCTATCTCCTTTGCCCTCCAGAATATTATATTCCATGCCCTGCAGTCCTTTAATGTAGAAGCTGCTAAATCTTGTGTTATCCTGATTGTGTTTCCACAGTACTTGAATTGTTTATTTCTGGTAGCTTGTAATATTTTCTCCTTGACCTGGGAACTCTGGAATTTGGCTATAATATTCCTAGGAGTTTTCCTTTGGGGATCTCTTTCAGGAGGAGATCGGTGGATTCTTTCAATTTCTATTTTGCCCTCTGGTTCTAAATATCAGGGCAGTTTTCCTTGATAATTTCTTGAAAGATGATGTCTAGGCTCTTTTTTTGATCATGGCTTTCAGATAGTCCAATAATTTTTAAATTCTCTCTCCTGGATCTATTTTCCAGGTCAGTTGTTTTTCCAATGAGATATTTCACATTGTTTTCTAATTTTTCATTCTTTTGGATTTGTTTTACAGTGTCTTGATTTCTCATAAAGTCACTGTCTTCCAATTGCTCTATTCTAATTTTTAAGGAAGTATTTTCTTCAGTAATCTTTTGGACTTCCTTTTCCATTCGGCCAATTTTTGTTTTTAGGGCATTTTTCTCCTCATTGGCTTTTTGGACCTCTTTTGCCATTTGGGTTAGGCTATTTTTTAAGGTGTTATTTTCTTCAGTATTTTTTGGGTCTCCTTTAGCAAACTGTTGACTTGTTTTTCATGATTTTCTTGCATCACTCTCATTTCTCTTCCCAGTTTTTCCTCTACTTCCCTTACTTGCTTCTCAAAATCCCTTTTGAGCTCTTCCAAGGCCTGGGACTGATTCATATTTTTCTTGGAGGCTTTGGATGTAGGAGCTTTGATTTTGTTGTCTTCTTCTGGTTGTATATTTTGATCTTCTTTTTCACCAAAGTAAGATAATATAGTCTGACTCTTTTTGTGCTGCTTGCTCATGATCCCAGCCAATTACTTGAGTTTTAAACTCCTTGTTAAGGTACGAATCTGCTTCCAATGTGGAGAATGTACTGTCCCAAGCTTTGGGGGTTTGTATAGCTGTTTTCAGAGATACTTGTAGGGACCTGTAAATTTTCAGTTCTTCCAAGGTGGTATGATAAGGGGCGAGGTGTTTACTCCTTTCCTGGCCTGTGACCACAGGCATTCCTTTCAGTTCTTTAACTGTGAGGAGGGGTTCCTCTCTACAGCCACTCCAAGCTCCACCACACCAGCGATCCTCCTTACCCTAGCACTGCCGCCCAGAACTGTGACCCAGATCCAATCATGGGCAAAGCAAGAGATTCCTGCCTCAGCACTGGCAAAGAGATCCCTGCAGTCCCTCTCTGATCAGCCACTGGATTTCCCCTCAGCCTGTGGGCTGGAAGCTCGGGAAGCAGCTTTCCCCCCCCCCCCACCCCGACCAGGCTCTTGGGGAATGGAGCTGAGACCCCGCCTTCCTCATTGAACACCGACAGACACAGACTTTTCCCACTGACCTTCTAAGTTGTCTTTGACATTCGTGGATTGAGGAGTCTGGAAACCTCCACAGCTGCCCGAGATTCAGTCCTCTGAGGCCTGCTCCAGGTTTGCTGCCGCCTGCGCGCCCACACCGCGCTGCGCTGCGCTCCAGCCCGGTGCGATACACCTTTCTGATCAATCATCCAGGTTGTCTTGGGCTGGAAATTTGCTTCACTCTGTCTTTTTGTGGGTTCTGCTGCTTCAGAATTTGTTTAGAGCCATTTTTTATGAGTATTTGGAGGGGTTTGGGGGAGAGCTCAAGCAATTAAGTCACTGCTTTCACTCTGCCATCTTGGCTCCGTCCCCTACAAAATAATCCTTCACAAGTTAAAATTTAAACTTATATTCTTAGGAAAGAAATTCTTTTAGTCCTCTCTGTACCTCAGTATCTCTGTAGACAGACTGTAGAATGACAGTTAAACTGTGAGTCTCTCATTAGCCTCTTCCTTCTCTTCAGTCTCTCAAAGACACAATTACACAATTTCCCTGGGAAGTGAAAGGAAGGAAATAAGTAATTACAAAGTGCCTACTGTGCACTGGACACTGTGCTAAGGACTTTGTAAATACTACTTCATATGGTTCTCACACAACCTTGTGAAGTAGATGCTATTGTGATCCCCAGTTTTACAGTTGAGGAAATTGAGGAAGACAGAGGTTAATGATTTGCCCAGGGTCACACAGGTATTAAGTGTCTGAGGCTGCATTTGAACTCAGGTCTTCCTGACTTCAGACCCAGTGCTCTATTCATTGTGAAAGTTTGCTATATTCATATACAAACCTTAGGTATTTTAATATGTTTCTGATAATTCCTCTGAATAGGATATTAATTAATAGGAAATATTTAAACCCCAGGATATAAAGTAGCGATATCCAGAGGCCATATAGTAGCAGAACCAGTGGAGGTAAGATATCTTTCAGAAATATGTAAAGTGTATGCAGAAGAGTAGTAATCACAAATTTGGCTTTGCCAATACAGTCTTACATGATAACAGGAATAACAGTGCTATCTTTGGATACAAAGAAATAAATCTCCCCCATACTCACACACAAAAGAAGGGAATTTAGTCCTTTTTTTTTGTATTTTGTTAGGCAATGGGGTTAAATGACTTGCCCAAGGTCACACAGCTAGTAAGTATCAAGTGTTTGGTCTGAGGCCGGATTTGAACTCAGGTCCTCCTGACTCCAGGGCCGGTGCTCTATCTACTGCGCCACCTAGCTGCCCCGAAAGAAGGGAATTTAAAACCTCGAAAATTGTCATATTTTCTGTAAGAACAGGTTTCTGAATAGAACTTTCTTCATTGCTCTTTTCACCTCTTTGTTGGGGTCACTACCCCACAGGAAAGCACAATGATCTCATCAGAAGTCTTTGTGTTCTTGGACTTGGGCTTCATATACACGAAAAGGGCAAAGCCATAGCATAAGATCACCATAGCCAGGTGGGCTGAACAAGTGGAAAAGGCCTTTTCCCTCCCTTCACTAGAATTAATTCTCAGGATAGCGGCAAGGATGAAAGTGTAAGAGATAAAAATGAGTGTGAGACGAGTGATTAAGATAATGATACTTGCAATTGTCATGATAAACACATCAAGACATATGTCTACAGAAATGAGCTTGAGAAGGGCCAGTATTTCACAGGTAATATGATCAATGATGTTCCCACAAAAAGGCTTTATCATGGCAAGCACAGTTTGTACCAGGGAGAGCAGAAATCCTGCTATCTAGGTCCAAGCTGCCAACTGTGCACAGAGTCCTTTGTTTGTGATGATGGTGTATCTTAGGGGATTGCAGATGGCAACATACCTGTCATAGGCCATCACTGCCAGGACAATGCACTCTGTGCACCCCAATCTAAGAGAAATAACCATCTGCAGGGCACACCCAGTGAAGGAGATGGATTTTCTTTCAGATATAAAATTAATCAGAATCTTAGGAATGAAGGAAGATGTATAACAGATATCCAGGAAGGAGAGATTCCCAAGGAAAAAGTACATAGGGGTATGAAGGTGGGGATCCAGGATGCTGATAATAATGATGCTATTTCCCAATAGGATCACCAGGTACAGCAACAAACAGAGCACATAAAGAGTTATCTGGAGGCCTGGGTAATGAGAAAGCCCCACCAGAAAAAACTCAGTTATGGCTGTGTAATTTCCCTTGTCTATAGTATTTTTTCTGTGTCATCTGTAGAAGCTATGAAAGGATATGGTCATAGCAATGGGACTGAGCAGTAACAGTGATTTACATTATATCATATGCACTTTGCACTTTTAATTTTTCCTTTGGTTGGTATTAATTTTATTTGGATTTCCATTAACAGGTACAGATTTTCAAGTATATGACCAAAAATTACTAAGACAAATAGTAATTCAAACTCATGCAAACACATAACAGAGCTGGTTAATGATTTCATATGTGTATAATTTCTGTTCTTTACTGAAACTACCTTTCATGAGAAAGACTTACATAATCCTCATTTCCTTTGTCCTTTTCTTTTTACTTTAGTCATTGTGTGAATATCAACTTATTAGTATTGTTGTTTCATTGAATTTTAAGTATTAGTCTTCAGATTCTGCTTTTTTCACTCCACATGACTTCCTATATTTTGGACTTTTTCAAATCTTTTCACATTTATCATCTTAACTGACTGTCATAACGTGCCTTGTCATTGGCAAGCTTTATAATCTCTGTTTTACAGATGAAGATACTAAGGAATCTGAAGTTAAGTTATTGTCTAGGGTTGCCCATCTAGTTCTTTGCAGTGACAATTCTTGCCTCCTGACTGCTAGTCCAAAATTATTTTTTACTTTCCTATGCGACCTCCCTAGGCCCCATATCACCTCTTGCTGTGAGCTTAAACCTTAAGAGAGGGCTTGGAACAGTCTGATCACTTGCCATGATCAATTGTCCTTTCTTCAAACCATTATAATTTGCCTGGATTCATTCCTCAGAGGCTAGGATACTCATACCTAGTAGCACTTTTCTCATCCCAGTGATCTAGACACCCTGGCCGTTTGTGTTCAGATCCAAATGCCTTCTTCTTCCCTCCAATTGCTCTCAGCTCTAACCCCCAAATGTTCTACTCCATCTCTATCTATTCCATCTACTCTGTTGTCTGGAATGACTACTTCAGAATCAATAAATTAGCTTTTGTCTTACACTATTTCCTTTTTCACTCTTTCCATCTTGTAGCAGCCACTAAGACCTGGCTCCCCGGTGATGATCCAGCATCTTTGGTTATCTTTTCCAGCACTGGTTGCATTTTCACTCATACCTTTTTCCCCTACTCACTGGGTGGGGTGGGAATACTCCTTGATCCCCATTGCCACTTTCCAGTACTATCAATTAGTGACCTTTCCTCTTGTGAAGCTCTTTTTATTCAGATTTATCACCCAATCCAGATTCTGATGACTATTATCTATTTACTCTGAGGACATTATACTTCATCAGTAAGCTCAGTTCCTGGTTCGTGGACACTCTTTCTAGTTCAACTCTTGCCATGATTCTAATGGACTTTAACACACACACACACACACACATACACACACACACACACACGTATGTACTAGTTCAGTACGCTAACATCTCAATTCCTCAAATTACTCATTTCCCGTGCATATTACTCTACACCTCTTAGGTCTTTTCCAACTCATCACCTCTGCACAGGATGCACTTTCTTCCCTTCCCAATCTTGATCCCTTGGTGAATTACTTTGAACTCTAACTATTCTTTACACTTAAATGCCTTGCTCCCTTGTCTTGCCACCAGTAATGCCTTGCCAAATGCCAGCCTTGGATAACTCCTTCTCTCTTCCTTTACCCCTAGCTCACATGCAAATGTGACTCTTATTTTTGCTAAGGCAAGCCACTCTCCATGCAAACTTGATACCAGCTCATACCACTTTCTCTGGTTGATTGTCCCCTCTAACAGTCCCTTTCTCTCTCTAATCTTTTATCTCTATTAATTCTTTTCCAGCTCCCTGTAAGCAAGCCTCGTCTCCTTGTCTTCAAAAATCTTTCACCTGATCCTACCACCTCTTCTAGGTATTATCCCATATCTCTTTGACCCTTCATCCTTTTTGACTAAGAAAACTGCTGCTAGGCATTTATACCAAGGGCACAAGGACAGAAAGGAAGGAAAAGCCAATTGGCTGTGCTGGCCAATGCGTCCAATTTTTTTCTGTTTGATTCTACTTCTATGTTATAAGAAAGGGTTATAACAGAAGAAGAACTTAGTGGGAAGTGACAGTGATATAAAGAAAAAGAACATCAAGAAAACATTTTAAAACAATGTGTGCTATAGAGTGTGTAGTAGAAGGAGATCAAAGAGATATGACTCTGCTTGTCATCACAAAATAAAATACTTGTTTTCCTAGATATGGGCCAGCTCACATAAGGATTTGTTATTTTTTACTTGTTCAGTCATATCCAACTCATCATGACCCCATGGACCATATCACTGCCAGTACTATCTGTGGGGTTTTCTTGGCACAGATACTGGAATGGTTTTCCAGTTCCACCTGAAGTAGATTAAGGCAAACAGAGGTTAATTAACTTGCCCAAGGTCATACATCTAGTAAAGTCCACATTTAAACACAGGTCTTCCTGACTACAGGCCCAGTGCTCTATCCAGTGAGCAACCTAGCTGCCCCTCACATAATGCTAATAAATAGAACTTACATTTGTATACAGCACTTAATCATTTAAAAATGATATTATAATAACCCTGTGAGAGAGGCAGGATTGTTACTATTATTCATGTTTTGCGAGTCAGTTACTTGAGGCTCAGAGCGGTCAACCAAGTTTTGTAAGATCACACAATTAGCAAGTGGTAAGTCCAAGTCCAGAGCACTTGCTGAATAGCTAGAATGTCTTTGTAAATGACTAGGAAAATCCCTAATTAAAAAATCCAATGAGTTCCTGTTGCCATTAAATCAACTGATTACTTAAATGAAGAATAGCTACCATTTACATTTTGCTTTAAGATTCTCAAGAGTACTTTACATAAAAAAGAGAAAAAAGAATATGTTACACGAATCATCTCCTTTTGTTCACTAAAAGTAATTATGCCTATATTTCAAATGCACCCATTTCTACTTCTTATTTAAGCAACCAGAAAAATCTTCCTAACTTTACTTTCTCAAATTCCTACCTCTCTACCTTAAACTTTCTCTATATGCCCACTTTTCATTGGTTGTTATCACTGAGCAAAAGATGCCTTTACTCTTTTCTGAATCTTACTTTTCTGTGTATGGCCCCTTCTTGTCAAGGGCAGACCTTTTGTCTGTTGCAGTATGGGTCACAACAAGTTCCTTTACAAGCTTTAACCTGCCTTTCCAAGAATAAGCTGGAGCCAAATCTAATCTGATTATGAAAACCCATTGTTAAGTTTTTAGTGTGAGCTTTACACCTCAGGAATCCACAAACTCTGCAAATCAGGGCTTGAATATTTTGTTGATTGTCTAGAATTAAGAAAAATTTTAATGCAGATTAAGCTAAAAATTGTATATATTCTCCCTGCCCCCACCCTCCAGCCCATTTATCAAATATTTACCAGCACAGGGGACAGCTAGATGGCACAGTGGATATAGCACCAGCCCTGGAGTCAGGAGGACCTGAATTCAAATCCAGCCTCAGACAATTGACACTTACTAGCTGTATGACCCTGGGCAAGTCACTTAACCCCATTGCCTAGCCAAAACATAAAAATAAAATAAATATTTACCAGCACACTCAGGGATCCTTCTATAAACCATGCTTGAGCTAAGCAGAAGTGTAGTAGAAAGCTCAGGGAAAGAAATAATTGCCAGACTTGAGACCTGGTGATTCTAGACTAATAACAAAAGCTGGCATTTATAGAATACTTTAATATTTGCAAAGTACAAATCCATTATCTCATTTGAACTTCACGATACTTTCGAGCCCCATTCTTCCACTGGGTCAAGGAGACAGCTTCATTCATAGATATACAAATGAAGTCCTCTACTACCTACCTTATCAACTAATCCCACTTTCCCATATTATTTCTTTGATTTATTTATTATTTACTAACACAGCACTGTACTGAAAACATTTTAGAAGAGAGAAGCAAGTGTGGGAGAATATTTTTCTCTTACACGTATGCAATGTGGCTTCTAGCTTAGCTACCTTTGTCTTGAATCCAATGAATATGGAATCACTGAACTATGGAATATTTAGAGTATAATAACTTTTAAAACAGATCTTAAAAGCTATAAGGGACCTTAGAAACTAGAACATGAAAGGGCATCAGAGCTAGATGGGACCTTAGAAAATAGAATTTGGAATGTCAGTGTTCAAGAAATCTTAGAATCCAGAACATAATAAATACTTGGGAATATTAGTAGAATGAACAGAGAATGTGAGAGCTAAGATGAATCTTTACGATCTTATAAGCCCAAAGCCCTGATTTTCCTAGAAGAGAGACCTGAGTAGCAGAGAGTATAGGGATGGATCATCACCAAACATGCTAGATGGAGCCTAATAAAGCTTGAACTGATACTGTAATCATTCATGAATAAGTGACATGAGGAACTAATTGTCAGCAATATGTTCTTCCCACTGAAGCAAAATGCATCTTGAAGGATTCTCTTTGGTTTTCAGTTTAATAATGGCTAGCTAGCATTTATATAATACTTTAAGATTTTCAAAGTGCTTTACAAATATTATTTCATTTGATCCTTACACCAACTCTGGGAGATTGGTGCTGTCATTATCCCCATTTTATAGACAAGGAAACTGAGATTGAGAAATTGGTCAGACTTGGTCAGAACCACACAGTTAGCAAGTATTTGGGACAGAATTTGAGCTCATGTCTTCCTGATTTAAAGTCCAACCCTGTCCATTGTGCCACCACTTAGCTTGACCATCTCTATCAAGGTTTCTCAACTGGCCCCACCTGTTTTATATTTCTTTCCATTTCAACATTACTTTCCTAAGCTGCATTCCCAACTCCCATTTCTGTTTTTCGATCTCTGAAAATTATCCTTCCCAAGGTACTTGCAACCCTTCTCATTTACCTCTCTGGGTTAGATCCAAGCCCTCTCCTCTTAAGCCAACTTAGCTGATGCTCTCTCACCATTCTGAACAAAGGAATAACTTTAAACACATTTCCAAAAATGGCTCGAGCTAGAACGAAACACAGAGACATGGTCCCAGACACTATCTCCCTGTCCTGTTTATAGCAGCAATTGCTCGCTTTTAAGGTAGCTTACAACACCCCCCCCAAGCTGATCCTATGATATCATATGAAAAAAAGAGTCAGACTCTTACCATTCGGGAGTGCTGTGAAACATTGGCAGAGTCAACAAGATGCTACAACTTCTACCAGTCTCATGACAATACCTTGTATAAACAGGAACGCTATTTTTCCACATCTCTAGTAAACGTGTGCTTCAATCTGTGGTCCCTGGAACATTACAAAGGATGTAAATGCCTCTTCTCACCCTCCCACCCCTGTTCGTCTTCAGTGTTCCTAGGAACTCTTTGTAATCCCTGGAGTAATTTAAAATGATATGTAGAAACCGTGTGGAAGTTAGCAACCTTTGTATGGTGTAGGGATAAAGTCCTAACAACTTAATTACATCAACCTTAATAGGTAGGTTTCATTGATGACACACACACATACACAAAAACAAAATGCAAAACAGGAAGACATGCCCAAGTTTCTTCTAGCCAAGTATTTGGAGAATGATGCAATTATTTTGATATTTCCGGTCCAATACAATATTTCTTTGACACCTCTAGATATTGGTACCTGTGGAAGACTCTGGATCAAATCTATTATTGTTTTCATGTATGAATTGACCTCCCACTCCCCAATGCCCTGCTCTGCTCCATACACACACTCCTATGAACATCTGAGCTTCCAGTCCAGACTATCTATATTAATGGTGGGCAGCTAGGAGTCATAGTGGATAGAGCACTGTGCCTGGAGAACTCAGGAAGACCTGAGTTCAAATCCAGCCTCAAACACTAGCTTTGGGACTCTAGGCAAGTCACTTAACCTTATTTGCCTCAGTTTCCTCATCTGTCAAATGAGCTAGAGAAGGAAATGGCAAATCACTCCAGTATTTTTGCTAAGAAAACCCCAAATGGGGTTGTGAAGGGTCAGACATGGTTGAAAAATGACTAAACATCAACTTGCAGATGAGATTGGCCTACAGTTTTCTTGTGGACAAAATGGAGAGATGTGGACTGAAGGAAAATCCAGTTAGATGAATGCAGAACTGATGACTGAAGAACTGAACTTAATGAGAGATGATTACTAGATTGTTACTAACCTGTAGGGCAGGTCTAGTAGAATGCCCCCAAACCCTGCTTTTAGCCCCATCACCTTCAATATTTTATCAGCACCTTGAAAGCTTATTATGTTTGTTAATGATGTCAAATTGGAGGAAGAGATAATATGCAGGAATGACAGAGCTGAGATCCAAAAAGTTTGTGAGAGTTGAGCTGCACCTTGTTCTGGGTGCTGGTAGGGCTCTGTCTCATGTATAAGTAAGGCCTAGGATTTCTGGGCCCTATGTTTGGTGCTGATCTGGCCCTTTTCCCCCTCTCATATCTGAGGCAAAGATGTTCTTGTATTGTGTGCTAGTCTCACCCTGTGTCCTGCTGAGGCTTAGGGGTGGGCCCTGTGCTAAGTACTGATATGATCTCCTGGTCCAGCTGGACCATAGGCTGGGTGCTAGTTTGGCCCTGTTGCCTACTGTGTATCTATGTTTGCATACTTTGCTTTCTACCTACCTTGGCTGATCTCTACTCAGAGTTTCCTCATAGTTTTTGTGCAGTCATAGACTAAATGGAGGAACTTAGAGCTGTTTCTCTTTAGTTTTCCTTGTCACTGTCTTTCTAGTGCACTTTTAGAGGCTTACTCTAAGTTGTGATTGTGGGAGATACACTACCAACGTCTCACAATTCACATTAAGGTAGTGTTAAAGAAATATGGTGACTAAGACCAGAGAATGGTAGGAGCACAATATCCTACTCTACTCTGAATATAGTATTCACCTCTAGAATACTGTATTAAAGATCTGAACAATGTATTTTAGGAAGAATATTAAAAAGTATGAGTGTTTCCAGGGAAAAGAGAGCAACATGTTGGACTTTGAGGTCATGCCATATGAGAACTGATTGAAGTAGCTAGTATCTCAGCCTCATTCTCCTAGAAGCAGGCCAGTTGTATCTTTCTCTCAGGGTTCTAGTGGGTTGGAGGTGTCCTTTTTTGAATGCTATCAATTCAAATTCTCATTCTAGTGTAATCTTGTCTACTTTCAACTAATGGTGGAATAGTCAGGGCTATTTAACCAATTAACATTGATGAGCTTTTACAAAAGGTTATTTACTTGAAAAATATAGCAAGAAGAATAATATAAATATTACCCCTCTATTCCTCTCCCTGCCAAGTTTTCAAGGATGTTTTGCCCCTTTACTATCTCAGACCCTGGGTGAAGGTGGTCTCAGACTTTATACAGTTTTTACATTTTGTTTGTCCCACCCAATTAATATTTAAATTTGGCATTGTTGCTAAGTAAGCTACTTGGCTCAGCTATCACTGGTCTGAGTTCTGAAGTCAATCCTTACTCCTCATGGATTCCACACTGAATCCACTGGCTATAAAACCTAGCTCTGACTCTGTATTTGGAATTCCTTGTGGCTCACTCACCTGACCTTTCAATGACCATCATATGGTCATAGCCTCCCATCTCCTTCATTTAAAATAAAAAGCTGAGGCCCATAATCACAGACTACATTCAAGGTTCCACATCATCAGGTCTCTCCACTTAGAGCATTTTATCTTTTGTCTCCCCAGAATGCCACCTGTCAGGAAGAAGTCCTTTGAAAGAGATCTGGTTCTGCTAGACTGGTGCCTTTTGAATGCCTCCTTTCCACAAGTTCCAGTTATGCAGCTAATCATCTTCATCCCATGGCAAGCAGACCTGAAACAGGTGCTGATTGTCCATGCCTGCTCCCAATCTACATGGAGATTGTATCACCCAAGCGATGCTATACCTGCTCACAAGGACTGGGGCTCATAGCCAGATTCTCATTTCAGAAGGAAATGAGGATATTATGTTGGAAGAAAATATTATTAACAGGTCACAGGAAAGATATCTTCAAATGTGTGAAGAATTGTACTATGGATAAAAGATTAGGCACGTTCTTCTTCACCTTAAATAGCAGAACCAGAAATAACTCTAGGACACTCCTGAAAGTCAAGTGTGATGTAAGGAAAACTTCTCTTATAATTAAAACTATCTGAAAATGGAATGGACTGCCTTATAGTGGCCTATTTCCCTTCACATGAGGTTAGATGATCATTTATTGAATATGGTATAGACTGGATGCTGGAACCAGGCTTGAGTTGGTCTATAAGACCTCTAAGACCCCTTTCAAATCTGAGATCCCATGATTCTGATTCCTGCTCTACTATAAGCTCCTTGAAGTCAGGGGCCAAGTCTTTTTATCCTTATATCTATTCCACCAAGCTCAGTGTATTATGCATTGTAGTGGTTTAGTAAATGTGTATGAAACATAATAATATATAAATATAATTTGTATCATTATGCAGAAAGCTCATGTTTTGCCCACTTTGTTAATTCTACTGGATCTGGCATTTGGAAGTAGAAACAATCTTTCCCTCACATCTGTCAGCACATGAGAGCTCAGTTTGTGTGTATGTGTGTGTGTGTGTGTGTGTGTGTGTGTGTGTGTGTGATTTATTTTAATTAAAGGTATTGTAAACCCCAATGAGATTGCACAGCTGCAGAGCATGTAAAATAAGAAACGATGGAGAGAAATTGTATTTCAAATAAGGTACATGCATGTCTTATGGAAAGGAGTAGAATCGCACATTACATTTTGTAGCCACACTGATACCTTTCATAAGTAGAGCAATATTATCCTTGAATACCAAGGACAGTGTCCAAGAAACAAAACAGACTCTGCTACCAGCCTCAGTATTTCATGTTCTTTTCAAGTACAAGTTTCTGATCAGTACTTTTTCAATAGCCCCTTTCACCACCTTGTTCCTTAGGCTGTAGATAATAGGCTCAGCATTGCGGTGATGACTCCATAGGACAGACCAATAAGCTCATTAGATGTCTTTGTGTCCTTGGACTTGGGCTTCAGACACATGAAAAGGGCTAAGTCATAGAACAAGATCACCACAGTCAGGTGGGCTGAGCAGGTGGAGAAGGCTTTCTTTCTCCTTTCACTAGAGTTGATCCTCAGGCTGGTGGAGAGGATGAAGATATAGGAGAAGAAAATGATTAGCAGAGGTATGATTAAGAAAACAATACTTACCATTGTAATGATGAATACATTGAGAGAGATGTCTTCACAGATAAGCTTGAGAAGGGCCAGGATTTCACAATTATGTTCCCACAGAAAGGCATCATCATAGCAAGGACAGTTTGTGCCAAAGAGTTCAGACACCCTATAATCCAGGTTCAAGCAGCCATCTGCACACAGACCCCCTTGTTCATGGTGATGGTGTATCTTAAAGGATTGCAGATGGCAACAAGAAAACTGCAGGCCAATCTTATCTAATGAAGGAGATGAATTTTCTCTGAGACATAACAGTCATCAGCATTTGAGGGATAGAGGAGGATATGTAGCAGATATCCAGAAAAGAAAGGTTCCCAAGGAAAAAGTACATAGGGGTGTGAAGGTGGGGATCCAGGATGCTGATGATAATGAGGATGCTGTTTCCCAAAAGTATCACCAGTTACATCACCAGGCAGAACACATAAAGAGATAGCTGGAGGCCTGGGTAATGAGAAAACCCAACCAGAAAAAGCTCAGTCACTGCTGTGAAATTTCCCTTTTCCATGTCATTTGATCTTTCTTAACTGCACAATTTAGGAAAGGACACAGCTCAAAGAAGTTTAAATTATTTGTAACGGTGAATAATAGTAACATTCGTAATCAAATTCATACTTTGAAATATTCCTTTTCCCTTTTCCAGTATGATTTTTGCTATGATTTACATTAACAAGTACAAGTGTTTAAATATATATATATATATATATATATATATATAAATAGCATAAACAAAGAGAAAAATAAAAGCACTCATGTAGTATGAAACAAATATGAATAGGTAGATGCCAAGGTAGCTACGTTCTAGAAGCTTCTTCAGCTCCTGACAAATTTCAAAAAAACAAAGTTATAGGCCAGATATTGAGTGACTACTGAATTCATAGAAGACACTTCCCATTGTAGGTAAAAATCTATGAATTAACACCAGATGACTTAAAATTTTCAAACATTGATTCAGAGTCCTCAGTCATAACGATTCTATATCCTCATATCAGTAAAGAAAAATAAGTTTCCAGACTTGTGACTCAGGATACAGCTGCAAGTGAACTCTACAGAAATGACCCTGTCATCACCTTTCATTCTTCCGCTTACCTCAAGCGCTAATTCTGGCAAGCCATTCAAAGGAAAGGGAGATCATAGATGGGCTAGGGTGGAAGAAGGCATCAGGAAGGAAGATGAAGACTGTGTTTGTAGCCATAGACCAGAGGGGAGCATCATAGTATAGGCCTGAGAGAAAAGAGAATGGCAATATAGCTTGGCCCAGTCTACTACCCCCTGGAAATTACTCAGGACAGGAAGTGAAGTCTGGCCAACCCTCATATATCCCAGGCCAAGCAGCCTGGCCTCAGGAGTTTGTGCAGTGATAGAAGATGGAGAAACCAAAGAGCAAACAGGATTTCAAAAGTCAAATTATGGGAAATATGAGGAAGCCTGAATGACCAAAAGACCAAGAAAGAAAGCCTAGTTCACAACAGGTGAACCAGAGAGAAAACATACAGAGAAAACATTAACGAAGAGAAACATAAAATTAGAAGGATCAGTGAATCCTACAAAGAAAAACTAAAGCACACTAAAATATATATAATATGAAGGAAAAGAAAACAGTACGATCAGATAAAAGAGAGAATCCAGTGGACAATCTAGATATGATGGAACAAGAACAAGAGGTAGCACAAAATGATTTAAAAGAACAACAAAATTTATTCAAGAAAAAAGTTACTAGTGAATTTCATACAGAAATCAGAGCTCTCAGTGTAAAATTTAAAAGCACAAACAACAAATAACAAACACCTTAAGAAATTATAAATAATTGTATATCTCTGTAACTTCTGTTATTTACTAATTATCTTTTTTTTTTGGTGAGGCAATTGGGGTTAAGTGACTTGCCTAGGGTCACATAGCTAGTAGGTGTCAAGTGTCTGGTCTGAAACTGGATTTGAACTCAGGTCCTCCTGACTCCGAGGCCCAGTTCTATCTACCGTGCCACCTAGCTGCCCCCTTACTAATTATCTTTTGATCAAAATATGTATATCAATATTATAACATGATTTTGTTGCTGTTGTTGTTGTCTTGAATTGAATGGCAGTCATCAATATGGAGATATATATATATATATATATATATATATATATGTTGTAGATATATATGTTTATATAATATGCAGGCATGTGTGTTTGATTCTTTTGATTTTGCTCTCTTTACCCTGCATTGATTCATGTACTTTGTACATTGTCAAAGCTCTTTTATGTGTATCTAGCATGTGACTGTAGCACTTAGGATTATTCTCCACTCCAATATGCAGCAGATCTCCAATATGCTTTACAATGGAGGTATGGATCTACAGAATAAAACAGTATTGGTTTGCAGGCTAAAATCAGAAAGCCAGTTTTCTGATATTTTCCTTACAAGACAGACCAATTGCTTTAAGAAACCTTTTAAATGATTATGTGCTTAAATACTGATAACTGCCATATTTCTGAGTCCATCTTGAAAAAGGAAACTAAAATGAGCAATGTGGATATTGGGGGTTTTTTGCCTTTGGTGTGTTGTAATACATTTAATCATATAGAATACTTGAAAGGAGTGCCTGATGATTTAAGAAATTAGGATATGGAAAGCATTCTATAGCATGTCACCTTTATTTTAGGGGAAGTATGTAGCACTTACTTAGTGAGATGAGAAGACTTACAGACTCTTTGGATGAAGATACAACAGAATTAGACCTTGAAGGAAGAGATGGATTGTAATTGGCAGAAATATGTAGAGGAATCAGTCCTGGGTGTGGAGGACAGAGTGAACAATAAAAGTGAGATGGGAGTGGTATTGGTGGCAGGATGAGAATGGGGGAGAGTATGTAGTTCCATTTGTCCAGAATGGAAAATATTTTTAAAATAACAAGTAGTGTTAGATAAGACTGGACAGGTAGGTTGGAATTAGATTACAGAAGGCCAAAGAGTTAAAAATTAATTCAACAAGCAATTTTTTAAAAAAAGTTTTTTGGTTTTGTTTTTGTTTTTTTAGTAAATAAGCCAAGATGAGGGTTGGAAAGTTGGAAAAGTAGTTTGGCACCAGTTATAGAGACAGATTTGAGACAAAAGAAACAGAGGCAGATTAATTAAGGGTTATTATAGTACTCTAGGTAAGAGATGATAAATACCCAAAAGTGGAATGATAATAGAGTACTCTAAAGGAGATGGCAGATGAGAGTGGTAGTTCAAAGCTAGAACTGACAGAATATGTTAATTGACCAGATATGGGACGTAAGGGGAAGGAGGAATCATAGGGGATGCCAAATTTTCAAGCCTCATTTTCTGGCCAGGTGGTGTCATAATTATTATTTTTTTTAATTTGAAGAGGAGTAATATTTGGATGGAGAAGCTGAACAGTTAAAATTTCAATATATTGAATTTAGAGTAACATAATGGAGATATCTAATGGGCAAAAGGGCATGGGACTTGAGATCTGCAGCAATGTTGGTGGAAGAGATAACAATTAGGGAATCATCTATATAGAGACTAAATACACAGGGTTAGATGAGGTTACTGCAGAGAAAGTGGAGAGAGTAGAGGATAAAGTCAAGCTCTTAATGTCTGGGAACATACATGTAAGAGTAGCAAAGAGCTTGAAGAGCTAATGAAGGAGAAAGAGAACTATTCAAAGAAGTAAGAGAAGGATGATAGTGAAGCAGCTCAGAAATGGAGAGAATAAAGAGTATCTAATAGGAAGAGGTGGTTGACAGTGTTGAATGTTGCACAAAGTTAAATAGGATTAGGATAGATTAAAGGCCTTTGGATCTAACTAGGGTTATTATTAGTGATGTTAGAACAGTTTTGGTAAAGAAATTAGATTACAGGGGCATAATGAATGTGTAGGTCATGAAGAAATGGAGACAAGTGGCAGAGATGATACTTTCTTGAAGTTTGACAGTCTGAGAAATATTTAGTAAAGATCAGCAATACTCAAGGCACTTTGCTAGGTACATGAAGAATAATAAATAGCATGAAAGGACATAATGAAAAATAAGCCCAACCCTCAAGAAACCCTTGTTCTACCTGAAGGACTTAATATGCAAATTGTTATATAATTATATGATAATTTGGGGATCTGGGAGAAAGCAGTGACAATTAAGTAAATCAGCAAAAGCTTTCAATAGGACATGCCCAGAAGAACTCCCAAGGTTTCTAGAAGGAAGGAAGGCATTCCAGGCACCCTGGAAAACCTATAGAAGGGCAGAGCTAGGGGATTAAGTGCTGAGTTCAGGTGACAGGAAATAAGCCAAATGGACTTGAAAACAGGGTCAAGGCGAGGAATAATGTTCAGTAAACCAAAAAGGTGGAAAGACAAGCTATGGCCAGATTGTGAGGGCCAATAAATGCTATACTGAGAAGTTTTTAATTTGTCCTAGAGGCAATAGGGAGCTACTGAAACATGGAGTGGTATGATAAAATAGGTTTTGGTATCACTATTTTGCTAACTGTGTAGGGAGTCAATTAAAGGGAGAAGAGTCTAGAAGCTTGGAGTTCAGTTAGGAGGCTCTTCCAAAAGCCCAGGAGAAAAGTGAAGTGGGCATGAACCAGGATTGTGGTTCATGAAGATAATGGAATGAAGATAAGGGAATAGCTGTGAGAGATATGGAACAAAATAGACAAGACTTGACAATAGATTGGATATAAGGCCTGAAAGAGATGAAAGAGCTCAGTTTTGCAACTTAAGTGAATAGAAAGATAATGGTTCTTTGTTAGAAATATGGAGGTTTGGAGGAAGGGTTAGGGTATAAGATGATGAGTCCTGCTTTGGAAATTTGACGTTGGACATGCTTGTGGTACATCCAGTTGAAGATGCTTAGTTCAAAAGCAAGAGTATGGCTACATCTATACACACATATATGTATATATGGAAGTCATCTCAATATAAAAGATAACTGAATCCTTCTGAGCTCATGAGATCACTCAGAGAAAGTGTTTAGAAAGAAAATAAGAGATTCTTTGTAAAAGCCTTAGGTACATTCACATTAAAGGAGTGGGATGTACATAGCAATCCAGCAATATTGAAACTCAAGAAAGAGTGATTATCTCAGAGAAGAATGTAGTCAATTATGTAAATGATTCAGAGAGATCAAGAAGGATGAGAACTAAGAATTGTTCATCAGAGTTGGCAATTAAGTGTCATTGGGAACCTTTGAAAGAATAATGTCAGTTGAGTGGCAGAGTTAGAAGCCAAATTTCCCAGGCAGAGAAGTGAATGGGAAAAGAGTAAATAAAAGCAATAAATACATAAGGCTTTTTCAAGGAGAGGAGTGATAAATTGAGAGATAAGAGTAGAATGCTACCTTTTAAAAAAAAATAAACTAGAATGGAACATCTTTGAAAGGAGCAATGGAGTCCCTAGAAAGGGAGAGACTGAGGAAAGAAGGTTGATTGATGAAGAAGGGTCTTTGAAGAAATAGAATCAGGCAGGATGAAAAATATGAGAAAATTTAAACTTGACAAAAAATATGGATACTTCTTCCTCTGAATACAGTGAATAAAATCAGTGCAACTAGAATATGAATAGCGTCTACTGGGGAAGATTTTCATAACAAGTATCTATAATAAAGATAGTTTCCCAAGACAAATAGAAAATTTATTCAATATATACAAAGATATACAGGTGCCAAGCTCCAATAAATAAGCAATTCAAGGATGTAAACAGAGACCTTTTGAAAGATGAATACAAACTATGAAGAAGCATGAGAAAGAATACCAGTAATTACCAATCATAAGAAAAATGCAAATTAATATAATTCATTTCATTCATACAAATTACAACATCAAAGATGACAACCATAAAAATGATACACATTTGAGAGACTGTCAGAAAGCAGATGCACTCATGGAGTGTTTGACCAGTTAGAGCTATTAATTTGTCAAATTATTCTTGAAAACAATTTGAGGCTATGCAAAAAATATCAGTGAACTATACAATAACACTACTGTCCATATGGGCAACTAGGTGGCACAGTGGATAGAATTCAGTGCCTGGAGTCAGGAAGACTCATCTTTCTGAGTTAAAATGTGGCCTCAGACATTTCCTAGTTGTGTGACCCTGGGCAAGTCACTTAACTCTGTTTGCCTCAGTTTCCTCATCTGTAAAATAATCTGGAGGAAGAAATGGCAAACTGCTCCAGTATCTTTGCCAAGAAAACCCCAAAGGTTCATAGAGAATTGGACATGACTGAAAGACAACTGAAGAACAATTGCCACATACCTCAGAGATGGAAGAAACATTTTGAAAAGTATATAGCCCTACACTTATGATTCTATAAAGAAATGATTGTAGCATTATTTTTGTGCAATAATTAAAAGAAAAGAAGTATAATAAGATGATGCTTATCAAGTAGTAGTAGGAAAAATAATTGTGGTAAATGGATATAATAAAATATACTTTTGCCATAGGACATTATGAATACGAAAAATTCAGAGAAATTTGGAAAGACTCATATGAACTGATGTTGCATGTCAAGAGTGAAGATAGAGATTGAGAATCAAGAAAACAATTCCTTTTTTCCATATTTTATTAATTTGTTTTGATTTACAATCACTTTTTTATCAACAATCACTTCCATATGCTTTTCAATTTAAAATTTTTCTCCCCCTTCCTTCCTACCTCCCTCCCCAAAATGGTGCATAATCTGATATAGGCTATACATTTACTTCTCTATTAAACATGTTTTCTCATTAGTGAAGTTGTAAGTAAAAATTAAACCAATGGGAGGAACCATCAGAAAGAGGAAACAAAATTCAACAGAAGAGAAAAAAAAGATAGTGATTCAACTTTCACAGTTATGATTACTATCTGTCTTTTTCTCCATCCTTTTTTCACCCTGTTTATGCTTTTCTTTCTCCTCTCTCCCTTCCCCCACTCACCAGTACTTTGCTTTTGACCACCATTTCCTTCAGTCTCTCCTCCCTTCTATTTTCCCCCTCCTCCCTCATCCCCTTTGCCCCCACTGCTTCTTTCCTCCCTTCCATCCCCCCCCTTTTCTTTCCCCTTTTCCCTCCTACTACCCATAGGGCAAGTTAGATTTCCATACCTAACTGACTATGTTATTCTCTTCTTGAGCCAAATCTGATGAGAGTAAGGTTCAAACAATGCTCCCCCCCCTTCTTTCCCTTTGCTGTAATAAGATTTTCTGTCTTTTCCTGTAACATAATTTACCCTTGTCTGCCTCCTTCTTTCTCAGAACATTTTCTAAGATCAGACTAATCCACTTACTTGGATCCATTTAACCCACTTCATTAGATTTTTTTTTATCATTACATCAAAGTCAACTAATATCCACCCCATTTATGTGTATTCCTTTAACATGATGTAATAACAATATAGTTCTCAAGAGTTGCAAGTGTCATCTTCCCTTGTAGGGATGTAAACAGTCCACCCTTATTAACAACATTTTGTGTCTTTCTGTCCCATTTATCTTTTTATGTCTTTCTTGAATCTTGGACTTGAAGATCAAATTTTTTGTTGAGCTCTGGTCTTTTTATGAGGAAGGTTTGGAGCTCCCCTATGTCATTGAATATCTGTCTTCTCCCTTGAAAAATCATGCTCATTTTTGCAGGGTAGTTGATCCTTGGCTGCAATCCAAGCTCCTTTGCCTTATGGAATATCATGTTCCACGCCCTGCGGTCTTTTAATGTAGAAGCTGCAAGGTCCTGTGTAATCCTGACTGTGGTTCCATGATATTTAAATTGTTTCTTTCTGGCTGCTTGCAGCACCTTCTCTTTCATCTGGTAATTTTGTAATTTTGTTATTATATTCCTTGGCGTTGTCAATTTGGGATCTCTTTCAGGTGGTGATCGGTGGATTCTTTCTATGTTTATTTTCCCTTCTGGTTCTAGGACTTCCGGGCAGTTTTCCTTTATGATTTCCTGAAAGGTACTGTCCAGGCTCTTTTTCTCATCATGATTTTCAGGTAGTCCAATGATTTTTAGATTGTCTCTCCTGGATCGATTTTCCAGGTTGGTTGTTTTACCAATGAGGCATTTTAAGTTTTCATCCATTTTTTCATTTTTTTGTTTCTGTTTGACTGATTCTTGCTCTCTCATAGAGTCATTAGTTTCCATTTGTCCAATTCTAGTTTTTAACAGATTGTTTTCTTCTGTTAGTTTTTGTACTTCCTTCTTCAATTGGCCAATTGTATTTTAAAGGAATTTGTTTTCTTCAGTGTATTTTTTTTCCAGTTTGCCAATTGTGCTTTTTAGGGACTTGTTTTCTTCAGTGTACTTTCTTTCCAATTGGCCAATAGCATTTTTTAAGGACTCTTCTACCTCTCTCCTTAGACTTTTAAAATCCTTCTTAAGCTCTTCTAAGAAGGCTTTTTGGGCTTCAGACCATTTCATATTCCCTTTTGATGTTGCAGATGTGGGTTTGTTGACCATGTCGTCCTCTTCAGAATTTCTGTCTTGATCTTCTCATAATATGAATCTATGGTATGTTTCTTTTTACTCATCGTTTCTTTTCCCCCTGGCCTTTAAAGAGATTGAGCTCTTCTGCTGGGGAACAGAAGGCACTGACCCAAGTTTCTTGTGCTGGGAGCCTAGGTCTTGGTCACTGGCTTTGTGTGCTGGGGCCTCTTATGTTGGCAATTGGAGGCTGTAGGGTTCTGGCAGCTTACCTCATATTGGGCTGGAATCAGCAAGGCTGGAACTTTCAGGTAATTCTAGGTTGCCTGCTTTTCCTTTCCTTTAGCTTTCTTCAGCTCCTTTCAGATGGGTGCTGCAGGGTGTTTGTCTCCCTGGGGTCCCTTGCAATGCTGCCTCCCTTGTTTCTGCTAATGCACTGGGAGATTCCTTTACGGTAGAGTGCTGAGGCACATGGTGTTTTTCTGAGCTGGTTTCCACTGGTTCCCCCCACCCTCACTGAGGCACTTGGAGGTCCAGGTGTTGGTGTTTGCTGCTGTACCACCTGGGCTTCAGGATCTCCTCCTGGTTGATGGAGGTGTTGGGTTGAAATCAGCAAGACTGGGACTTTAGGAAGACTCTAGGTTGTTTTTTTCAGCTCCTTTCAGATGAATGCTGCAGGGTGCTTATCTGCCTGGGACCCTTTGTAGTGCTGCATCCCTTATTTTTGCTGAGCCACTGGGAAACTGGTTTGCTGGGTTGCTGCACTGCTGTTCCCTGTCTTTCTTCTTAGTTCAGCTGTTCCAGGTTTCTCTTTTTCTAGGGTGATATTTTCTGGGTTTTCAGAGGTTGATAGGGGAGGGTGAGAGTGACTACCTTTTCACTCCACCATCTTGGCTCCCGGAAGTGGAAGCCTTAAGAAAACAATTTATATAGAATGACTCAATAATGTAAAAGAAAAGATAGAAAAGTGTCAGTACCAAATCTTGACCGAAGAAGAAAAGTTAGGTATTAAAGTTTTGGTTAATAGGAGTAGAATGAGGCATGTGTAATTTGATATGGACTATGTTGGTTTGTTTTGCTTACTCATCTTTCTTTTTTTTATAAAGAAGTCTTCTATGGAGTGAGGGCTATTAGAAAATGATAGTATTCATTTTTTTAAAGTATAAACAAGATATTGAGCTTTTTCAAAATCTAGGGAAGGGTAAAATAGATGAAGACAGAGGTTTAGAGTAATGGAGAAGGGAAGTTGGGGCAATACAGGTCTGAGAATACTTACTCTTTTTTTGACATTGGGTAAGTCACTCAGTCTTCCTGGACTTCCATTTCCTTACCCATAAAATGAAAGGGTTGGACTAAAATAGTAGTGTCAAATTCACAGAAATAGGGGCCACTAAGGTATATATAAGGATCCCTGCAAGCTGCATATTGACTTAAAAAACTACATATTAACATTATCTAAATTCTATAGTATTTTTATTTATTTTGCTAAATATTTCCCAATTACATTTTACTTTGGTTCTGGCCATTGGTGGGAGCATTGCAGCTGTAATGCAGCTTATGGGCTGAATGTTTGATACCTCTGAACTAGATGACCTCTGAAATCCCCTCAACCTATGGATCTACAAGCTGTTTTGCTGAGAATAGGGATTGGGTAGAATTGGGGACTTCAGTAAAACAGAGAAGTGTTAGATCATCAGCTAAGGAAAATGCAGAGAAAAATGAAATCAATGCTATGTAACACTGGAGGCACATGTGAAGTTTAAAAGCATAAATTGTTTAGTGGAACCAGGTAGCATGATTTTGTGCTTTAGAGGTTATATGACCAATTGTTATAAACTTATGCCTTCTGAAGTCAGCAATCTCCCCATCCTCTAAAATGCCAGTACTGATTACAAATTCTTTTACAAGTTTTATCAAGGCTAAATACTTTTCCCTGGTCAAAAGAGGCAATCTCATTTATAGACTTATCTATGAAGACACATAGTTTGGGGTTTTCATCACAGGGAGAGAAAGTATACTGAAAAAGTAGAGGAAAGTGTCAAGGACACAACTGTGGCAGGTATTCAATTGTAAGAAAGGGGAAGACCACAGAGAGCTAGAAAAATATAGGAAGGACTGTTTGAAGAGGTTTGAAGAGGAGAACCATGGGAATGCACACAACAAATCAACTGCTAAGTATTTATTTATCACTTGTTATGTACCAGGCATTATGCTAGATTTTGGATATATAAAGACAAAGAATGAAATAACTCATACTTTCAATTTCCCCATATACATATACATGTTGTACATACACATATACATATATCTACATACACATATAGATAATAAAGCACATTCTCATAATATACTATGATATATATGAGATAGGTATCTCATATATATAATAAAGCTCATTCAGATGTGTGTATATCTATCTACATATCACATTCTTAGGCACATTTTTGAAGAGAGAAGGGACACATATTATTTTCTCTCTCATGAATGTATAGTGGTCTCTGTTTAGCTTTGTTTATTCTAGATCCATTTTTTAAGTGAATTTGGAATCATAGATCTATAGAATGTTAGAGCTAAAACAAATCTTGGAACATAGAAATAAGAATGTCAGAATTGTCAGGGATATTAGAAGACATTATTTTGCAGGGTTCAAAGAACCTCAAAACTGAAAATAATAGAACAGAAAGGTAGAAGAATGTCTTAGAATAAGAATATAAAAGGTATTTCCAGGAACCAAGATGGCAGAATAAGTAGTAAATTGCCTTAATTCTCCCATATTTACCTCCAAACAACCATAAAATAGAACCACAAAACAAATCTTTGATGGCAGAACCAGTAAAAAGATGGGGTGAAACAATCTTTGAGCCTGAGAAACTTGAAAGATCAGCAGGAAAAGTCTATTTTGGGCAAAAGGGGTGCGTGGTCTAGGATAGGAAGTGTCCCAGCAAACCAGCCACAAACCTCACCTAAAAATTGTCTTGATATGTAATTGAGAAAAAATAAAATACTATTTTAAAAAAGAATATAGAAGGTAAAATAATAGATGTATGAGAAACATTAAAACATAGAGGTTGGAACTAGAAGTAACCTTAGAGTTCATATGATTCTATAGATGGGAAGATTCATCTAAAAGTGAATCCAAAGCTAGTCACAAAGTAACTTGGTGGAAGCTGGCAAAAAGTACTCTGGAGTTCATTCATGAGCAAGAGAGTTGAGAGATTCTTTTTCTCAGACATGGAACTCTTCTTACTCTAGCAACCATACTTTTCTGTTGTTTTCCCTCTCCTCTTTTTCATTTGAACTGTCTCCAGCTTCCATGAAAAGTTTCCTTATTTCTTTATTATTCCCACCAAGTCTTATGCACAAGATCATGGAATGTAGGATTTTAAGATCATAGATTTAGAGCTGAGAGGACTCTTAAAGGTCATTGAGTTCAAAATTATATTTTGACATGGCCTTTCAATATTTCTAGCCAAAGTCCCATTCCCAGCTCCCACTTCCATTGGCATCTCTGAAAACAATCCTTCCCAAACAGTCCCCACCATTCTCATTTACCTTTAAGTGTGAGATGTAAAACTGATTCTTTCCTCTCTATTGAACTGGTGTTCTTCCTGTTTTTGCACAAGGGTACTACTTTAAGAACATTAACAAGCAAGTCTTGGTGACTTGAGGGAGCACCAAAGTCATAAACATAAAGCCTCTGTGTCCTATCTATTGGCCTTCTTTATAGAGACAATTGTTCTTACTCAAACTAGTTCATATCATTACTTTTCTTCCATGTGATTTTCCTATGTAATTAAAAACATTCATAAAATATTGCTTTGCTCAAGAATACTTCCTTCCCAAAGCAAGGCCATGATATTAGAGTAGAGAGCAGCACTATGTAAGCATCTCCATCCTAATGCCTACAGAAGCCTGTGGACCCTGGATGATTTCAAATGATCTACCACTGCGTCTGGATGAAGTTGAACTCTTCATCCTCACAACCTTCCCCAAAGTGGTCTTTAAGGAATCTTTGTAATCCCTGCAGTCATTTAAACATTTATATAGGAACTGTATGAAAGTTAACTTTTAAAGCTTTAGGGAAGGGGCAGCTAGGTGGTGCAGTGGTTAGAGCACTGTCTCTGGATTCTGGAGGACCTGAGTTCAAATCCGGCCTCAGACACATAACACTTCATAAGCTGTGTGACCCTGGGCAAGTCACTTTACCACATTGCCTAGCCAATAAATAAATAAATAAAGCTTTAGGGATATTCTAATGATTCCATTCAATTCAACTTATTTGGTGCTTTTAACTGATCGCACAACAGACAAAATGCAGAACAGGGAGATGCTTTCAAATTTCTTCTTGATAAGCCAAACATGAGAGGAGTAATGTAGTTATGCAAATGATTATGATTGATTTGAATCCCCATATTTTTAAAAAATACCTCCGTGTATAGGCAGCTATGGTTCTGGATCAAACCCATTACATCTTTCCACACAATGGCTATGTATATGAACATCTGCTGCAGCATGGGTCCAGATTCCAAGTCCTGATTCTCGACCTTGGTGTCTCAATGAGTGCCACCTCCACTTCTTTCACCAGTATTTGACAGGCCATAGTCAGACTTACATGTGGGGATATTATTCACAGACAAAACAAAGTGGCGAGATACACACACCACAAGGGCAATTATGAGCTACATGCTCAGGTCATGAAAGGATTGCAGATGTGCTTACTGAATCAATCATATAGGAAATATCATGGATAACATAAGAGATACAGCAGGATAGTAAGAAGGTTAACATTGTCCTGACTTTTTAAAAGGAAAAAGAACAGAATCCATAACCTATAGGGAAGTGAACTTGATTTAAATTCCTAGAAAAATTGTAGAGTTCATTAGAGGAAATCTAGAAACAGTCATTGGTTATAAGTGCCAACATCAACTCATCACAAACAAGTTATGTCAGCCCAACATTGCTTTCTATTTGGATAGGATTTTTGATAAGAGGAAGAGTATGAAAATCTTTTACCTAAACTATAGCAAAACATTTTATAAATTACTTCCTACTATTCTTGTGAAATGATATACATGGAGTGATAATTTTAACTAGATAGATTTGGAACTGGTAGAATAGCCTTATTTAACGAGAATTGTTAATGGTTCAATGTCAGCTCAGCAAAAAGTCTCCAGGAAACTGTTCCAATGATTTATCCTCTTTTCATACACTTTTATCAATGATTTAGGAAAGATAAAGGTAGAGTCGGCACATTCACCACATTTGCAAGGGGCACAAAGTGGTGAGGGATAATTGACACAAATGACAGAGGAAGGTTCCAAAACAATACTGTTGACCTAGAGTATTGCACTGAGTCTAATAAAATGAAATCCAATAAGGAGAAATAAAAGAAGTCCTAAAGTCCTAAATAGTAGTTTGAAAAAAAAAGATCTGGGGTTTTTATTGGATGAGTCATTGATGTGATGCAGTAGCCCAAAAAGCAAATTTTTTTTTGTTTGCTTTTTTAGGCAATTGGAGTCAAGTGACTTGCCCAAGGTCACACAGCTAGTAAGTGTGTCAAGTGTTTGGTCTGAGGCTGGATTTGAACTCAGGTACTCCTGACTTCAGAGTCGGTGCTCTATCCAGTGTGCCACCTAGCTGCCCCACAAAAAGCAAATTTTGAGATGGAAGAGAGGGATAGTTTTTAGGAATAACAATCATTATCCCTCTGTATTCTTTCCTGACCAGTCCACATCTGAAGTACTATCTTCATTTTGGAACACCAGTTTAAGAAAGACACAGATAAGTGGGAGTGTTTGTGCATATATGTTTATACGTGGTTGTGTGTGTGTTGAGTTTTGTGAAGACCTATGATATTACTTTAATTATTAAACCTATCACTATGGCAGATTCTCAGCATGTAACCCTAAATGTCATATATACATCATTCTCTAAGCCATGCAGTAAATTTTTCCCAACCATTAATAGCATAATTTCATAAAGTTCTCAAAAATGGCTGAATTATTCTAAAAACTTATGAAGGTGCTTCACAAAACACAAAACAAAATATCAGTAAGTAACTATGTTACATGAAACAAAAAACTTTGCAGAAGTCTTATGACATTAATTCATTGAATTATCTATATGAAATATTACATTTATAATTCCCAGTTTTAGCATTCTGTGTTGGTTTACTAAAAAATCATAATAGTTGAAAAGGTGTGTCGTGATATTGTCTATCAGCTATGGTCTACAGCAAAGATCAAAGATGGACTAGATAATAACTGTGTACTCCCCTCCACTAATATTGCCAATTAAAGACATTCTCAAATAATCAATAAGTAAAAATGTATTAAGTTCTTGCTAAGTGCCAGGTACTGGCCTAGGCACTGAAAATATAAAGACAAAATTGAAACAATTCCTTTTTGGAATGAGCTTGCATTCGATGAGGGGAGACTTGTACACATGCATATATTGTATATATATATATATATATACACACACACACACACACATATGTATAATGTATATATATGTATATATACACACACACAGAATAAATGTATTCAGAATAAATAAAAAGAAATATAAAGTAGGTAAATACAAGGTAATAGTGAGGGCACTAGCATGTTGGTGGTATCAGGAAAGACATTGTGTAGAAGGTAATAAGAAATGAGAAAATAATTCCGTATAGATTTAGCTAAAATCTAATTTTCATTCCATTGTTATCTTGAAATTCATCAAGTCCAAATTACCTAAAATATTAAATATAACATCAAATTAATAATTTCCCAAGGGAAGAGTCACATTCCTTAAACACATATTCACTAATTGGTGCTCCAATATGATGAATCCAATTAATTTTCCAAAGTTCACATCAGAATTACAGCATCTGTGAAGTTTAGCTTGAAAATGGTTATCAGTGTTTAAAAATTCCCATAGATAAGTTGTTTTTTCAACAAAAGTTTTGTATTATTATTCATTTCCAAAATATACAAATTGTTCTGGTTCTTAAAAAAACAAACTGGTTCAATGGGTTTCACCTTTCCCATTAATTGTTGTTCTTGCTAAATTGTTTATTCACATCTGACTCTTCATGACCCTATTTTTATGAAGCTATTGTTTTTAAAAGTATAACCAAAACATATTAACCAGCTGCAGGGCACACCCAATGAAGGAGACAGATTTCCTCTCAGACATAACATTTATCAGCATTTGAGAGACAGAGAAAGATGTGTAGCAGATGTCCAAAAAGTAGAGGTTCCCAAGGAAAAAATACATAGGGGTGTGAAGGTGGAGATCCAGGATGCTGATGATAATGAGGATGCTGTTTCCCAAGAGGATCACCAGGTACATCACCTATTTTATCTTCACAAAGAAACTGGAATGTTTTGCCATTTCCCTTTCCATGGTCCCCATTTTACAGCCGAGGAAACTGAGGTAAACAGAGCTTGAGTGACTTGCCCAGAGTCACACAGCTTGTAAGTGTCTGGGGCTGGATTTGAACTCAGGTCCTCCTGATTCCAGGCTTTGCACTCTATCCACTGCTCCACTTTGAAGTGCCTACTCTTTACCAGGCATTCTGTTAGGTGCTGGAGATGTGAATTGTCCTTCAAATGACATTGGATGACCATTTTTGGGAGATGATATAGACTGGAATTTTGGTCTGATATGATTTGATCAAGAAAATCCCTGAGGTCCTTTCTAAATCTTCCTTTTTGTCATTTTTTTGATTTCTATTATAGAGTAATTTCTGTGAGAACAAGGAACTTGTATTTTTTTAACTTCCTGTATCTCTCATCACTTATCACAATGTAGTATACACTATGGGTGCTTAATGCATATGTGTTGAATATTTGAATGAATATATTAATATAAATTATAGTCTTACCTCAAAAGTTCCTATATCTTAGCAACATATTTTGCTCAATCTGACATTAACCAAATGGAAACATGATTTTTTTCAGTTGTCAACCTATGAAGCAATCAATTTCTGTGTTTATATATGATTTATTATAATAAAAAGTTTTGTAAACCACATGAGACCAAGATGTTGACCTGCAGAACACATACAGCAAGAGACCTAGGGATAGGAACTGTGCCTCAAATGTAACACATTAATACCCTGCGTGGAAAGGAGAAGAATCACACATTAAGCTTTGCATCCATAATAATATACTTGACACCAGGGAGAGCAATGTTATCATTGAATACCAAGTACAATGTCCAAGACAAAATACAAACCTACTGTAAACCTTAAAGCACTTCACATTCTCTTGAAGTGCAGATTTCTAATGAAGAATTTCTCCATAGCATTTTTTACCTCCTTGTTCCTTAGACTGTAGATAATGGGATTTAGCATTGGAGTGATGACCCCATAGGACAGCCCGATAAGCTCATCAGATGTCTTAGTGTCCTTGGACTTGGGCTTCATGTATATGAAAAGGGCTGAACCATAGAACAAGATCACCATGGTCAGGTGGGCTGAGCAAGTAGAAAAGGCTTTCTTCCTCCCTTCACTAGAGGTGATCCTCAGGATGGTGAAGATGATAAAGATATAGGAGAAGAAAATCAGCAACAGAGGAGTAATTAAAATAACAATACTTGCAACTGTCATGATAAAAACATTAAGGGAAATGTCTCCACAGAGAAGCTTGAGAAGGGCCAGGATTTCACAAGTAAGATGATCAATGATATTTCCACAGAAAGGCTTTATAAGGGCAAGCACAGTTTGTACCAGAGAGACCAGAAATCCTGTTATCCAGGTCCAAGCAGCCACTTGTGCACAGAGTCCCTTGTTCATGATGATGGTGTATCTTAGGGGATTGCAGATGGCAACATACCTGTCATAGGCCATCACTGCCAGGAGAACGCACTCTGTGCACCCCAGTCCAAGAGAAATAACCATCTGCAGGGCACACCCAATGAAGGAGATGGTTTTTCTCTCAGACATAACATTTATCAGCATTTGAGGGATAGAGGAGGATGTGTAGCAGATGTCCAAAAAGTAGAGGTTCCCAAGGAAAAAATACATAGGGGTGTGAAGGTGGGGATCCAGGATGCTGATGATAATGAGGATGCTGTTTCCCAACAGGATCACCAGGTACATCACCAGGCAGAGTACATAAAGAGCTAGCAGGAGGCCTGGGTAATGAGAAAGCCCTACCAGAAAAAACTCAGTCACAGCTGTGTAATTCTCCTTGTTCATGCTATTTTAACTGTGCCAACTGCAGGATTTAGGAAAGGGCACACCTCAAAACAGCTGGAATGAATAGTAACACATTTGTAATTAGCTTCATATTTTGCACTATTTCTTTTTTTCAATATTGATTTTTTTTTCATTCAGTGGTACAGGTATTTAAATACATGCATAAGGGCAAAAATTAGGAAAATATGAAAAATGTGCGTGCAACCCGAAGCAAATGTGACCACCAATATTTGTAACAAAATTTTCACTTGAGAGTAAAAATAACAACAAAATCAGTGCTCATAACTGGGAAAAGATGGACTAAATTGCAGCATGTGAATGCAATGGAGAATTACTTTGCCTTAAGAGATGATGAATATGAAGAATTCAGAGAAAATTAGAAGCCTTGTATGAATTGATGTTGTATGAGGCAAGCAGGATTAAGAGAACAAATTACCAAAAGATTATAATGATGGAAAGGAAAACAAGGCAGAAAATATCAGAAAAGTGGTTGGTGCGATTGCGCAATTTCAACTTCAGAATACTGACAATGTTCATCCCCTGGGAAGATCAGTGAAGGTCTATAGGAGTGGAAGGAAACATATGTTGGTGGAAGTGGATTTTGTGCTGGTTTATTTTGCTTGTCCATCTTTGCTGTGAGAAAAGTTTCTATAGAGTGAGGGCTTATTAGAAAGTGAAACAATTGTTTTTTAAAGTATAACCAAAACATTCTTTAAACTTCATCTAGAAAAGGGTAATATAGATGAAGACAGTCAAAAGCTTAGAGTACATAATGGAGAAAGACTTTGAAGCAGTACTGTTGTTATTGTTGAGTCATTTCAGTCATGTCTGACCCTTCATGACCCCATTTGGCAGAGATACTGGAGTGGTTTGCTATTTCCTTCTCTGGCTCATTTTACAAATGAGGAAATGGAGGCAAACAGGATTAAGTGACTTGCCCAGAGTCATATAGCTAATAAGTGTCTGAGGTCAGATTTGAACTCAGGAAGATGAGTCTTCTTCCAGCCCTGGCTCTGTATCCACTATGCCAGCTAGATGCCTTGAAGCAGTATCCATTGGAAGAAATTGATCTCAATAAGGTCAGAAAGGCAAGGACATAAGAAGGAGAATGGTACAGTGGAAAGACCACTAGTTCTGCACTCAGGAGACCAGCATTCAAATCCCCCCTCTGATTCTTGCAATTTTTGTGACACTATACTCCACTTACTTTCCCTGGGACTCAGTTTCCTCAACTTTAGAGCAAGATGACCCTCTGTGGTTCCTTTCAGCTTTAGATCTATGTTCTAATCCATGATCTGCTGAGAAGAGATTGTGAAGTTAAAGTCTTAAATAAAACAGAGAAATATTAGGTTATCTGCTGAGGAGTAGGCATTCAAAGATGATTCTTAGTAACTTGTTCTCTTAATTCTACTTACTTCACATATCAGCTTATATAAGTCTTTTCAAGTTCCTCTGAATTCTTCATACTCATTATTTTTATGGCAAAATAAAAGAAATGTTGTTTTCCATTGAGGGCCCATTTGTAGTTCGATAACATAAATTTAGAGAGGATCCAATCAGCTTGATTTTTAAATTTTGATGTTATATGCCTAATGCTCTAGAAACTATGGCTCTTGAGGTCAGCTGTTCCCAATCCCTCAAGCATCATTGATTATTACAAGTCCCTCCATTGTCTTTACCATGGCCTACTAGTAACTTTCTCTATTTAAGCAGTCTCATTTATAAACTTATGAATGAGGACATGTGCTTACCTCACCTCACCAGGTGAAAAAGTGTAGAGACAGTAGTTTTTGTGCTGAAGGCTCAACTTTAGAGAACACTCAGCTGAAAGGAATAGAAAGAATATGACGATTCAGAAAAAGAAATGGAGAGGGAATTTCAAAGAGACAGGTTGCAGTAGCATCATGAGAGTGTATACAATTGATCACCAAGGCTTTATTTAGCACCAGCTATATACCAGCCATTACACTAGTCTTTGGGGTCCATAAAGGCAAAGAATGAAGTAATATACTCTAAATATCCACATATTATTTATTTTACATATTAATTTTTTATATATTCAACCACCTCCTTAAATAATTTGAGGAGATAAGTAAATAAGGAATATAAATAACTTTTCTCTCTGAAATATGTACAGTGACTTCTCTTTAGCTACTCTTGTCTAAGAGTATTGTATTTGGAACCATAGACAGGATACAGTTCTCAGCTTTAGCAACAGTCACTCAAATACCTGGTCATCATCACTGGTAAGGAAAGATCACCCCAAAAGTTGCAGTCATGAACCTCTTACAATTCATGATGAAAAAGAAAGAACTTATTCCTTTGATCACATTTGTGAGTTTTGCTGGAATTGGAGCAGCCTACATGTCCAAATACTCCCTTTTCAAAACTGATGTGATCCTTAACAGACAGAAAAATCCAGAACCACCTGAAAATGTGAATCCTTATCAGCCTCAAAAGCTTTTCACAATTAACCAAAAGTGGAAGCCTGTTGAAGAGCTTCAGACTGTCGAACAATTGATCAAATAAGGAGTCTCCATCTAAATCACACTCTATGGAACCATAGAACTATAGAATGCTATAGCTAGAATAAATCTGGAACATAGAATTAAGTATGCTAAAGCTTGCAAAGATATTAGAAGACAACATAATGGTGGGACACAAAGTATCTTTGAAAAAACAGAAAGGTGGAAAAGTAACTTAGAATACAGAAGATAAAATAGAACAGCTTCAAGTAAAAGGGGTTCTTCTTTAAGGTTTCTTAACCTAAGATGTCAACTTGCCTTTGTAAATTATATCTGATAAGAGTACTTCAATACGATTAGCTTTTTATTTTATTCTTTTAAGAAAATTATTCTGAGAAGAGATTCATAAAGTGTCTATGACATTAAAAAGTTCAGAACTTCTGCTTTAGAATATAGAATGTTGAAAATGAAAGCAATTGTAGAGTTCATATGATTTCACAGATGAGAAAACGCATTTAAAAGTGACTCAAAATCTAACTCTCCACAATTTGGTGCAGGATGACAGAGTGCTCTGAGGCTGTAGCCATTCATAAGCAAGAGAGTTGAGAGATTTCAATAATCAGAAATAGTTCCTTCCTTTTCCAGCAACCTTACTTCTCTGTTTTGTCTTGCCTTTTTTTTTTTTTTGGAGTTGCCTACAGCTTCCATTACAAGTTTCTTCAATTTGCCCCACATATCCTACAGACGGTCACAAGACATAGGATTTTAGGATCATAGATTTAGAGCTGAGAGGACACCGAGATAACTGAGTCCAATCCTCTCACTTTATATGACTTTTATTTTCAGTATTTTTTCCCAAAGGCCCATTCATAACTTTCATTTTTATTGGTATCTCTGAAAACGACCCTTCCCACATTTCCATTTACCTCTAAGTTTGAGATGTAGAGCTGCTCGTCTCTTCACTGTGTTCTTCCTGTTTTTTTTTTCTTTTAACAAAAACTACTTTAAGCACACTTTCAAGCATATCTTTGAGGGAGAACTAAAAGAATTATTACGCCTGTCTGGCCTATCTACTGGCTTTCTTTATGGCTAAAATTGATTTTACTTAAGCTAGTTTACATCATTACCTTTGTTCCTATGCTATTTGCATTCTTCATTCAGAAACGTTCATGAAATATTGCCTGGCTCAAGAGAATGTTTCCCTTTCCACTCTAAGGCCACGA
Organism: Phascolarctos cinereus; assembly: GCF_003287225.1. Taxonomy (NCBI): domain Eukaryota; kingdom Metazoa; phylum Chordata; class Mammalia; order Diprotodontia; family Phascolarctidae; genus Phascolarctos; species Phascolarctos cinereus. Next base: position 142,230,164 of record NW_027555847.1, read on the forward strand.
CATTAATTTGAATAGAGGAGAGAACTCTATTTACAATTCTGCATAAATACCTGCAATTGCCTGTGGACCATGGGTGGTTCCAAGTGATCAGCCACTGGATCTGGATGCCAGTTTAACTCTCCATCCCCACAACCTTCCCAAAAGTGTTCCTCGGGGAAACTTTGTAATCCCTGAAGACTTTTAAATCTTTGTACAGAACTGCATGGAAGTTAACAACTTTCAAAGCTTTAGGGATGTTGTAACAATCTAATTACATCAAACTTATTAGGTGGTGTTAATTGATGGCACAACAAATAAAGTGCAAAGAGGAAAACAATTTCAAATTTCTTCTGACCAACATAAATATAGAGGAAGAACACAATTATGCAGATGACTGAGCAAAATCTCCCACATCTCTGTTGTATCTATGAGTGTTGTTGGCTATGGAATTCCAATTCAAACTTACTAATATCTTCTTATGTTGACCTACTTCTCAATAGCCCCAAAGTCTAACATACAATGGGCATGTACAATAAGAATATAGCATGAGTGTAGCTTCCAGGCAAGGCTAGAACTTGGCCATCTATAGTCATGAGTGAAATAGTTGTCACGTGGGCAAAATTGGGAGATGTGGACTGTATGAGTACAGTTAGAAGAATTTAGAACTGATTAAAGGACTGAACCTAAAGAGTGGTGAATACCATATTGATGTCAGTGGTGTCAGGTGATGTCTAGTAGACGCTAAAGATCTGTCCTTGACCCTGTTGCTTTCAAAATTTTTATAAGTGGTTTGTGTGTTTATCATATTTGTGTATGATGTAAACTTTAGAGGAAGAGATGATATGCTGAATTATAGAGATGAGATCCAAAAATAACCTTAGAGACTAGAAAAATGAGTGAATGAGTAACATGTTTATGAAATGTTTACTATATGCAAAACACAGCGATAAGTTTGGAAAAACAAATAGAAAAAATAAGAGATTCCTTGCTCTCAAGAAGCTAATAGTGTAATAGGGAAGACAAAACATAGAGAAGTTATATGGAAAAATCCTGTGGTCCTTAAGATGTAATGGTAAAGCAAATGGATGCCTCTTTAATATCATTTCCACTAATAAAATCATATCAGTTTCTGATGTTCAACCAGCTGACAATAGAAAAGCCTCTGGGGAAAAGAACTCTTTTTTTTTTGTGTCTTCATTAGATGTAGCTATAGCACCTGCAGATAGCAATTGCCAGGCCATATCTCCACATGGGTTGCTTCTCAGGATGATGGCAGAAAGAACTTGGCTGAAGAATTCCCAAGATTCTGGGTTCAGGGTCCTGGGTTGTTTCCACAGAGGTCTAAGGGAAGATGGTGGTCTAAGTGGTGGTGGTGGATGGCCTGCCTGGAACATGCAGCTTTCTGTCTTTCCCCAGGGTGTCTTGTTGATTCAGTTACATTGGCTTGCCAACCTAATGAGTGGCAGTTGACAGTGGTAGGGATGGCTGACTCTTCTCCATAGGTTTGCTTCCTTGGATAATGACTGTGAGGACTGAGCTAAAAGTAGGACTTGTGGTCTGGAGGGTGCTGCTATTGTGATGACTCCTTATTCCCATGGTTTTACTCTTAAAAATAAATTAAAATAAATAGTAATTATTAAAAATTAAAATTATTTAAAAATAAATAAAAAATAAAATAAAATTTATTAAAAAATAAAACTGGATACCAACACCATCAACTCAACTTTCTCAGTAACTATGTTTTAAGCAATTCCTACCCATCAGATATTGCAACAATGTTTTGGTCATTACCTCAACATCCTTAGTATTTTTTATTTTTCCATTCATTGTTGTTAATGCTTTTTCTCATACTGTAATCATTAGGGTATATCCATTCTGCTGTTTTTTTTTCCTCTTTGCATTATTTCATAAAGATCTTTCCAAATTTCCTTCTATTGTTCATATTTGTCTGTGTTAATTGCATGTATTCTATCACACAAATTTACACGTTATTTAACCTTTCTTCTACTTTTGGACATTTAGGTTGTTTCTGCTCCCCATTACTAATCTGAAAATCTTTAAACAGATAGCTCTTTTAAAAAATTTAATAACTCTTGGGGCAGCTAAGTGGTGCAGTGGATAGAGCACCGGCCCTGAAGTCAGGAAGACCTGAGTTCAAATCTGGCCTGAGACCAAACATTTGACACTTACTAGCTGTGTGACCCTGGGCAAGTCACTTAATCCCAATTGCCTAAAAAAACCAAAACAAAAAATTTAATAACTCTTTCAGGTTATATTCCCAACATTAGATTTATTTGGTCTAAGAATTTGTTTACTTTTGTAATTTTTTTCTATGTCCTTCCAGATTGCTCTCAAAAAGATTCTGCAAGTTTATAAGTGAACAAGCATATCTGTCCATCTACAATTCTGCCTAATTTGAGTTTCATTTACTTTAGGGATTTATGCTAATTTGATAGGTATTAGGAGATACCTCAAGGTTGTCCAAATTTTCATCTTTTTGATTACGTGTCAAGTAGGGCATTCTGAAGTCAACAATTTCCTTTCTCTTTTAAAATGTATGTTTGTATATTTTCATGATTAATTAATTGTAGGCTAAGAATTACTTTCGCAACTTTTAGCATATTCTTAAATATTTTAGATGTTAAGTTTGGACTGTGATAAGATGTATCTATAGTTCCTGTCAATCTCTTGCCTCTCATCTTCTCCTTCATATAAGGTAAGTGAGAAAGAGATTGTTGTCTCAACACTATCCAGTTAACTTTTTTCAACAGCATAGGTGATGATAGTCATCTACGTCAATCACAAGAGGAATGCTATTCAGTTCTTGTTCACCAGGCTCTATCTTAGGTTCTTTTCTAAGGAGCCAGCCACTTCTGTGATTCCCCTATACCAGGAGTGCTAATCTTGGGCTTAGAACACTAGGGGATGTAGATGCAGCTAAGTAGTGCAGTAGATAGACCACTGGGCCTGCAATCAGGAAGACCTGAGTTCCAATCTGGCCTCAAATACTTCCTTCCTTCTTATCCCTGGGCAAGCCATTCAAACTTTATCTTAGTCTCCTCAACTGTAAAATGGGGATCATAATAATATCTACCTCCTGGAGTGGTTATGTTCTTTTTTCATTCAGTTTTCTCAACTATAAAAAAAAGGTAATAGTAGAATTTTATTCTAGGACTGTTGCTTTCTTTCCTTTTTCCTTTTTTTTTGTTCTTTGGAAAATATTGTATGTGATTATAATTCCATATTTTTACGATTATATGTTAAGGGTAACGGACTCTCTTCAAACCTGTTGGTGAGTTAGCAGGATGTCTATCACAAGCTTATGAAGACTATCCCCAGAAAAATGATTAGATGAAAACAATTTGTTTCAAAAGCCATTAAGGCAGCAAAATCAGGTGTTATGGAACACTTCGAGCTTGGCCAGACATAAAAAATTCCAAGGTCATCCATTGCATCCCAGGCCATCACCAATTGTCTTGACTTTTGTCTTGATTTCGATGACTCTGGAAAAGAGAGGGATGCTGATGACTTTGTGCAACTCAGCCTCACTTAACTCCAATTCACACATGAGTCAAGCCATTGCCCAATGATGTCATTGATCATCTTCAAAAGTGAAGGACAAACAACTACATATGTATCAGCGAATCAAAGTTAGGGTTTCTCTTTGCTATTGTAATGTGTTTTATCTCTGTTGTTGACTTTTGCAGTGTATTTTTATATGTTTTCTCTAATCATGATTTGAAATACAATATCGTTTTTTTTATATTTTAACAATTTTCTGAGATGTTGGAAAATACAGAAAACCATAAAATAAAACATACTGGAGTACACTTACGTGAAGATAAATGAAAAGAGGAACAGAAGTGATTTAGTAATTAGAGCATACTACAGGACACTGGAACAAAAAGAGGAAACAGGTGAATTGTTTAGGAGACACGTAGACCTGGTATAGAGGTATGATACACAATAGTTATTGGAATCTTCAATTATCTAGACAGCTTTTTTTTTTTTAGCTTTCCTTCTCTATGGTAACTTCTTGACTTGCAATAATGACAATTTATTTGTCAACATTTCAAGAAACCAACTAGGATTAAATTATATTATGTATTTGACTGTCACTATCTGGGAGGCACTGTTGTTAAGATAGAAATGGTGGGAACTCTGGGAAAAAGAGACCACTTGATACTAAAATTTGTGACAGGGTAGGAAAAGAAAGCTGGGTATAGTTTGGGCATAATTTTAGAAAGATTGCAAAGTCTTCAGAGGAATAATAGGCAGGATTGCATGGATGAAATTCTACAGGGGAAATCACCCTAGGTAATATAAGAAATTCTGAAGAATAAAATTCTGAAGGCACAAAAGAAAGTAATTTCAATGAGGAGAAAAAATTGTAATTGTCCAAAAAGATGGATATGAATGCTCAGAGAGTTCATGAACCAAATTAGGTTTTAAAAATAAATGTTCCAAAGATAGATATAAGACAAAAAGCTGAGATAGGGACTGTGATTTCATTGTTACAGGGAACTGCCTCAAATAATGCAGATCTGCACCTTCACTACAATTTATAATCTTAGATATTTGCCTAGAGTATTTAGATATTAAGTGTCTTGACAAGAGTCCTGATGAAATAGTATTAAGAGTGCTAAGGCTTAAAACCAACTATATGGAGGGAAGTAGGAAGATAAGAGAAATATCATAGCTTGGGGATGAATGAGATAATGATAGTTAAGAGAGAGGATACAGAGAAGTTATACTCATAGTTGTTTTTATTTTCTGTATGAAAGCAATGACCCTTGCATTGGAAATGACAAAACAAAAATGGCTAACAGTGCCTTAATATTCAAGATAATTAAGGAGATATGAGTGTGAGAAGTTATCCTTGATGAATTCAAATCCCCTGGCCCATATGACTGCAAAAGAACTAGCAGATATGATTGCTGATCCAGACAGTGTGAAATATCATCAATAAATGGAAAAACACCACAAGATGGTGAGAAAGATTAATGTTGCCCCTATTTTTTAAAGGAGGAAGAGAGAAGAGTCTATAAAATCAATGCCAATGAACTCATCTTGAATTGCTGGGAAAATTACAGAATGGGATCATTAAAAAGTTGATCAGCAAGCATCTACAAAAGGAAGCAGTGATTACAAAGAAAGAGCATGGTTTCTTTAAAAACAAGTCATGTCAGGGGCAGCTATGTGGTGCAGTGGATAGAGCACTGGCCCTAAAGTCAGGAGGACCTGAGTTTCAATTCGGCCTCAGTCCAAACACTTGACACTTACTAGCTGTGTGACCCTGGGCAAGTCACTTAACCCCAGCTGCCTTAAAATTTTTTTTAAAGAAACTAAAAACAAATCATGTTAAACCAAACCTGTTCCTGTTTTCACAGGTTATTATAATTATTTTTTGATTAGGGGAATGTTGTGAATATGTTTTATTTATACCTTAGCAAAACACTTGATAAAATATCTTGTACTATTATTGTAAAGAAAATGTAGAGACATGAAATAGATGATAACATAAGTAGATGGATTTAGAACAGATTGAATAGTCAAATTCAAAGAGGAATTATTAATGGCTCCATGAGAACTTGACAAGGGATTTCCAGGGAGAGATATTACAGTGAGCTATATATGACCCTGTATAGTTTAACATTATGAAAGATTTGGATAAAGACACAGACATATCCACATCAGATCTGCAGATGATACAAGGAGGGTGGAATAACTGACATAGAGAATTCCAGAATCAGGATCCAAAAAGATCATTACAGGCTAGAGCAGAACAAGTTTAATAAGAAGAAATCTAATGAACATAAATAAAAAGTCAAGCTGACAAGTATTTATTAAGCACTGATTATGGTCCAGGGGCTATGTTAAGTCTTATATTTGGGTTTTAAAACTCAGTATTACAATTACAAGGAATAGGAGGAGAAGAAGGAAGCATTGCTTGATTCTTTTTAATGATCTGGGGTTTTTAGCATACTAAAAGAGTAATATGTATCGATGTTGTGATGTGACAGCCAAAAAAACCCCCAAACCTTCAATAATATTTACGGCTGCATTAAGAGAAGCATAGCTTCTAGGAACAAGGTGGTTACTGTCCCTTGGTACTCTGTTGGACACTGGAGTACACTTTTGGGCTCCACAGTTTTAGAAAGACATTGGCAGGCAGGGGAATATTATTCTGAAGCAATCTGGAATATTGCTTTAGTAAATAAACCAATCATTATAGTAGATTTTCAGAGAAGGTTAAATTCCAAATATTGTATGTGTGTGTGTGTGTGTGTGTGTGTGTGTGTGTGTGTGTGTGTGTTGAGGCTCTGAAGCTAGTATCCCACTCAAAATGGCAAACTATTTCTTTTTTTAAAATTTTATTAATTTATTTTGATTTATCAACAATCACTTCCATATGCTTTTGAGTTGAAAATTTTTCTCCCCCTTCCTTTCCCCGACCCTCCCCAAGACAGCACACAATCTGATATAGGCTTTACATTTACATACCCATTAAACATATTTTCACATTAGTGAAGTTGTAAGTAAAATTAAAACCAACAGGAGGAACCATCAGAAAGATGAAACAAAACTCAACAGAAGGTAAAAATAAGTGAGAGTGATTCGACTTCCATAATTCTTTCTTTGGATGTGGACAACATTTTTGATCCCGAGACCTCTGTAGATGTCTTAGATCCTTGTAATGCTGAGAAGGGTTCAGTTTAACAATCTTAGTCATTGCATAATGTGGCTGTTATTGTGTACAAAGTCCTCTTGGTTCTGCTCACTTCACTCAGCATCAGACCATATAAGCCTTTCCAGCTTTTTCTGAAGTCAGCCTGTTCATCATTTCTTATAGCACAATAGTATTCCATTATATTCATATACCACAACTTGCTCAGCCATTCCCCAATTGATGGGCATCCTCTCAATTTCCAATTCTTTGCCACCACAAAAGAGCTGCTATGAATATTTTTGGTACATGTGGGTCCTTTTCCCATTTGTTTGATCTCTTTGGGATATAGCCCTAGAAGTGCTATTGCTGGATCAAAGGGTATGCACATTTTTGTAGCCCTTTGGGCATAGTTCCAAATTGTTCTCCAAAATGGTTGGATCATTTCACAACTCCACCAATAATGTATTAGTGTTCCAATTTTCCCACATCTTCTCCAACATTTATCATTTTCCTGTTTTGTCATGTTGACCAATCTGATAGGTGTGATGTGGTACCTCAGAGTTGTTTTGATTTGCATTTCTCTAATCAATAAATTTAGAGCATTTTTTCATATGACTATAGATGGCTTTAATTTCTTCATCTGAGAACTGTCTGTTCATATCCTTTGACCATTTATCAATTGGGGAATGGCTTGTGTTCTTATAAATTTGTCTTAATTCTCTATATATTTTAGAAATGAGGCCTTTATCAGAGAGACTGGTTGTAAAAATTTTTCCCAATTTTCTACCTTCCTTCTAATCTTAGTTGCATTGGCTTTGTTTGTGCAAAAACTTTTCAATTTAATGTAATCAAAATTATCCATTTTGCTTTTCATAATGTTCTCTATCTCCTGTTTGGTCATGAATTCTTCTGTTCTCCATAGATCTGATAGGTAAACTATTCCTTGTTCTCCCAGTTTACTTATGGTATCAGCCTTTATATCTAAGTCATGAACCCATTTTGACTTTATTTTGGTATATGGTGTGAGATTTGGGTCTATGCCTAGTTTCTGCCATACTCTTTTCCAGTTTTCCCAGCAGTTTTTTTCAAAGAGTGGGTTCTTATCCCAGAAGCTGGGGTCTTTGGGTTTATCAAATAATAGATTACTATAGTCATTGACTACTGTGTCTTGCATATTTAACCTATTCCACTGATCCACCTCCCTATTTCTTAGCCAGTACCAAGCAGTTTTGATGATTGCTGCTTTATAATACAATTTAAGATCTGGAATTGCTAGGCCACCTTCCCCTGCATTTCTTTTCATTAGTTCCTTTGATATTCTGGACCTTTTGTTTTTCCAAATGAATCTTGTTATTATTTTTTCTAACTCTATAAAATAATTTTTGGTAGTTTGATTGGTATGGCACTGAATAAGTAAATTAGCTTAGGTAGGATTGTCATTTTTATTATATTAGCTCAGCCTACCCATGAGCAACTGATGTTTTTCCAATTATTTAGATCTGATTTTATTTGTGTGAAAAGTGTTTTGTAATTGTGTTCATAGAGTTCCTGGGTTTGTTTCGGAGGTAGACTCCTAAATATTTTATAATGTCTACAGTAAGTTTAAATGGGATTTCTCTTTCTATCTCTTGCTGTTGGGCTTTGTTGGTAATATATAGAAATGCTGATGATTTATGTGGGTTTATTTTATAGCCTGCAACTTTGCTAAAGTTGTTTATTATTTCAAGTAGTTTTTTACTTGATTCTCTAGGATTCTCTAAGTATATCATCATGTCATCTGCAAAGAGTGATAGCTTTGTTTCTTCTTTGCCTATTCTAATGCCTTCAATTTCTTTTTCTTCTCTTATTGCTAAAGCTAATTTCCAGTACAATATTGAATAACAGTGGTGATAATGGACATCCTTGTTTCACCCCGATCTTATTGGAAATGCTTCTAGCCTGTCCCCATTACATAATGCTTGCTGAAGGTTTTAGATATGTGCTATTTATTATTTTAAGGAAGACTCCATTTATACCTATGCTTTCTAGTGTTTTTAATAGGAATGGGTGTTGTATTTTATCAAAAGCTTTTTCTGCATCTATTGAGATGATCATGTGGTTTCTGTTGGTTTTGGTGTTGATATGCTCAATGATGCTGATAGTTTTCCTAATATTGAACCAACCCTGCATTCCTGGTATAAATCCTACCTGGTCATAGTGTATTATTCTTGTGATAAGTTGCTGTAATCTACTTGCTAGTATTTTGTTTAAAATTTTTGCATCTATATTCATTAGAGAAATTGGTCTATAATTTTCTTTCTCTATTTTGACTCTTCCTGGTTTAGGTATCAACACCATATTTGTATCATAAAAAGAATTTGGTAAGACTCCTTCTTCACCTATTTTCCCAAATAGTCTATATAGTATTGGAATTAATTGTTCTTTAAATGTTTGATAGAATTCTCATGTAAATCCATCTGGCCCTGGAGATTTTTTCCTAGGGAGTTCATCAATGGCTTGTTCAATTTCTTTTTCTGAGATGGGGTTATTTAAGTATTTTACTTCCTCTTCAGTTAATCTGGGCAATTTATATTTTTGTAAATATGTATCCATTTCACTAAGATTGTCAAATTTGTTGGCATATAGTTGGGCAAAATAATTCCTAATTATTGTTTTAATTTCCTCTTCCTTGGTGGTAGCTTCACCCTTTTCATTCTTGATACTAGTAATTTGGTTTTCTTTCTTTTTTTTAATTAAATTAACCAAAGACTTATCTATTTTATTGGTTTTTTCATAAAACCAGCTCTTAGTTTTATTTATTAGTTCAATAGTTTTCTTAATTTCAATTTTATTAATTTTTCCTTTGGTTTTCAATATTTCTAATTTGATGTTTAGTTGAGGATTTTTAATTTGTTCTTTTCCTAGTTTTTTTTAGTTGTATGCCCAATTCATTAATCTCCTCTTTTTCTATTTTATTTATGTAAGCATTTAGAGATATACAACTTCCCATAACAAATGCTTTTGCTGCATCCCATAGGTTTTGGTATGTTGTCTCATTATTGTCATTCTCTTGAATGAAATTATTGATTGTTTCTATGATTTGTTGTTGGCAAACTATTTCTACAGAGGGTAGCTGACTGCTTTCACCCTCAGGTTTCTGAGGATAGCCCTGACAGGTTTGAGGATGGTTTTATAATGGTTTGGTGAATAAGTCATCAAAAGCCTGTTTTCTCCAATGATAATAAGCTGATATCGTCAGTCAGCAAAACTTTAATAGCTTTTAGAAATGATATATGTATTATAGTGGTATAGTAAGAGCAGTTCATAAGAGACTTCCTTTTATATGGTACCTGCACCTTCCACACAAATAATTACAGAGTCCAAGGGAAAATGGACTCAAGCTTAATGAGGACATGTGGTAACAAATGGATAACTTATAGGTCCTGGTTGAAGCCTTTCTTTCCCCTTAGTGAGTTACTAATGAAATATCCATAAGCATGATTCCCACTGGGCAAAGCTTTTCTGCAGGCCACCTTGTAGAGTTTTAAAGTTGACTTTCTTAATTTTTGTCTAATTTGTCTTTGATTTCCAATGCAGACAGTACCACCACTTACTGCTACTCTGGGAATACTAGGAAACCAAAGGAAAATCCAATATCCCAGCCTTCTGAAGTTCACAAGATCCTCCCTTGGTCAAAGAATGGAGGTGGAGAAGGGAAATAAACAGAAACTATGATCAAGGTCAGTGCATAAGTTTTCCTTCCCCGCCCCACCCCACCCCTATCCCCAATGATTCTTTCTCAAGGAATAACTGGAACAGATGTCCTACCACCAAACTGCCAGATACTCAGATCTCAAATTCTAAACTAGCTTGCTGGTTTTATACAATTCCAGAAGTCATGACTGAGTTTCATCAAGCAAATCGAATATACTTCTTGTTGTACCTTACCTGTCAAGATGCTGTTGATCGATTGATTCAACAGAGGTCTCTAGGTCTTTTTCATACTTAGTTTATAATTCAGTGGAGCAGTTCTCATATGACAAAAGTGATTATTTTTAAGGTGATTGATTCAGTGGGCTCCCAGATATACACATACATATATATGTATGTATGATGCATGTATATGTATATATATGAACAATAGATATAGATAGATAGATAGTTATAGATAGATATAGACACATATACATGTATATAGGTATATTTCCAGATCTGAATAATACTGTTATAATCCTTTTTCAATCAATGATAGCACAGCTTCATAAACTTTCCAAAAATAATAATGACAAGAATTTATGAACATGTAGCCCAAACACAAAATAAAATATAAACTATTAAAATATATTGCATGAAACAAAAACTTGTCATCAATCTTATAACATTAATTCAATCAAGTTATTCAGATGAAACACTGTACTCATAGACCTTTTATTGAGTTATTTCATTTTGGTTGCATTCAAAAGTTACCAAAGTTGCAAAGGTGTGTCAAATTGTCTATCGCATTATCCACAACAAAGACCAAATATACAAGGATAATAGTTGTCTCCTCTCTCCACTAAGATTTCCCACTAGATGCATTACCAAATAAACAACACCAAACATTTCTCAAATGCTACTAAGGGATATGTATTGTGCTAGTCACTGGGTATACAAAGAAAGAAAAAAAGAAAAGCATCTCTGATTTCAAAGAACCTACATTCTATAGGGTGAGATATTTACCTTCAAAAGTACATTTAAAATAAATATGTGAAGTCTAAATACAAAATAAATAAATAGCTAAATGCAAAATAATGAGAACAGTTTATGGGATCAGGAAAAGTATTGTGCTGAAGGTAATATGAATTTTAAAGGTAATTTATGTAATTTTATTTCAAACAAAATATCTATCCTAATTTAAAATTTTAGTAATTTAGAAATCCAACAGGTCTGTAATTCTTTATAATTTAAAATGGATAAAACTAAAATAATAAATACAATATCAAATTATTCATTAGGGGAAAGAGGCAAATTCCTCAGAAGAATTTACTCGACCATCTGTTGTTCCAATATGGTAATTGTAGCTTCATTTTCCAACTGGGATTCCAACATTTGTGAAATTAAACTTAAAGATTATTAGAAGTATGATTAATTCTCTGCAGAAAAATTGCCTCTTAAACAAGTTTCCTTTCCTAGAAAATTTCTAACAGGTCTAAATTGTTCTGGTTCTTTTACTTCTGTAATGACCTTTTTCTTCCTAAAAAACAATTACTTAATAAGCATTTATTAAGGGCCTAATACATGCAAGGGACTGTGTTAGTCTATGGGATACAAATACAAAAATGAGATTGTTCTTGCCTTCAGGGACTTTATATTTTTCTTGGGAGATACAACATATATTAGGGACTGGAGGCCAAGGAAGGGACCTTTCGTCTAAGAAATCACAAAGCTAATAAATGGGCAAAGGGCAATAGATTGTTTTGCCATTTCTCATAGGAATGGCAATAATGAGATGAATCTAATAAGATGAATAATAAGATGAAACTTAATGGCAACAAACATCAAACCACTACGTTCAAAAATTCCCTTTTATAAGTACTCAATGCTTCGATGTTATCACTATATAGAAACCCACCCAAAAAGGTCTAATGGGTTGTAGTGGACTGCAAACATTACTAATGCAATACAGTAACTAAATAAGTCATGAAGATTTTAGTTTTCATTCAAAGAGGTATGGTGCCCATTACCGGAGAGGTTAAAATACCAGAATATTCTTCTCTGCTCAGACTACCCCTGTAATATTATTAAGTTGTACATAGCATATTTTAGAAAGGAGATTGACAAGCCATAAAGTCTACAGGGAAAGGAGACTAAGATGAAGGACATGGGATATATGCCATATTGGAATTGATGGAAAGAAATGAGGATATGTAGCCAAGAAGAATGACAGGTAACATGATGTTTATCTTCAAGAATTTGAAGGGCTGTCCTACGTATGAATGATTGTTTTTCTTCTGCTTCTTCCCATTTAGAAGAATTAGGACAAAAATAAATTTTATAAGTGCTTACCATGTGCCAGGCATATAAAACTAGGAGCAACACCAGGAAGTTTCAGAGTTATACAGACTTGATGTTAAGAAAAACTCCCTTACTATTAAAGATACCAAAATGGAATTGAAGGCCTGAAAGTAGTGAATTTTCTACATGGAATTTGGACACTAGGTATAATATAGATTGGATTCTTTATCAGGTATGAATTGTACCAGAAGACCATTGAGATTCCTTCCAAATCTGAGATTCAGTGATTCTTTAATTCCTATAACATGGTAACTTCTCAAAGTCAAAGTCCATGTAATTCTTATCTTTTATACAATTTTTATATAACATAATAGAAGTCCTTCATAAATATGATGAACATATACATAAATACACAAATATATTCTATAATATTTGTTAGAAAGTTCTTGCATTTTAATAAAAATTTTGGCTAATTTTCCCAAATCTGAAATTGGGCAGCTAGAAGCATCATTTTTCTAATTACCAGTATATGAGCACCATTAATGGGTGTGTGTTTATGATTTATTTTAACAAAAGTTTCTGCAAACCTCATGAGTCCAAGAGGCAGAGCTGCAGAGGACCCTTGGCACAAGACTCTATAGAATGGAACTGTGCCTCAAATGAGGTACTTGCATACCCTGTGTGGAAAAGAGGAGGATCACATATTAAATTTTGCTGTGACAATGTTATACTTAATAACAGGAATGACAACATTTGAATTCAAAGAACAATGTCCAAGACACAAAACCAACCTATCGCAAGCTTTAAAGCATGTCACATTCTCTTCAAGTACAGGTTTCTCAATAGGAGTTTCTCCACAGCATCTTTCAGTTCTTTGTTCCTCAGACTGTAGATAATGGGGTTCAGCATTGGGGTGACAATCCCATAGCATAACCCAAAAATCTCATCAAAAATCTTAGTGTCCTTAGACTTGGGCTTCATGTACATGAAAAGGGTTGAACCATAGAATAACGTCACCACAGTCAGATGGGCTGAACAGGTGGAAAAGTCTTTCTTCTTCCCTTCACTAGAGTTGATCCTCGGAATGGTGGAGAGAATGAAGACATAAGAAAACGAAGATGAGTAGCAGAGGAGTAAGTAGAGAATACTTCCAACTGTCAGAAGTAACACATTAATGGAGATGTCTCCACAGATAAGCTTGAGAAGAGCCAAGATTTCACAGGTAAGGTGATCAATGATATTCCCACAGAAAGGCTTTATCAGGGCAAGCACAGAGAGTAGCAGGGTGTTCAAACACCCTATTATCCAGGTCCAAGCTGCCATCTGAACATACAGTCCATTGCTCATTATTATGGTGTATCTCAAGGGATTACAGATGGCAACATACCGGTCAAAAGCCATCACTGCCAGGAGAATGCATTCTGTGTACCCCAATCCAAGGGAAAGAATCATCTGTAGTGTACATCCAATGAAGGAAATAGATTTCCTCTCTGATATAACAGTTAATAGCATTTGAGGCATAGAGGAGGATGTGTTAACAGATATCCAGGAAGGAGAGGTTTCCAAGGAAAAAGTACACAGGTGTGTGAAGGTGGGGATCTACTATGCTGATGATAATGAGCATGCTGTTTCCCAACAAAATCACCAAGTACAGCACCAGGCAGATGGCTTATAGAAACATCTGGAGGCCTGGGTACTGAGAAAGCCCAACCAGAAAAAGCTCAGTCACAGCTGTGTAATTCCCCTTGTCCATCTTATTTTCACTGTGCCACCTGCAGAATTTAAGAAAGAACATTCCCAAAGTAACTGGAATGAACAACAGTAACAAATAGTTGTAATATATTAATAATCAGCTTCATACTATGAATTATAAACAACTCACTTCCCAATATTTGTTCTATTTTTTTTCCACTGACAAGCACATTGAATTTAGCACTATAAAGTAATTTTTGTAAAGAAGTAGGAACAGAAGTTAGATTACAACAGACTAAAGAATGAGAAGATGATGAAGAAGTAGAAACAAACCACATAGATTATTCCTTATAGGAGTTTGACAATCCAAGGTGAATTAGTTATATTCAAGGCAACCATGCTAGGCAATGGGCATATACAAAGACCAAAACAATCCTGGCCTTCAGAGGCTACGTTCTTCTGGGAGGGTACAAAATATAAGGTGATATTTTGAGGAGAAGACAAAAAGTAATAACAGCTAAGGGACTCAGACAAGGCTTCATATAGGAAATGGTGTATCAACCAAGTCTTGAAGGAAGATATGAATTACAGGAGCAGAAGTGAAAAAGAAGTTCAGTTTAGGCATGGAAAAAACTATGCAAATGCAAAGGGGCAAGAGATGAAGTGATGAATTTAGGCACTAGACAGTTGACTAATTAGGCTGCAACATAGAGGTCATTAGAAGGAGTAATGTACAATCAACCTGGAATGGTAGAGTGTATTCAGATTGTGAAGGGCTTTAAATACTGAGCTAAGCAGTTTCAAAACTTTATTCAACACTGTCCATTTTCCATCTGCACCTCTGGTTGGTTTGAATCCCAGGGAACAAGATGTCCCTCCCAGAATAAGCTAATCACTTGAAATCTGCTCATCATGCTTTTAACAGCTTTGGATACTCAACACCTTTCCAACTCCCTTAGCCTCCTCTCACCTCTGATTTCCTTTATAGAAGGCAGGATTTGGACTTTCAGCTCACTTTCCACTTTCTGGCTGTAGTTCTGGTTGGTTTGAACTCCACAGAATGAGATACCCCCTTGTCAGTTACCCCTGTTGTCCATCCTCTTTTCCAGCTTCCTTTTCTGTGTCGTCTTCCCCTGTTAGAACATAAGGAATCAGAATAAAAGATCAAGAAGGTATATTTGGGGCAGCTAGGTGGCACCGTGGATAAAGCACTGGCCCTAGATCCAGGAGGACCTGAGTTCAAATCTGGCCTCTGACACATAACATTTACTAGCTGTGTGACCCTGGGCAAGTCACTTAATCCACATTGCCTAACCAAAAAAAGAAAAAGAAAAAGAAAAAGAAGGTATATTCAAAGAGATAGGAGCAGAACCAGGAGAGTTCATACAACTAATCAGTCAAATATGCCATGCACAGTGCTAAGTGGTAGGGATGAAAATACTAAAAATGAAACCGCCTTTGGTCTCATTTTTCACGTTTAATTTTTTAAAATTTCTGATAGTAAAGAACATTGCTGAACACATTTGAAAAGAGAAAAGGAAGGGATGTAGGATCAGTTTCTCTGTGAGGTATGTACCCCAGCTTCTGGTGTAGCTATTCTTGGTCCTGAGTCCAACAGTAGAGAATTTTGGAATTATAAAATGTTAGAGCCTGAAGAAATATTAGTGCATGAAAGATAGTATGTCATAGCCAGAAGGGATCTTAGAAAATGAAACTTAGAATGTTAGACAATGTCAGAGCTGCAAATGACCTCGCAACAAAGAAGGAACCTCAGAATTCAAATGATTTAATAGCTGAGAACACTGAAGCCCAGAGAGAATTTCTAACTTCTCTGTTGGCTTTCCCTTTGGAATTATCTTCATCTTCCATTATAAGTTTCCTGATTTGGTCCCGTCTATCTTACATAAACTCATGGAACACAGAATGAGAGGATCCTAGATTTAGAGCTGTGAGGGCCTTAGGTATCACTGAATAAAATTTCCTCATTTTATATGACTTTTCTACTTCTCAGTTCCATTTCCATTTCTGAAAAATAACCCTTTTCAAAGCAGTCATCACAATTTTAATTTACCTCAGTGTGAGATCCAGAACTTCTTCCTTCTTCTTCCTCCTTCTCCTTCTTCCTGTCCTTTTTTCCCTCCACCTTCTCATCTTTATCTTCCTCCTCCTCCTCTTTACTTAGCTGGTGTTCTTCCAGTTTTTTGAACAAAAAATCTACTTTGTGAACATTTCCAAAAATATCTTGATACCTTATAAGATCACCAAACATATAAATATATAACCTGTTTCCACTATGTATTCTTCTTACATAAGGCTACTTACATTTTTACTATAGCTTATTTACATCATTACCTTTCTTCTGCCACTGTTTCTAATATATATGTAATGGGAGATATATATATATATATATATATATATATATATATATATATATATATATATGTATATATACACACACACACATATATAATATATATACACACACACACATATATATAAATAATAGGAGATATATACATACACACACATATATATGCATATGTGTGTGTATATATATGTGTGTATATATGCATATGTGTGTATATATATGTGTGTATATATATATGTGTATATATATGTGTGTGTGTATATATATAAGTGTGTATATATGCATATGTGTGTATATATATATGTGTGTGTATATATATATGAGAAAGGGTTAGATTCTTAAAATTCAGAAATAGTATGAAACATGACCAGGATTGGCAGAAGGCTACCACTTCTATTATGAGGCCATGGCATTAATTTATGTAGAAAATACTACTGATTTTCAAGCTCTTCTTTAGATACCTGCTCTAGCCTATGGATCCTGGATAGTTCTAAATGATCAGCCATTAAATCTTGGTGCAAATTCTCCATCCCCACATCATCCCTTCAGTGCTCCTCAAAGAATCTTTGTAATCCCTGAAGTCATTTAAAGATTTATGTAGGAACTGTGTGAAAGTTAGCAAATTCAAAGCTTTAGGGATGTTTCAAAGATCTAATTAAACCGAACTTGTTAAGTTATTTTGATTGATAGCATAATATGTGAAACAAGAAATAAAGAAAATCTCACCTTTCATTTGCTAAACACAGTGGGAAGTAATCATAATTATCTGACTGATTCAGCCCAATTTTGCCGGTCAACAGAACTAGTGTCCTTGATCTCAACTTTGTATCATCTTTGAATATGATAAGCATGCAAATAAATCTTTGTTTAAAAAAATTGCTGAAGAGTCAAAGCAAAGGATTGGAGACACTACACTAGATACCCCCTGTTACTTGACATTAGTTTAGTAATGATCACTCGTAGACTCCAACACTTCAATCAGTTATGAATCCATGCAGGCTCCACATCATCCATCCTATTTCTCCCCATTTTGACTACAACAAAAATATAGGCAAATTTCACTGGAGTATAGAGATGAAAAATCTAATAGACTAGAAGATGGACTCTTGACATAGGACCCATTGGTGCACTTTAGGATTTGCAGAGCACTTTGCATATATTATGTCTTTTGATTATTACACTATCCTTGCTACCCTGGGACAGAGGTGTTATTATCCCCCTTTTACAGATGAAGAAACTGAAAGAAACAGATTCAGCCACTTGCCCAGCATCATACAGCTATTAAGTATATGGGCCATGTTTGAACTGAGGTCTTCCTTACTCCAGTAACACTTCGTCATTCTGTCCAATGTGCCACCATATTTCTCCAGTCAGGAGACACTGCCTTGTTTATTCCTTTATGCACCCCTGATTCTTTGATTTGACTCTTCAGCAATTTTTAAAAAAATTAATGACTTGCGTGCTTATCATATTCATGGATGACACAAAGTTGAGACCAGGAACTCTAGCTCTGGTAGAATTAGGATTAAAAAACAATGACAAAAGAGGTTTTACTTTTCATTTATCTGGATTGTTGTATAATGGCTTGAACTTTGGCCTTGGAATTAGAGCACTCTAAGAGAGTAGCTTTTTGCCTACTACATTGATATTGTCTCAAAAATGAAGAAAGGTAAGAAAAAGGAAAATGGGAAAATCAGGTAGCTCAATCACAGTGTATTTCAGCTAAGACCACTTATCTAAACTTGTAATATTATGTTAATTAATGGAATAATCATTATACAAGATCCTCAGAGAAGACCCAACATCTAGTGTCAGATGCGCATCATGCTTCAGGTCCCAACTATACTGTTAAATACTTTCCTAATGCAATTATTAAAAATAATAGCTAGCATCTAGATAGAACTTACTATATACATGGCATTATGCTAAACACTTTACAATTATTATCTCATTTGATTATCACAACAACCCTAGGAGGAAGGTATTCTTTTACAGATGAGGAAACTGAGGCAAATGGTTAAATGACTTGGCTAGGGTCACACAACTAGTAAGTATCTGAGGCCAGATTTGAACTCAGATCTTCTTCAGATCTAGTACTCTACCCACTGTGCCACTTAGCTGCCCAGATTTATAAAGTTTTCCAAAATTATAATGCCAAGAACTTATGAAAATGCTGCATAAGAGCATTGGGGAAAAGTTAAACAATAAAAGAATCCATAAGACAAAAACTCACTGTCAATTACAAGATACTAATTCCATTGAAGAAATGTGAAAGTTATCTATATGAATGAAATACAGCATACACACATGTTCACATGGGAAGTGTTACTGCAGAGAGGATTTGTGTCTTTAAACAACTATTAAACATCAATATATTGATATATCAATATATTGTATGAATTGACAAATACATTTTATAACTAATCTTCACTGGAATAAAAAAATTTCTCTTCATTTATTGATATCTTTTAAAAAGGCATAGTAGATAGAGAATTGGCTTCAAATCCAGGAATACCTGGGTTCAGGTCCTGCCTCTCATCTATTGGTTGTGTGACCCAGGGCAAGTAACTCAACCTCTCCATGGTCCAGGTAACTCTCTGAGACCACAAGTTGTAAAGAAAGTGATGACCTGCTTCAGTATGACTTTCTTCACTTGAGGGTTCTCTTTAACAGAGGAATTACAAGTTTATTCCTTATCTTTTTTAAAGTTTTTTTGGGGGGAGAGGAATCACAGATTTAACAAACATCAACATTTTAATAAACAAAGAAGACTGTATTTTAAATTGTAACTTGTTATGTTTAATCTTGTGTGTGTATTGGACACAATAGTAACAAGGTGTTTACCTTGTCTGTTTCCACTTCTGAATTTCCTTCTGTTTTCTTCTGTGTGTTTTAAAAATATTTCATTTGTTCTCATTTCTTTCTTTTCTTCTTGTTTTTGCACATTTTTCATTATCCACTAACTCTGCCCCCACATAGAAGCCCTCCCTTGTAACCAAATAATGTAATCAAGCAAAACATATTAATACATTGGCTATTTCTGTTAATTGATGTTTCATTCTCTGAAGAGTCCTTCACCTCTTTGCCAAGACGTGGGAAGCATGTGTTGTTATTAGTGTTTAGAAGTCATGATTGGTCACTTCATGGAGTTCTGAAGTCTCAGAGTTGTTTTCCATTACATTCTTATGATCATTATGTAAATTGTTCTTTTGATTCTTCTTCTTTCCATAGAGCACAGAATTTGAGAGCTTGGAAGGGACTTCAATGACTATTCAGCCCAACCCATACATGAAGGAATCATCACTATAACATAATAGTTTTGAGTCAGCCGGATACAGTGAAATAAGCACTAGCTTTGGAATTAGACAAGCTCAGTTCAAATCCTAACTGATACTTACTACCTATGTGACATTGGGAAAGTTACTTAGCCTTGTTGGGTCTCAGTTTCCTTATTTGTAAAATAAGGATGTTGTACTAGGTGGCTTCTGTGGTTCCCTCCAGGTCTATATCCATGACCCTAGGATCCTTCCTTTATCTTATAATTTGTTTATGACATTTTGGTCATGTATCTATTTGGACCTTATGTAGTATGTGTGATGAGTAGTTGGCCTAACCTGCAACCTTGAGAAAACATGCAGCACTCAAGTGCAGTCCTTCAACTTAATCCAAACTTCACAGAACAAATCCTTTTATTAAGGGCTGCATGTGGCCTCGAGGCTGCAGGTTCCCCACTGCTGGAAAGCTGATGTACTGCCAGTCCACTTCCAGGTTTCTGAGAAGTCTATGCTGAAAAGGAAGTCTTTATTACAGTTTTAAGGGTAATGGATATTATGGAACACTATGGTATGATGTTCAATTGTTTCTGGGTCTTATGTACCTAATCTCTTCCCCAATCACTTTTTTTTAAACCAGTACCAAATAATTTGATTATTACTGCTTTGTACTATAGTTTGAGATATGGTACTATACTCATTGATAGCTTGTCCTTATTGAAACCAGTGTTGAATGATTCCTCTTCCATAAAGCCTTTCCTGGAAGACTTGTCTGTCTTTTAATATCATAGCACTTTGTATTTCATATTTTATTTGTATTATAGTTATTTACAGAAATATTTATGACCTTTTCAGTTATCTTCCCTAAAGAGAGAAATTGGACTAGAAAAGCAGAACAGAAAATGTTAATAGAATTGAAGCCTACATCTAGATATAGTTATATATTGTTATAGTTACAGCACTTGTCTCTCCCTCAGATTTCATGCCTATTGGACATTTCAAAATGGATATTCCAGAGACATCTTAAACTCAACATGTCTGACATTTAATTCATTATGTTCTCTTGATCCCTTATAGCCCAAACATATCTTAAATTTAATTTTCAAAATTATCCCTTCAATTTATTGACCCTCCTTTACAAATAAGCATTATATCCACTAAGTTGAGATCCAAAGTAAAACTCATATTCCTATCTTGAAGGGAATTTCCATTCTTTTGAGAGATTTCCTGGAATTACGTACAAGACTTCCTACCCTACCTACCAGACTGCTGTCATTTTTCTTTACAGAAACAAAAGTTTGTTCAATTTCTTTTTTCTCTTTTTTGATTTTTAAAAATATATTTAATTACATGTAGATATGTTTAACATTCATCTAAAAATTGTGTTTCAAAAACTTTCCCTTCCTCCCCTTCCTGCTATTTGAGAAGGCAAGGAATTTGATATAGGTTATATATGTGTAGTCATGTAAAACTTATTACCATATTATTCCTATTATGAAAGAAAATATAGACAAAAAAGAGAAAAATAAAGTTTAAAAAGTATGCTTAGATCCGCAATTAGATTCCATCAGTTCTTTCTCTGGAGGTGGATGGCATTTTTCATCATGAGTCATTCAGAATTGTATTGGATCATTATATTGCTGAGAAGAGCTAAGTCATTCTCAGCTGATCATCTTACAATATTGCTGTTGCTTTGTATAATGTTCTCCTGTTCTTCTCACTTAACTTTGCATCGGTTCATGCACGTCCTTAGGTTTTTCTGAAAGCATTCTACTCGTCATTTCTTATAGCACAGTAGTATTCCATTACATCCATATACCACAACCTTACTCAACCATTTCCCAATTGATGGGCATGCCCTCAATTTCCAATTCTTTGCCACCACAAAAAGAGCTGCTATAAATATTTTTGTACATATAGACCCTTTTCCTTTTTTTTTTAAAAAAAAAGCTTCCTTGGAGCACATACCTAGTTGTGGCATTGCTGAACCAAATCATGTGTACAGTTTTCTAGCCCTTTGGGCATAGTTCCAAACTGTTCACCAGAATGCTTGGATCAGTTCAGAACTCCATCAAAGGTGCAGCAATGTCCCAATTTTCCCATTTCCCCTACAACATCTATAATTTTTCTTTTCTTTTATATTAGCTAATCTGATAGGTGTGGAGTGGTACCTTAGAGATTTTTTTAAATTTGTATTTCTCTAAGCAATAGTGATTTAGAGCATTTCTCATATACTATTGATAGCTTTGATTTCTTTCTCTGAAAACTGCTGTTTAACTGCCATTTATCAATTAGAGAATGACTTGTATTCTTATAAATTTGACTTAGTTCTCTATATATTTGAGAAATGAGGTCTTTATCAGAGAAATGATTTTGCTATTGCTATAAAAAGAGCAATAATATTATATTGGTATATATTTTGTTTCTAGCTCTTTGCTGCTACAAAAAAGTGCTACTATAAATATTTTGGTCCATTCCAGCTCTATTAAATCTACATTGTAGATACATAATAAGTATTTGTTGAATGAATGAAATAATATATGAGTAAAATCTACATTTTTATCTCAAAAGCTTATCTACTTTAATATCAATTTCCCTCAAATTTCACAATAGGCAGTTGCAAAGCTCATTTTTCTCTAGCAACCCGTGGCCAATTAATGTATATGTTTTATGTCTTTGTGTGACTTAATAGAAAGTATCAAAATTACCATAAGACCAAGAGGCAGAACTGAAGAGAGAAGATATGAACGATAGGCCAGGTGCTAACATATATGTAATAGATTATCACACACTTGAAAATAGGAATAATTTCCTATTTAGTTCAATTATGGAAGTATTTATCAAACACCTACTTGTGTTCCAAGCATTGCTCTTGGAAAAAAAATATCCCTGGTCCTCAAGGAGCTTACATTCTACTGGAAGGAAACTACATTTAAGTAAATAAATAAATTATAAGCACATATACATACACATATGTGCCCACAAAATGAACATTTTTTTTTTGTATGTGGGGGTGGGTACTGGATGTGGTGATACTGATTAGGAGGCTATTTCTATGATCCGGCCAAAAGAAGAAGAAGGCCTGAATTCCAGTGGTTGTAGGTGAATAGAGGGCCACTTTATCATGTTTACCTCAGTTTTCTCATCTGTAAAATGATTTGGAGAAGGAAATGGCAAACCACTCTAGTCTCTTTGCCAAGAAAACCCCAAATGGGGTTATGTGGCGCCATACATGTCTGAAAATGACTGAACAACAATAAGTGTGAGTGGAGAAGAGATGAAAACGAAAGATATACTTGTGAATAGAGAGTCAATAAGATTTGGCAACTAATTCTATGGGGCATATTGGTGAGTAAGAGTGAAGGATCAAGATAATTCCCAGGTTGTGAACTTGGGTGACTACAAGGATGGTGGTGACCTTTATCAAAACAGGGAATTTTGGAGGAGGATTTCGGAAACATGAGTTTTATTTGAACAGAGTTTAAGATGTAAATAATATGTCCCAGAAGGAATTTAAAGATGTGGGTCTGAAGGTCAGGAGATGAGGGCTAGATACACAGATTTGGGAGGCATGATAAATATAGATTTAAAGATGGTAGCTGAACTTCTGGCAATTAATAAAATCACCGAGAGAGAATTCAGAGAGAGAAGAGAAAAGTATCTAGGTCAGAGTACTGATGTGTACCCTCATGTAAAAAGGCATGAGATGGATGATGATACTGCAGAAGAGATTGAGAAGCAGTGGTCAGACAAGCAGGAGAATCAGAGTAGTGTCATGAAAACAAGGAGGAGTGAGATTCAGGAAAGGGTAGTTTACAGCAGATATATCAAACATGCGGCTTGCGAGCTGTATGTGGCCTGCAATACTTCCAAGTTCTGCTGAACCCAGATTAAAATGTAACTGAGAAATATTTAACAAAATAAATAAAAATACAGTAAAACATAGATAATGTTAACACGCAGTTTTCTAGGTCAATATATAATGGCAGGGATCCTTATTTATGGTTTAGTGGCCCCCATTTTTATTTGAGTTTGACACCACTGATCTACAGTGTCAAATGGCATAGAAAGGCCAAGAGAGATGAAGACTGAGGAATGATCATCATTAATAACTTTGGAGAAAATGGTTTTAATTGAGTGAAGAGATAAGAAATCAAATTGTGGATAGCTGAGAGACAGTTGAGAGGAGAAGTTGGGACAATGAATATAGACAGCTATGAACAACTTTTTTTCCCTAGAAGTTTGGTTGTAAAAGGGAAAAGTGATATGACAATAATTTGAGGAGAAAGGATATCAAGTGAGAATTTTTTTTTTAAAGAATGAGAGACAGTAAGTATATTTGTGGGCCACAGGGAAGAAGAAATTGAAAAAGGGAGAGAGAAGGGAGAATTGGGAGTAAGCTACAGTAGGAGAAGGATTTGAGAACATGGAAGTTGGCATTAGCAAGGAGATTTGCATCCATCCATTCATCCTTTCATCCATCCATCCATCCATCAACAAATATTTGCTGAACACTGATTTTGTGCCTGGAACTCTGCTTAATGCTAGGGATACAAAGACAAATAAAGTAATCCCTTCCCTCAAGGATCTGACATTCTAATATTGGAGAAAATACGTGTTATATAAATAGGTATATAATATATATAAAATAAATGAGGTAGTTGTGGGGAGAGAGAAGTAAAAGAAAAGAGATTATGAGAGTATGTTCAGGGGATCTAAGGTATAAAAGTGAAGAGAATAAGAGCATTAGAGATGGTCTCACTTTTTCTCTGTGAAGTATGAGGCAAGGTTCTCTACTGAGAAGGAAGAGAAAGGGGTTGGGGTAGATAGCTTGAGGAGAGAAAAAAAAGTTTGGAATAGATACTGTCAGAAGTGTTTTAGAGAGTCAATTCTGGAAAATAAAAATAATTGGCATGCCCCAGCTGAGATTAGATAACATAAATTTATAGTGAACCCAGTAAGCATGGTTGTCTGACTCCCTCCAGTGGCTTTCAGCAGCACCTGGATAAGAACAGAGATAGTGGATGATTAGAGTGATCTAGAGTTGGGGTGATAAGATGAAAGGAAAAGGGATTCAAGAGTAGAGGACATCATGAAGTTGAATACAGATTGGGATATAAATATATATTCACTATAGGGATATATATATATATATATATATATATATATTATAAGAATATAAATACATATTCACAATTTTGAAAGGGAGGATAATTAGGCTAGAGGAGGGGTGCTGCTGGATGGAATGGGAGCACTGGAGTACTTGAGATTGCAGTGAGGATGGAGGATAGATTTAGAAGGGGTTAAAGCACAGGGACAGATGGAAGGAAAGAATTAAGAAGTTATGGCACATAAAACAATTTCAGCTTTAGAAAGTGTGGAACTATGACACTTATGGGTGATGATGAAATCAAGAGTATCAATCCCTTTGTGTGTTAGGTGTGGAGAAGATGGAAGATCATGAGAAGTGGGGAGGTTGGTGGCAATAGATTACAGTTACGTGATCTGAAAAAAGTGGTGTATCTGGATGGAATGGGTCACAAAGCAGGAGAGACTGCTGAGTGAGAGTGGTGGGAGAGGGTCTGTAAGTGGCAGTGAAGAGCAAGAAAGGTATTTATACCTCCTGTTGGCCCAGTGCTCAGCAGGACACAAATAGAGGTTTGTCTAGCATTGGGAGTGGTGATGAGAGATTCAGTATCTTCTGAAATGAGTCAGATTTCTGTGATCACAAGATGGAAGGAGAATTAAAAGAAAAAGTCTAATATTGAAAGCAAATTGTTAATAAAATGAGAGTTCTGGAGAGTGTAGTGGGCAAGGGACATGGAAGGAGAATGGATGAAATGTGTAGATAGATTAGAGTGATCTAGAGCCTCACAGCCTTTCATATTTTCCTCAAATACAACTTTCTGGTCAGGACTTTCTCTACACCCTGCTTCACCTCCTTGTTCCTCAGGCTATAGATGATAGGGTTCAGCATTGGAGTCACTATCCCATAGGACAGTCCTATGAGCTCATCAGAAGTCTTAGTATCCTTTGATTGGGGCTTCATATACATGAAAAGGGCTGAGCCATAGAATAAGATCACCACAGTCAAGTGGGCTGAGCAGGTGGAAAAGGCTTTCTTTCTCCCTTCACTAGAGTTGATCCTCAGGATAGTGGAGAGGATGAACACATAGGAGAAGAAAATGAGCAGTAAAGGGGTGACTAAGAAACCAAAATTTCCAACTGTCATGATAAACACATTGAGGGAAATGTCTCCACAGATCAGTTTGAGAAGAGCCAAAATCTCACAGGTGAGATGGTCAATGATGTTGTCGCAGAAAGGTCTCATCATAGCCAACAGAGTGAGTAGCAGGGAATACAGAAAGCCTAACACCCAGGTCCAAGTTGCCATCTGGATACAGAGTCCCTTGTTCATTATGATGGTGTATCTTAGAGGATTGCAGATGGCAACATACCGGTCAAAAGCCATCACGGCCAGAAGCACACACTCTGTACAACCCAGGCCAAGAGAAATAACCATTTGTAGTGTACATCCAGTGAAGGAAATGGATTTTCTCTCAGACACAAAATTTACCAGCATTTGAGGAATAGAGGAGGATGTATAACAGATATCTAGGAAAGAAAGGTTCCCAAGGAAAAAATACATAGGAGTGTGAAGGCAGGGATCTAGTATGCTGATGATAATGAGGATGCTGTTTCCCAATAAGATAACCAGGTAAATCATCAGGCAGAGAACATAAAGGGATACCTGGAGGCCTGGGTAATGAGAAAGTCCAACCAGGAAAAACTCAGTCACAGGTGTATAATTCTGCTTGTCCATGTTATTGCATCTGGTCACCTGCAGGATTTAGAGGAGGACACAGTTTGAAGACATTGAAATCAAATTAATAATGATTTCTATTTATAATGTTTTGTCTTTTGTAATTTTATTTCTCAACATCAATTTTATTTTGATTTCCATTGACAAGCACAAATACTCCAATATGTCATTAAGAACGTGAGAAAAGAACACAAAAAAGAGTCTTGCAAGCTGAACCAAAGAAATGGTGTAGAGCGGATCCCAGAAGACAAAATGGATAACTTTGACTACATCAAATGTAAAAGCTTTTGTGTAAACAAAATCAATGCAGCTAGACTTATGAGAAGCAAGTACATGAGAAATACATTTTCAGCAAATATTTGTGGAGCTTTTATGAAGACAGGCACACTATGCACTGTTGGTAAAGCTGTGAATTTGACCAACTATGAAAGAAAACAATTTGGAATTATAAAAGTCACTAAATTGTATATATTATTTGACTCTGAGATCCCATTCCTAAGCATGTATCTTAAGGAGGTTTTTTTTAAAACACATACACATATGTATGTATGTATGTATGTATATACACATACACACAAATATATTTATATTAGCATTTTTTTGTAGAAAAACCTGATGGAAAGTGGGTGTCCATTGATTGGGGATCATTGATTAGGGATTGACTCCACAAATTATGTCATCTGAATGTGATGGAAAATTATAGGAAATGTTGAATATGAAGATTTCACAGAAGCTTGAGAAGACTTATATGAACAGATGTAGAGGGAAATAAAAATGAGGTCAATATTTTTTTTCCAATGACCACAATAATTTAAAGGAAAGACTTCAGAATTCTGATCAGTGCAGTGACATTTGGTGAAGCGCACCTCAATAACTCTTGGCAAAGAAGTAATGGACCCTAATTGAGGCATAAGTATTTAGGCATGGCTAATGGATTGAATTGATTTGTTTCATTGTACCTTTTTGTTATAAGAGACACTGGAAAAAGAGAGGAGTCAGTGGGAAGTGAGAGTGATATATAAAAATGAGATAATCAATAAAGTACTTTTAAATGTCACTAAAAAAAGCTTTTTACTGATTAACTGAAAGCCATGTAATGGTCTTGGCAAAGAAGTGGGGGATTATGTGTACAGAATGTTGCTGACTTTGTTAGATATATTCAGTGTATCAGTCTTTTTTCCTTAACAGTTTTCCTTTGTTACAAGTCTTCAATTGTTTGATTTTGAAGCAAAGGGTTGGCAGTGGGAGGAGATGGTTCTGGAAGTTACAGTGATGTGAAAACAAAAGATAGTAATAGAGCAATTTGTTTTGAAAATTATAAGAAAATCAAATTAAAGAAATTTTTAAATGATGAATGGCTGGAAAAGAACCCAGAACCCAGAACATAGAATTGCACATTGGAAGGGACCTTGTAACTTAAAAAAGTAGGATAGCTGAGCTAGGAGGGAATTAAAAATATAGAATATCAGAGTTTCAAGTGATGTGGTCCAAATCCATGATTTTATAGACGAGAAACTTGAGCCAAAAAATAAATGCAGGGCTCAGTAGTCAGTAACTTGATAACCTAATGGAAGCTAATAAAAGGCAATCTGATATTAGAATAATTTCTTTAAAAACATTGCTTTCACTTTGGGGTGAAAAGGAGAGTAAAGAGATTACAGTAATCAGAAAGCAACAGTTTTTTTTTTCTGCTCCAGCAAAATACTTCCTCAAACTCTCTCACTTTGTTTTGTTGGTTCTTTACTTGTAATTGCTAGAGCTTTCATGGTATGGATGCTCATGCCTGGTACCATCTGTACAGCATTTCTTTACCTTTTAATATTTCTATGCCAAGATTATTCCCAGCTTCCACTTCCATCTCCAAAAATCAGCCCTCCCAGGATAGTTCTCACTTCTTTCATTTATCTCTCAGTGTGAGATCCAGAACCCAGTTAATTCCAAGTTAGTTGGTTCTTCTGCCTTTCTGAAAAAAAAAAGTTATTCACACAAATTTCCAAAAATTTCTTGATGGCTTGAGACAGCACTAAACATAGATCAGTGTTCCCTTACCTGACTATTTACCTGGCTTGTATGTGGCTGTAACTGTTTCTTTTTTCTTGCAAAAGTTATTTTACATCTTCAGCTTTCTCTCCAAGCTGTTCCTAAGACATGTAATGAAACAAAAATTATATTTCCTGTAATTCAAATACGGTGCAACGTTGTCAACCTTAACAGAATACTGACACTTGTATTCTAAGGCCTTAGCATTAATTTGTGTGGAAAGCATTGTAACATTTCCATCCTATCCTAGATATGTCCCTGGAAAATTCCAAAGGATCATAGCTTGGATCAACTGCCAATTTGACTTCTGCCCCCACTATCCTTAGGGAATCTCTATAATCCCTGAAGTAATTTAAAAGTTGTGTTTAGGAACGATGTGGAAATTATGAACTTTTGGATACTTTAGGGAAAATACTCTAAAGTCTTAATTACAAAAAACTTATTAGGCTATTTTAATTGACGCCAAACTCGACAAAATACAAAACAGGAAAAAATCTCTTGGATTTCATCCTGGTTGTGTTTTGCATGACTATACATTTGTAATCTATATGAAATTACTTGCCTTCTCAAGGAGGGGAACAGAAAGGAAGGAAAGAATTAGGAACTTAAAATTTTTAAAAATGAATGTTAAAAATTTTTGTTTACAGGTAATTGAGAAAAAACAATTAAATAAAATTAAATATAGATTTCACCCTGCTAACACAAATAATAGTGAGAATAATATAATTATCTCAGTGGTTCAATTCAAAGTTCCCAATTTTCTTTGACTTCTCTGGGTATTACCAACTGAGGAGGGTTGGATCAAAGCCACCAGTATCTCCACATATTGATCCCCTACCCTTACCCTCTCATGTGAATCCATCTTCTAGGCTAGACGCAACTTTGAAACCTATATTCAATCTGATATTGGCTTATACTTTGCTTCTATTCAGAGTGGAGACATGTAGACAAGACAATAGATAGATTTAGACTAATTTAAAGACTGGACCCAGTGATGAGTGACTGCTGAATCGATGTTAGCCTTAAATGAAGTGCCAAACAGAGTAGCACAAAGTTCTTTCTTTGACTTTTTTGCGTTATAATTTTTATTAATGGCTTGTATGCTCATTATATTCATGGATGACACAAACTGGGGACTGAGAAATTATATGTGGCTTTAAAGTGTTAGTAGCCCAAAAGATCTTCATGAGCTTCAGTTACTAGTTACCCCTTTAGCTCCTGATTTCATGACTTTGCTCTAATTGTTAGCATGATAGAGTGGAACGGACCCTAAACTTAGATAAGATAGAAGGTATGGTCCATCATTTAAATATTTTCCTAAGAAAAGACGAATAAAAAACATTAAAGGAAATGGGAAAAACCTGCAACTCCATCATGGTATGTATTAGTTAAAATCAGTTATTTAAAATTAATTAATTAACTAACAATTATGCCATGGCCGGGGTCGCCATGCTTTATCTCCTACTGAGATCAGGCACCCAGGGTCATACTCACCACAAGTCTTCGGAGCCTACCCGGATACATGAAAGGACGAGTCGACTGGGAAGTGTTCAATCACTTTTATTTTAACATGTTGAAAGGTTTAAGAGCAGAGAGAGCAAGTGGGAGGAACGGGGAGGGTAAAGCGTCGAGCCAAGGAAAGAGTAGGAAGAGCCCCTCCCATCACCAGACCAAGCCATGTATACTCCATAGTGCAACCCCGCCTCCATACTCATGAAGAGCAATCACAATGCATGGGCGGCCAATGACGGAGACTTGGCTAGAACCCATAGGTCTAGGTGCCTCAAGGGACACAGAGTGGGCGTGTGGATGGAGACGTGGCAGGAGTATAGTACTCTGCCACCTCGACTACCATCTGCTCAACCCCTACGTATGTGTAACTCTCATTTCGTTAGGAGGGCGGGTATCACACCACGGACATATTCGTGACCAGCCCAGAACGGTGGGCCCTAACGCAATTACACTAGATTCTCAAAGAGATTATAATCTCCAGTGCTGGAGGATGCATTACATTCTAGGTCTCACCAATACCATCAAAATTCTTGCTCAACTATTAAAATATCATAGCTCTGTAAAATTCTCCCAAATTGCAATGCCTCAAACTCGCATATATAGTCTTCAAATAAAAAGCAAAAGAAACATTAAAATACAACAAATATAGAAAAAAGTACTTAATGGATTCAGAGACTCCCTAACTCTGACACTCCCTGCATCAACTCAAGCAAGTCATTTCCCTGGACTTCAGTTTCCTCATCTGTAAAATGAGGGGATTGGACTTGATAAACCCTGAAGTCCCTTCAGGTTCTAGGTATATGATTGTATGGTCCTATGAAGCATTTCTTTCACCTACTAATGCTTTGACTGGTTGTATTTTGGAGCAGCTGCCAGGCTGTAATATTTCTCCAAGCCACCAGGTAGCAGTCTAAGCTTGCAATGCAAATCAACTCAAAGATAAATGCATGAATGTTTTTCTTTCAACTAACTCATGCTTTACCTAGTCAGATAGCAGAAGCCATCCTTGCTGTCTCATCCTTAAACATCTTCAACTGCTCTCTTTGTCCCTGCATTTAAAGTTTAGGCTCATGTGTTCACTTGTTCAGTTGTTTTTCAGTCATGTCTGACTCTTCATGACTCCATTTTGGGTTTTCTTGGCAAAGAAACTGGAGTGGTTTGCTATTTCCTTCTCCAGCTCATTTTTACAGATGAGAAAACTGAAACAAATAGGGTTAAGTGACTTCATCATGGTCATACAGCTAGTAAGTGTCTGAGGCCAGATATGAACTCAGGAAGATGAGTCTTCCTGATTCCAGGCCCGGCACTCTATCCACTGTGCCACCTGGCTGCCCCAGGTACATGTACATCCCAACAATAGTTAAGAACTTTCTTGGCAATGCCCCAGCCCATTTGATTCCAGTTTCCCACCCCTTCCACTTCACTAAGGATATCCCCAAAGGACCCAGTCATCATATAGGTAACAATGAATTTACTATCTTAAAAAAATATGGCAAATATAACAAAGAGTTTTGAAGTAACTGAGCACAGTTATTTCAGGTAAAATTGATCATCCTCTTCTGCATTATGTCTCTTCTCAATTTCAAGGAAGGGGAGACTGAGTTACCTTTGTAGGGGAGAATATCATGACTCTGACAGCAAAGTCACTAAGAGATGATGAAGTCACCTACACATATTCTAGCTTATCCCATATCATCAAAAATTTAGAGCTAGAAGGGATCTCAGCTTAATCCCCTCATTTTAGAGATGAGGACATAGGATCTGAAGGAGGTGAAATCATTTTCCAAAGATCAGTTAGTAAGTACTGAAGGTGGGATTTAAATCCAGGTCCTCTGATTTCTGTTTTACTGCTCTCATAGAGAAGACATTCAACTCCTAATCAGCCACCAAGTGAATCCATTTTTTGGCTCAATGGACCAGAAAGTTGTTTAATATTTTAGTAAAATGCCAATACATGCCCACCTGGAAATGTCCTTTATTCTCCTCCTCCACCCCCACCCCCGCCCAGATTCCTTTTCTGAGTATCTTTATGTGTGGCCAACAGAAGTCTATGAATGAATAAGCCATGTCATAGTACCATGGGTCATCTTTGGGTTCACTCATTAAGTCACTTATATGGCCAGATGCTTGAATTTTCTACTGATATTGTAGATTCACTCTGAGATATGTCATTTAAAGAGCAAACTCTTCAGGAGAGCAAATACCAGAAAGACCCAAGAGTCAAAATTGGATTAGTCTACCATTTAAAAGTTCTATCAATCTCTAGTGACTATCCTTTATGGTGATTTCTCAATTGTGCATGTTCAGGTCAACATTTCTATTCCTAACAGTCCACTCCCTCCTCCACCCCATTATGAATAAGGAAGATGGCACAAAAGTATTATATTCAAGACAAAACCTTAGTTCAGATAAATGAATATAGAAATTATCTACATGGATGAAATACTACATGTAAGTTCTCAGAGGGGAAATTAACAAGTAGTTTAGATGATGCTTTCTGAGAATGAGTTATATGAATTCCCAGACCATAGCTTGTAACAGAGAAATGACAGTTTACTAGCTATGGGCAGAATATGTCTTCAAGGGCTGGTAAGAGTTTATGTGCTTGGAGCCTTGAAAATCTACTCAAAAATGTTTTAAATTGAAGAGAAAAATGGAAGGAGGTTTCTACTTAGTTTACCCATCAATCCAGAAACCATAGAGCATAGTTATAATGAAGAAAATAGACTATTTGAGAAACCCAGAAGTTTGCTTGAGACAAAACCCAGGAAAGGACATCATAGGAAAGCCATGACCTCAAATGACTATGCACAAATGTATTAAGTAGAGGCAATAAGCTTGATGAATTAAGTCCCCAAAATTATGAGATAAATTTGATCTCAAAGGTATCAGTGAAATGTGGAGGCATGAGACCACGACTGGAATACAGCTCTGGATGAGTAAATCTTATTAAGTATTACAAAGATATACATATGCAGCCAAATCCCAGAACCCAAAAGGGAAAGCATCATAAAGAGCACTTGTGTGATGGGCATAGCCCAGTGAAGGGCTGGGGAATACACTTAGACTTTGGAGTAGGAGGATCTAATCCTTCCTCTTATGCTTAATGCCTGTGTGTTCTTGGGTAAATCAGTAATCTCCCTGCTACTTCATTTTGTTATCT
Source organism: Phascolarctos cinereus (assembly GCF_003287225.1). Classification (NCBI taxonomy): domain Eukaryota; kingdom Metazoa; phylum Chordata; class Mammalia; order Diprotodontia; family Phascolarctidae; genus Phascolarctos; species Phascolarctos cinereus. The sequence goes on from NW_027555847.1 coordinate 142,263,656, forward strand.
GTAGAATCAGGCAGGAGGTCTAACTGACCTCTGAGATCCCTCCCAGGTCTAGATGTCAGGTCAGTGTAGGCAGAAATAGAAATGATTTTTGTATGGGGTATAGCCCAGCTGATGAAGATCATTTCTTTTCATCTCTGTCATGACTCTAGGGCTCAGGAGTTGGTTAATAGACAAAGACAGACTGGACCAGCAACTTCTGATGATACTGGGATAGGAAATCCATTATACCTCCTTCCTTGATCTAGAGGATATAAGAATGTCTTCTTTTTGTGACAGGAAAGAAGCCTGTCACAATAAGAAGAATCCATACTTTGAGGGCAATCTATTTTCACTTTCTTTCTTTTTTGCCTCCTGGGCCACGGTAAGGGGGGAGAGACAGACAGACAGACAGACAGACAGACAGACAGAAAGAGAGAGAGAAGTTAGAGTGACCAGGGAATTCATGCACTGGTGCAAACACCATGACTTTATTGGCCAGAATCAGTCAAGCTACTGGCGCCATAAGCAGGAATTGTGACTAGGGATCCTAGAGAAGAGAGTAATAACTGCACCACAAAGACAAAAGAAATCCAGGGTTGGTGACTAATACAACATTCTAGAGTCCCTTTTCACTGATAAGCATGGGGAAACTGATTTCTCTCTTTAGTCCATGGGAGTGAGGTGGGGAGTCTACCTATTCTTTTATTAGCTTCAGCCCTATGAGATCAGGATGTCTCCTTCCATACCCTAAGATCTAGGAATGATTCAGAATAATAGCTGGGGGGTGGGGTGGTTGGTGGCAACTATTTTCACATAGAAGTGTTTGTTCTAATTCCCTTTTGACTTTATCCTATATGCAATCAACTACATGATGACAGCATGCCAAAATCTCTGAGTCTATGTGTAAGGCTGGGAAGGCCAACTGAAACAATCAAATGAATCCTTCCCATTCCAAATTAAGCAACTAATAAGATGTCATCTCCTAATGTTTTTATGGACATATTTGATAGAATCAATCAGAGATATGAACCAGTTGTGAACAAGACAGGCATCTCCATTATTTAATCAAACTAAGGCATTATACTAGATAGGGAAAGTCCTTCAAATTGATTGGGTGAAATGGGGTGATACTGCACAGAAAGTATATCAGGACTGGTTAAGGAGAATTGACGGCTTGTATAAAACTGGCAAACTAGTTTGGAATAGAGGATTCCAGAGTCTTCCTAGTCAGTGGTGGAAAGAGTCCCAGCCAAGTCCCTGAGAAGGAGTCACTTTTGGAAGAGGAGACCAGTGAGCCTCCTTCCTTCCCCACCTGTGACCAGAAGAAGACTTTGTAAACTTTAGAGAGTCAGGGATTTTTGATTTATTATTGGCCTCCTAGTCCTGGCAACATCCTTGGACACAGTTAACACAGTGTCTGTATTAAAAGGAGAGTACAAACTCCACATACTGAGGAAAGGTAAGAAAATCAATGGAAGGATCACACCGGTTGGGGATTCAAGTGTGCTAGCACTTAAAAAAAACCCCACCCTATTCCTAGTCTAAATCACCAAAGATAAAAAAATGCAAATAAGAACCCTGAGGATTTATCTTATACTCATCAAAACGGAAAAGATAACAAAAACTGGAAAAAGTCAATGTTGAAGGTATTATGGAAAGATAGGAGCCCTGAAGCATTATTGATGGAGCTTTAATGGAGATAATTATCTAGAATTATGTAAATAAAGTGGCAAAAAATGTCCATAACTTTTGACCTAGAGATTCCATAGCCAGGCACAAGCCCTAAGGAAGACTCTGATAAAAAGAAAGGCTCCATATATACCAACATATTAATAGAAGCACTTTCTTTTTCAGGATCAAGTCATTAGAAACAAAGTAGATGTCTGTCAACTGGAGAATGGATAAGAAAATTTTGGTATATGAATGCAATATAATATTACTGTGCTATAAGAAACTGTGAATGTGATGAATACAGAGAAGCATGGAATAACTTACATTAACTGATGCAAAGTGAAGTAAGCAGATCTAGTAAAACAGTATATACAATGACTACAACAATGAAAAAAAAGAAGAACAATTACCAAAAAATAATAAAAAAAACTATGCTGCAAAATTGCAAAAATTATTCCTAAAGAAATGATACAAGAAGACAAGTTGCCTCCACTTCTTTGCAGAGGTGGAAAATCCATGGGTGTGGAATGTTTCATTATTGTAATTTTTTTCTATGTATTGATCACTTTACAAGAAGATATAACAAGAATAGAAGTCCAACTCTTCCCTGAAGATAGGAGTACTCTATACCTCATACCACTGCAGACCCTGAGGAGGGTGTTGTCAAACTCATAGCATTTACTCCCGCAAAGTTCAGTTCTAAATGCAGAATAACTGATGAACAAAGCACTCTGGCTCGATTGCTCTCTATCTTCTTCTAAACCATCTTCTTCTAAGCAGGTGACTTGGGGCTTTGTTCCTCACATACCTTGGTTGACCCCAAAACTCTGGCATGGACTCATATCATTCGATCTCTGGTGACTCACTCTTCTGATCTTTCAAAGCTCACAAGATCACAGCCCAGTCCTTTCTATTTGCAGTATTCTTTCACCAAATGCAGGAAAGAATAGGCACAACAGGAATAAGAGCAAGAGTAGAGCCTTTTGCTCATAGCTTCATATTGAACATGGTGGGAGAGATGATCATTGGTGCTAGATCTCTCTCTCTTTCTCTTGTTCTCTCTCTCTCTGTCATTGTCTCTCTCTGTCTTTCTCTCTCATTGTCTCTCTCTCTTGTTCTCTCTCTCATTCTCTTTCTCTCTCGTTCTCTCTCTCAACTCAGAATCTTAGAGCAATCTTTTGTCTCTTTGAGTTAGACTTGAAAGACAGAGGGATCATTTTGGGCAGTTAGTGCCTTTTGAATGTATACCAAGGTCTGCTCAATAGTCAACAAGAGGTAAACAGATTGGAAACATCAGAATACCTGCTCATTCTCCAAATCAGGGATCAGGGCCCTTCCATTACATGTCACTATGCCTTTCTGGAAGCAAGCACCCCAGCCTCTTCCACCTAGGCTAGTATCAGCAAAGCAGTTGTGCATTCTCTGGGAATGAGGCTCCCCTTGGCTAGTTCTCCTATTACATAAATGTATACAAAATAAATCCAAGGAAATTTTGTAGGAACGGACACTAGAAGCTAGGGGATCAGAAATGGATTCACATGGAAGGTGGAATTTGAGCTGTTTTTTTTTAAATCATTTATATAGTTCTTACTATGTACCAGGCACTGTCCAAGTTCTATATTCCCTGTTCCATCTAGTTTTGGAGGAAACAAGGAGTTCTAAAAGGTGAAGCTAAGAGAGAGTGCATTCCAGGCCTAATTCTCTGAATGGGGGGGGGGGACTAGGCAAGGAACAGCCACTTCAAAGAAACAGAGAAGGTAGATGGAGTGTCATGAATGAGGAACAGCAAGAAGGCAAGCCTGACTGGGTCACAGAGAATGGGAATAGGAGCAAAATATAAGATTGGAAAGGTATTTTGGTACTATGGTATAAAAGACTTTAAAAGTAAAACAACAAAACAATATCAAACCAAAAAACCTTTTTGGTTCATTCTAAAAGCAATAGGAAGTCACTGAGTAGGGAAATGATATGGCTAGCACTGCATATTAGTAATATTGATTTAGCAGTTGTGGGAAGGATGGATTATAGAGAGAAGAGTCTTAAGGTAGGGATTTCTATTAGAAGACTATTGTAATAGTTTTAACAGGAGATGAATGCCTGAACAAGTATGTCTATAGGAATATAGAGATGAAAATAGACATGAGAGAGATTGTGGAGGTAGAAGCAGTAAGATTTATAACTGATTGCATATGTTGGGTAAGGGAGAGTGAGGAGTTTGGAAGAACACTAAGGTTCAGAAGTTGGTTGACTAGGCTGAAGGAGGCAGATGATAGAAATGATCTAGGGCTAAGACAACAGGACAAGGAAACTATGTAAGGACCTCATTTTTCTTATAAGACTGGAAGTTTGAGATCCTTTTCTATTTTTTCCTTATATTTTTTGGTTGGGGTATACATTTGAAAGCTCCAAGACAGAAAGTAAACCATGAGAACTTTATAAAATACTATATGTTTGTTAAAATTAAAATATGTACTCAGAAGTTTGGATAAATGCAAATTTCTATATTTTTGTGAATTGTACCACATGGACCTTTTGAAACTCTTTAGTCTAACCTGTTGAGCAGGCATTTGAAAGCGTAATGAAAGACAGAGGAGAAGTTCATGACCAAACAAAGAATAGAGAGGGTGATAGAGGATAAAAAAAAATTTTATTGCATAAAATTCACAACTTTTTGCACAAATAAACCCAAAGCATCTAAAACTAGAAGAGATATAGGTAATGGGGAAAATGTTTGCAGCAAGTTCCTCTGATAAAGTTATCATTTTCAAAATATATAAAGAATTAGGGGCAGCTAGGTGGTGCAGTGGATAGAGCTCCAGTCCTGGAATCAAGAGGACCTGAGTTCAAATCCAGCCTCAGACACTTGACACTTAACTAGCTGTGTGACCTTGGGCAAGTCAAAAGGTACAACTCGGCCTTCTATCATTTTGCTTTCTTACTAGCTATAAATGAGGAAGAGAGAACCAAGTAGGGGAGAGACACCTTTCCTATTATCCTACCAGGCCATGGTGGCTACGAGCAAATGCCTTACTTTTGTCTCATTTGTGCCTGTTCTTCCCTGAGTAGGCGACCAAGCAACAGAATCAAAAGGGATATGTTGCTAAGACCTTCTGAATGCAAAAGTTCAATGGTACTGTTGGTACCATTGGCAGTCAGAGATGATTAGTGGTGGTAGTTCCTTTGCTGAGAAAGCAGTGTCTTAAAGTTATTTTTCCTACCAGATGCTTTTCATTCATGTGTGAAAATCATAAAAGTCCTTGTAACAACAGATGAAATGTTGTTTGACAATCTTTTGATGAAGAACATAAAGCAAGTTATAAAGATACTCCACTTCCACTTTTTCTGTGTCAGAATCATGAGGAGAAAGGGGCTAATGACCAGGTTTAAGCATCTCATTATCACCTCTTGAATGGAAGTCTTTTCAGCACATTTCTCACAGCTGCATTCACCTCCTTGTTCCGCAGGCTATAGATGATGGGGTTCAGCATGGGGGTCACTACTGAATAGAACAATGTGATAAATTTGTCCGCAATTGAATTTTTGGACTTGGGCTTCATATACATGAAGAGGATGGTCCCATAAAACACAGTCACCACAGTCAAGTGTGCTGAACAAGTAGAAAAGGCTTTTTTCCTCCCTTCTGCAGAGTTGATTCTCAGGATGGCAGAGAGAATAAAAATATAGGAGATAATAATTAACAATAATGGAGAGAATGCAAGTGTTATGCTGTCTATCAACAACAATTTCATTCAAGGAGATGTCAACACAGGCCAGCTTTAGTATGGCTAAGATTTCACAAAAAAAATGATTAATCATATTTTTCCCACATAAGGGCAACCCTGTTGAAAGAGCTGTTTCTATAGTCGAGTTGAGAAAACCTACAACCCAGGATGTAACCACCAGCTGCACACAATGTCTCTTGTTCATGATTATAAGGTATCTGAGGGGATTACAGATGGCCACATACCGATCATAGGCCATTGTGGCTAAAAGCACACACTCTGTGGACCCCATGGCAAGGAAGATATACATTTGAATCATACACCCAGAGAAGGAGATGTTTTTTCTCCCTGATGAGAAGTTTGTCAACATTCTGGGGACAAAAGAGGATGTAAAACAGATATCTAAGAAGGAGAGATTACTGAGGAAAAAATACATTGGGGTGTGAAGGTGACAATCCAGGATAGTCAGAATAATTATACTAGTATTCCCCAATATGATTACCATGTACATCACCAGACATAAAAGAAAGATGAACATTTCAGTCTTTGGGTATTCTGAAAACCCCAGTAGAACAAACTCCTTCCCAGATGTCCGGTTGAGTCCTTCCATCACATTTTCTTTCACCTGTAGCAGTTCCAACAGAGAAGAACAGTTGCTTAGTGATTGGTCCCTGGGGGAGTGGGAAGCTTAGGAAGGGGGGAATTAACCAATTAGCACAAACTGATATTAAGGAAGAAGCCACAGACTAGAACCTGGAAGTTGTAGCTCTAGCCTTTGTTAAAAAGGAAGCTCAATTCCTTCCAAAAGGATTTACTGAGCCCCTCCTATCAATCAAGCAAAAAAACATTGACACCCACTTAAAAACTCAATTAAACATGTAACCCATGTCATAGGATTATCGATTTAGATCTAGAGGGTACCTTAGAGATCATCTAGTCCAACCTCCTCATCTTATAGATGAGGAAATAGAGGCCTAGTTTGGTAACCATCATTTTTCACATATTGAATCTTTAATAGGGAGAGCAAAGGTTAATGATGGAAGGAAAAGCTTCAAAATTTCATCAATGGCCTGCTGAACATCCCCACCCAAATGTCCTAAAATCTTCTCAAACTCAAAATGTCAGTGTGGTATGGTGAAACGAACACTGGCTTTGGAGTCAGAGAACCTCGGTTCAAAATGTCTCAGGCTTCATGTGACCTTGGTCAAGTCATATGTCCTCCCTAGGTCTCAGTTTACTCATCTATTACTAACTATTAGAGTTAATAATCTAATTCCAATTAGATCACTCTATCTGATTGGAGTAACAACATCTCCAATAGTTATTATTACTGTAGTGGAGTGACAACACCAGTAGAGGGTGTTACTCATCTAATACCCTCTATAAAATGAGGATGTCAGACTACTTTCAGTTTACAGTGTCTTCAAGCTCCAGTTCAATAGTACTATGACCTTCAATCCCGTGATCTTGTCCTTCAGACTCATTCCTATTGCCACCTTCACGCCAAGACCCAAAGGTGGATGAGCACAATCCTAACCCTGAAGGAGTACACAACCTAGCAGACCTATCAGGTGAAAGAGGGCACCAGCCATGATCTCTGAATAATTATCTCAAATCTCTACTCTCTGTGAGAAAAAAGATACTTAAAATTGTTCCTGAGAAGAAACAGGACACTGACATTGTTGATAGAAATATATGAATAACGACAGGTTAAACTAAACTGTGTCAGCAGTAATCAAGTGTTTCTGGTTATTCAAATGCAAAGGAAAGGAGCATATAGAAGGCTGCCGAGAGATACAAGTAATTATACTAAGGAGATACAAAAATGTAAAAAGGGAAGAGCCCTCACTTTCCAGGAGTTTCCATTCTGATATGAAATGGAAAGAGTGCAATTTATGCAGCCTTTTCTCATGGAAAGTAGAGATTTGAGATAATTATTCAGAGATCATGGCTGGTGCCCTCTTTCACCTGATAGGTCTGCTAGGTTGTGTATGCCTTCAGGGTTAGGATTGTGCCTCTTCCACCTTTGGATCTTGGCGTGAAGGTTGCAAAAAGAATGAGTCTGAAGGCAAGATCATGGGATTGAAGGTCATAGTATTACTGAACTGGAGCTCGAAGAGACTGCAAACTCAGAGTAGTCTAATGGTCTCATTCTATAGATGAGTAAACTGAGAACTAGGGAGGACACATGACTTGCCCAACGTCACATGAAGCCTGGGACATTTTGAACCGAGGTTCTCTGACTCTAAAGCCAGTGTTCTTTTAACCGTATCACACTGACATTTTGAGTCTGAGAAGATTATAGGACATTTGGGTGGGGATGTTCAGCAGACCACTGATGAAATTTTGAAGCCTTTCCTTCTATCATTAACCTCTTGCTCTCCCTATTGAAGATTCAATATATGAAAAATGATGGTTACCAAATCAGTAAATTCACCTCAATAGTTTAGTCATCATTAAGACTGAGTAGATTGACCATAAAACTTTGCTGCTTTGTAAGCAATCTCCTGTGCTTGCATATCAAGTGCTTCCTTCTCCAGAGACTACATTGGAATTTCAGAAACTCATAATAATCTGTGTGTGTAATGAACTGCCAGATATTTTCTAAATAATTCTTTTCACTTGACCAGGTATAAAAACACTCTTGATATGATTAGAGAAAACCAAAGTTTCTGTTTACCTTCAAGCATGTGTTATTTTCTTCTTTATCTGCTGTTGACTTGATTTCTAAAACATCTTAGATTCCCAAGAGGCTTTGGGTTCTTCTCCTGGAACAGTTTGTCATGAAGTGATCAAACACAAGATTCTCAGAAATATCAGCACCAATAACATATTCTTTTTGCATGAAGAATCTCACTGGGGAGATTTTTTCTCTCTCTTCTCCAGAGCAAGATGAGAAGCAGCACAGTCAGACCTGGCTTATGCTTCTGATACATGAAAGAAGTCTTGCATGAGGCTACTAAGGTGATCTCACAGAACATTTAGCTGTGTAACTCCTGCTGTTCCATAGTGCCTAAAATTGGGACCATTCTCTGAAGGACCAAGCCTGCTCTGGGAAAACAATTTCATACTTTCTTTTCAGGGACCTACTCCATCCCTTAGGCAATTTCAACTTGAGAGTTGGGAACTTCAGTATACCCTGAGGAATATTATAGCCCAAACTTTTGCGTATTACACAGACTCAATTATCTAAACTTGGTTTTTGTTTTCTTGTTTTGTTTTGAAGCACCAATGATTCCCAGTTATGGCTTTTTTAGAAATATTTTGTTGGGCTATCAGGCTCTTGCCTTAAAGAACACTTCTCAAAGATGTCAGAAACCGGAAATATCAAGAAGTCTTCTATTATTATAAATATTACCTACATATTACACCAAAAACTTGCCCAGAGAAATATGATTCTTTACACATGGATAAAAGTAAAGGAAACTATAAATCTGTGGAATTGAAACTGAAAATATGGGGATGCTGAATTTTTGCTCATAAACTAAGTGGAAAGCAGTCAACAGCAAAGAAATTTCTTGTACTGCCACTGGTCAGGACTTTGTTCAACAACTGAAAGTCTAAAAAAATTGCTTGAGGCACAGAGAAATTAAATGCAGGTTGGTTTGTCATAAAACACTGAGAAAAATGAAAAATCCAACATAATTTCAAACATATAAAGCACCATATACCTCATATCACCTACTCATCTGTATTTATTCCCTTTTGAAAAGAATTGGTGGCTTTAATAGGAGTGTTTTTTCATCTCTACTGATGCATCTGGTAGAGAATTTGGAGTGAGTGGACCTGGGTTAAATTCATACTACTTTGTGAGCTTGCACAAGTCACTTAATCTCCCTAGATCTCAGTTTCTTTTTCTGTCAGGGAGACCAATTTGAAGGGTATTGAAATAGTCCATGCAAGAAGCAATGAGGGCCTGAGCAAAGATTTTCATTGTGTGAGTGGAAAGAAGGAGATGTCTATAAGAGATGTTGTAAAGATAGGAAAATCATTTTGGAAGCTCTTTGGAGGGTGGATTGGAGTGGGGAAAGATTTGAAGCATGGAGATCAATTAGATGATTATTGAAAACCCAAACCTAGATTATAACAATCATCTGCTCCCTTCATTCCTAATATTGAATGGAACTAGAGGACATCATGAAACTGAGCTGATTGGATCTACTAACTTTTTATGTTATCTAATTACAACTGAGCCTTCATGGTAGTAAGGCAACCCTATTCCCCTCTAACAGATTCCTTATCTCACTCGCCATTCCTATTGCAAACATTCTTATTTCTCCTCAAGCCTCAACTGAGAATCTCACATCATGCTTCACCAAAAACTTTAAGGCTGAACAGCACAAACTCCCTATTCCCCCCCGATATCACATTTCTCCGTCATCATCCCTTACTCCAACTTCACTCTATTTTCTGATGAAGAGTTAGACCTCTTTGCCAAGGCCACCTTGTCTGCAGGTACCCTGGATCCAATCTCCCCTAGTACTTTCCAGCAAATTGACCTCACTGTCATCCCACTTTTTTCTCTGTTCTTCAATATCTCCTTATATACTGGTGCCTTTCTCTACTTCCTGCATATCTATCTCTCTCTTATTCTTAAAATGTTCTTGTTTTATCCTATCATCCTCAATAGCTTTTCTCTTATATTTCTACTTCCTTTAAACTCTTTGAAAGATATTCAATACCTTCATTTCCCTTTTTATCATCTTTTTTTCAGATCCTCTGTAACCCGGCTTTAAAATTCAACTGTAACTGTTCTTTTCAAAGTTAACAGTAATTTCTTTGCTGCCAAATACAATTGCCTTTCCCAATCTTCGTTCTTCCTCAGCAGTCTATAACATTTGATTCTGTTGGTCATCTCCTCTTGTACCCTCTTCTCTCCTGGTTTTTGTGACCCTGCTCTATCTCAGCCCTCTTTGTACCTGCTTAGTCACTCCTTCTCAGTCTATTTTACTAGATCTTCATCCATATCATACTTCCAACTGTGTGTGTCCTCCAAGGCTCTTTTCTGGGCCCTTTTTCCTTTTCTCCCTGTGCTATCCCATTTACTTGATCAGCTTTCTTGGGTTCAGTTATCATCTATATGCAGGTGATTTTTCTGATCTATATATCTAGCCCTAATCTCTCTTCTGAGTTCCAATATTGTGTCTTCAATACAAGGCCTATTTGAATTTTTGAACTTGATGTCTCATAGTTATCTTAGAATCAACATGTTTAAGAGAGAACTCATTATCTTTCCCCCCAAATCTTATCTTAGTCTGAGCTTTCTTATTATTGTTGAGGACAGCACCATCCTTCCAATAACTCAGTTTTGAAATTTTGTGTTATCATTGATTCCTCACCCTTTTGCCCTAGATAACCAATTAATTTTCAATGTTTTCATTTCTACTATTGAAAGTTATGTTGACTCAGTATCCCAGTCCTGCTTATCAATCTGTGTTGGGGGAGGCATTACCCAGTCCCCTGATATTTGTCACATAGCCAAATCATCCCCTACTTGTGACCTTAATACCCCTACCTGCAAATTGTCATGTTCTTGTTACCTCGGGGAGGAATTTAGATGCAAGGGCCCAACTTCTTTTGCTGAGGTAAACCTATGTGAACTGTGTTAAAGTTACCTATAAAACCTGGCCCCATTTTGAAGCCTTTGCTGATCTTCAGCAATCAGCTCATCAACGTGTTGCTACCTTGATATACTTAGAATAAACTCCATTTAAATTTCTTTATCCTGAGTTTTGCCTCATTAGTCAAGGTCAAAGCCCAAATGAAGAATTTTCCTTTCAACACTACCTTTACATCTCTCCCCCCTTTCTCTCTGTCTCTGATTGTCTCTCTCTCTCTCTCTCTCTCTGTCTCTCTCTCTCTCTCTCTCTCTCTCTCTCTATGTCTCTCTCTGTCTCTCTCTGTCTCTCTCTCTCTGACTCTCTCTTTCTCTGTCTCTCTCTCTCTCTCTGTCTCTCTCTCTCTCTCTCCAAATTTATATTTATATACCTTTCTCTCCACTCATACAACCACACTCCTAGTCCAAGTGAGAATTGATAAAGAAGATAGTGAGACATACATTAAACTCTTACAAAAGGAGAGAGACTTACTCGAAGTTCAATAGATCAGGCCCACCTAGATCTGAATTGAATGATTAATATGAATGTATAAACCTCAGAGGAGAGGAGGTTACAGGATGATGGTATTAGAAGGATAGTCTGAAAGTGACAATGGTGAGTTGAGGGTATGAGAGAAACTGTCCTTATCCAGGAGGGATTAGGAAAGAGAAGAGTAAAAATTTCTGTGTATGTCTGCTACACTAATATTTTATTCTAGTTAAAGAAAGTGGTTCCATATTTCTGTAACTTGGAGTGGTTTTCAAAGTAACAATTTACCAGTAGAACACGACAGGAAAATGTGACATTTTTCTTGCTCTCTAGGTCTCCAAAGTTTGGCTTCCTTATTCTTTGAAATACTGTAGAGTTCCCAAATGTAACAGATACATATACATGTAGATGGAAAAGAGATGCAATACGGCCAGGGGGCTGGGCTTGGAGGCAAGAAAATCTGGTTAGAGTTATGCCTGTGACAAATGACAAAATTGGTAATATAATTGTTAATGTAATGACAGAAATTATTAATACCAATTGTAATATGGACTTCCTAATCCTCTTAGTCATCATGCCAATGTCAAAATTCTAGTAGTTTTCTGACATTCCCAGCATTAAGATAAAGGGATTAGGTTAAGCTGAACCATACCCTAGGTCCCCCAACCCAGGGATGTTGCCTTGTGGGGAGTCCAGCTCAAGCTGGATCTCAGCTTCTACTGTCCTTGCCTCCTTCCTTTTGGATTCATGGCATGAGGAGAAAACAAGCAAAATGAAGTGATTTTCTTTGCCCAGATTGCCAAGGGCCACTGGGGTGTCATGACCAGGACTTGCTACCTCATACTATCTCCTCCCCTTCTTCTCCTAAAACTATAAAAACTTTTTCATGAATCTCTTCGTTGGGAAATCCACTGGACATACTCCAGGGTGCCAGGTTTGCTACCCTGATATCTCACCTAAAGATGCTTTATTCTTCAACTCATGGTTTTTATTTATTTTAGGACTTGACAAATATAATAGCTATGTGACTATTAACATAACAAGTCTATTACCATCTCAGTGTCCTCATGAAATTTTCTAAAGTTACCTTCTATCTACTATGTGTGTATCCTATATGTGACTATATGTGTGTGTATACACACATACATGTACATATGTGTATAGGTATAGGTATATATATGTATAGCTACAGATAGATGTATGTGTGTATAAACTTATACATACACACATACTTAAAACATGCACACGTGCACACACACATTCTATCCCAGTAGATTGTAAACTTCTTTTTTGTTTTTCTTGTTTATTGAAGGTTTTGTTGGGGAGAGAGGATTTAGCTCTAGTGTTGCCAAAGAAAAGAAAAAAAGAAAGAAAAGTGGATAATTGCATAATTTTTTAAATGCACAGAAGAGAAGAGAAAGATGCTTAAAAGGAAACACAAATGAACAGGACATCTTTGAAAGAATCATGTGTACTTTAATAAGATCAAGCAATAAATAGAGATTTCAAGTTTCACATATTAATCTTTTTTCTCTCCTACTACATATAAAGGAGGTTTTTTGAGTGTTCATTAAATTCAGGGTTAATTTTTTTTAAAAAGAAAGTTAGCTCCTTGAAGGAAGGGGATGCTTTTTTTTTGCCTTTTATTGTATTTCTGAGGCTTAGCATAGTGCTTGGAGCAGAGTGTGTACTTAAGAAATGCTTGTTGATAATTTATGGATGAGTCATTGTTCTAGTGGACAGAGTTCTTACCCTAAGATTCCCCATTAACTGACAAAACCATAAGTTTACATCAAACAAACACAAAACCAAAAAAAATCAGAGTTCAATGGAAATAGATTTAAAAATTATACCTTAGTTTTGTTGACAGCTTAAAATTGTTTTATTCACATTGATGTGTTTTATTTTATGTTTCCTTCAGCTCAAAATATGTGTCATCTATGCTGCTCCCATTTCCTAAAATACTCCAGGTCTTACCATCTGCCATGCCTTTGTGCCCTACTACCATCTTAACTTTCAATATAGCTCATATGAACTTTGGGATTTTGACCTTGCCTCAACTGATAGTCACTTAGGAATTCCCAGCCTTTCCATTCTCAAGCTGAACTTTCTCTGATATATCCTGTCCTCTAATTAGACTGTGAACTTTTTGAAAACAGAGATTATCTTGATTTTCCTCAGTATCCCTAGTGCTTAGCACAATTCTTGGTAAATAATTTTTTTTTGTTTGTTTGTTTAGGCAATTGGGGTTAAGTGACTTGCTCAGAGTCACACAGCTAGTAAGTGTTATGTGTTGGAGGCTGGATTTGAACTCAGGTACTCCTGACTCCAGGGCTGGCACTTTACCCACTGTGCCACCTAGCTCCCCCAATAATAATCTTCTTAATAATTAAAAAAAATCAATTATTTATCCTGTTTGTTTTACCACAAAATGTTGCTTTGAATATTTTATTATACATGGGACCCTTCCTTCTATCTTTGTTTTTGGGATATATGTCCAATATCGGTGTCCCTAGGTGTCTATAGGTGTCAAAGGGAATGAAAGCTTAGTCTCTTTTTTAAACATAAGTTAAAACTATTCTCCAGAATGGTAAAACCAATTCACTGGCCTACCAACTGAGTATTATTGTGGCTGGCTTCCCTCTTCCAACATTGATTGTTTCTGTTTTTTGACATCTTTGTCAACTTTGGGGATGTGAGATAAATCCTCAGAGTGCCTTTGATTCGCATGGAAATAGTTTCGAATTATCTATAGCATTGTTCTGCCCCATTACTGCAAATAATCAGGATCTGGGACTTCAAGTTATTTTACTCTGTGGTCAATAAATTGTGAGAGGGGGAATCGAGCAGTTTGGACAAAGCTATTAGAATAGATGCAGAGGAAATTCTTTATCATTATCATGAGGAGGATTAAGGATCTGGAACAAACCCTTATCCCTGATAATCTTTCCATTTGAAATCAGAAAATGGTTTCTATGTAATTAGGTCTTTAGGGCATTATTCCTGAAGTACTAAAAAGTTATGAAGTTCTACAAGCCACAATTTAAATTACTTTAGGGACAAAATAAATCCCAAAGAGAAAATAGGGATTTAAGGTGCCTTCTAGAGCCCATGGCTTGTCCTTTTGAAATGGACTTCCACCATGGGGGGTCAATGATTGCATTTGGGCATCCTGCCAAATGAAATTGTCCTTAACCTTAAATTATGCAACTGTCGTTTCTTCATTCTTTCTCTATTTGTGAACAATAATGATTTAAGTATACTACCTTGATAATTTTTCAGGAATAAGCATGTCTTGAACATACAAGGTCTTTTACTTGTTATAACTGCAACTTCATGAGAGAACTAAATAATCATGACATCCTGGAGTAATGTATCTCCCCTTTAGGACTGACTTCTTTGGGAACCTATCAGCTGAAGAATCTTCAAAAGCAAATCGAAAAAAGTTGAAGATGAAAATGAAAGGAAAGCAGTCTTTCAAGAAAAGGTAAATTGAGTTGAAGACCATACACATGCTGATCAGTCAGTCTTGAGCAATAGAGCAGTACTCTGACTAATGCTAATGAGTTGAGTTAAATAAACAGTTGCAGAGGAAGATTTAGGCTCCATGTAAGGGAACCCTTTCTAACAATGAGTACTGTCCAAAAATAGAAGGAGTTTCTTTAGTAAATAAAGAGCTCCCATCCCTTGAGGTCTTTAACCAGAGATTGAGTTGGTTTGATGGAGATTATTGAAGGTACAGATTCTATCCTACTTAAATTCTATGGTTCTATATGTCCTGCCTTGTACACACTGTGAAGTCTTATTGTTGAGAGGTTGGCATGCAAGTATGCATTTGTGTTCTAATCAAAGAATATAGCTATCACCTGAACTAACAATTTATTGCTTAGAGAGTGTCTGAATCTGCTCTCAGTAGTTTTATGTATGTCTAGTAGTAGTAATAGTAGTAGTAGTTGTAGTTGTAGTAGTAGTAGTAATAGTAGTGTAGTAGTAGTAGTAGTAGTAGTAGTAGTAGTAGTAGTAGTAATAGTAGTAGTAGTAATAGTTTGTTACAGTGCACATTGAAGGAAAATAATCCAATATATTCTATCTCCATTGGTTTTAGGAAAAATGTCAATAGTGCGATCCTCTCTCCTCTCCTCTCCTCTCCTCTCCTCTCCTCTCCTCTCCTCTCCTCTTCTCTCTCTGTCTCTCTCTGTCTCTGTCTCTGTCTCTCTCTCTCTCTCTCTGTCTCTCTGTCATTGTGTGTAGTAATAGTAGTAGTAGGTAAGGTGGACATTGAAGAAAAAATAATTCAACATTTTATCTCCATTGGAATTAAGGTACATATAAATATTCCTCTCCTCCTCCTCCTTTCTCCACCTCTTCCTTCCTCCTTCTTCCTCCTCCTTCCTCCTCCTCCTTCTTCTTGTTCTTCTTGTTCTTGTTCTTCTTCCTCTCTCTCTCTCTCTCTCTCTCTCTCACACTGAAGAAAAACAGTTGTGCCATTGTGTTACTGCCTGTGCCTTAGAGGACAAGTATGAAAATCCTGGTGCACAATATCGTTTAACTTCTAGCATTTGTTTTGCTTTTCCATAAATCATCCCATCATTTAAAATAAATTGATGTTTGGATGAGGTTTGTGGTCCTGTTCCTAGTTAAGTTCATGAGAGATGCATGAATATCTGAAAAAACATGTTGCTCTAAAATGTATGCTTTCTATGCCTATTACAGCACAGAACCAATATGTCTCCTGTATTACCTCTTGCTCTAACATGGTTATATACTAGTGGAGTATCATGAGTGGAAGACTAAAAAACATGTAAAGGCCATCAAGGTAGTAGAACATGGGGAATGATGCCCACAAATTGAGTAAGGAATATTGACTAGCTGGAGAGAAGGAAGGAAGAGAATGTGTGCCACAGATGATCTAGAAAAAAAAAATTGGCTTCTCATTTCACCTTATGTTAACAAGAGTTCTCTTCTTGTTACATTGTAGTGGGGAGGGTGAAGAAGCAGGCAGAGCAGGAACATACCAGATGACTTAGAGCTCCTTTCTCTCTCAGGTATTTCTTGGCCCCTAAAGAAAATTTCTTTCTTGAACCACCTCACCCAGAGAGTAGGTAAATGTCCCTGTTATGCTCTCCAAAGCCTTGTCCTACCTTAATTCTTTTAGTTAATTCCATTTGTACACTCTAATGGGCAGATTCCACCTAGACAGAGGTCTAGAGATCCAAAGAACTACTATCCCAAGATGTCACTGAGTTCCCCAACAGTGTGCAATGTAAAGGATGCCTTTCCAGAGAAACGAAAAGATAACAGATGTCAGTTAAAACAGGTGTCATTCAATTCATCACCAGGCTCCAATGTCCAGCTTCATAACATTTGTTTTACGAAGCTCATGAAGTAGAATTCAATAATAATGATGCAGGCATGATACAGGACTCATGTTCAAGAATGAGTAAAAACAAAAAGGGAAATATCAATATGATATTGAAAAGATAAAACTGAGTATTACTTTAAAATGCCACCTAGAGTAAAAAATACCACAGGCACCAGAGTACAAAGGGGAAAAAAAGACTGTTTCTTTCTGAATAGCTTCAAAAGATAGAGTTCCTCCAATTAAAAACAATAAACTCAACATGATACTTTGATGCTTATAAGGTTTAGCATCAAATCATATAAAATGCTATGTTGTTCTGGTGAAAATTAGTTTTATTGACTCTGTTATGACAAGAGAGATACTCAGGGTCATCCAAATGGTTAGTGGCCAGGGAAAACCTGGATCCTATATCTCAGAACTTCCATCCTGTCCTTGTTGTGTTAAAAACAGGCAAAAACCTTTTTTTCTGCTTTCAACACTCTTATTTAACACAGTATAATGTGAGTTATAATAAGAGTTTCATTTAGATTTGATTTATATATCAATGTTTACAATATGTTTTTTTCTCATCTGAATCTCACAAGAATACTATGAATGAAATATTACTTATATTCTTCCTATTCACAGACTAATTGAGTCTCAGAATTTAAGCAACTTGCCAGTAAGATATACATACACAACAGGGAAAACAGAAAAAATAAAGTATTAGAATTAATATAGGAAATTAGGGATAGGAATAAGGATTTTGCCTGTGATTTAATTACTATGGAGATCAAAACATTATTTTTCAAATGTATGATTATTTGTGAAAAATTCTCAAAAAATTGAGATACTAAATAAGCTGAGTAAGGTTGTAAGAAATAAGCTACACTTTAAAGAAAGCATCCCTGTTAAGAATAGAAATCCCAGCAAACAGAACTGCAGTCTCAGTGATATGGACTTTCCCTCCAATTCTGTGGATTATAACACATCCCCCTCCCCCTGATCATATCTTCCCATAAATTCACCACAAGGGATTAATATCACTTGCTTGATGATCTTGGTATTCTTGGCAATGGCTAGATACCAGTGGAATATGTGAACTGTATACTGGCCCATGTCTTGCTTACTGGAAATAATAAATATATTAACTATCTGTTATAATAATAATTATAACATAATTAATAACTGATAATATAATTATTTGTTATAATAATAATAAATATATTAACTATCTTTTATAATGTATAGGTAAGCATTAGCTTACCTCTACATGTGTGCAATTTTATAACAATAAATAAAATTTTGGTTATAGAAAAAGGATGATCTTAATAATTAGGGGGAAATTCAATGTTTGTGAGAAAATTAGACAAAAAAATAACCATTGTCATCAAGTTAATTTATTGATATATTTTGTAGCTATCAAAATGCCAATGTTTTCTTTGCAAAACTAAATTAAAATAATGGAATTTATGTAGAAAAAATAAATTGTCAACAATATAAAGGGTTGATTGACTCACCCAGGATCCCATAGTTATGTGTCAGAGGCAAGACTGGAACTGAGGACTTCATCAGTCAGAGGCTGACTCTCTCTTCACTATGCCATGCTGCCTTTCATGCAAAATATTATTTTTTTTACAAAAATATGGAAAATTAAAATAGAGAAAAATTCATTATATCATAAATTGATTGGGAAAGCTCAATAAAGACCAAAAAAAATAAATTTAGTCTTTACCCCATGCTATGTAATATAAGAATTTTCACCTGAATCATTTAATTAAACATTGGTCTATGTAAGAACTTTTAAAAAATAAAGAAAATGGGATGTTTTATTTCAGTCATTAAAGTAGATAAAAATGTGTATGTTAAAAAAAGAATTTATTAGAACTATGTATATAGATTCAAATATTGGAAAATTATGTAAAAATGTTTGATCAACAAAAAGTATATAATTATGCCCAAAAAAAGCATAAAACATTGGGGGAAATAACTGTATAAATATAACAAATAAAACTTAACATCTACAACTGATAAGGAACCCAGAGCACAATGGTCAAAGAATATGAACAGATAATCTACAAAGAGGAAATACATATTGTAAACAATCATTTGAAAACATATTTAAATTTACTAATAATCACAAAAATACAAATGAACAATTTTGAGGTGTTAACTCATATTAATGGCCAAATTGGCAAAGGTGTTAAAGCAGTGCTAACAGGAATATTGAGAAACACATTCCTAAGCACTAGTGGAATTGCAAATTGGATATGCAAAAATTATTGCTGAAATCATATCACTGCTTTGTCTAATAATCCCATCATTGAGACTGTACCATAAGCCACCAGCATAACTTTAAAGACAGTCATTTTATCAAAGCTAACAGCACTATTTATAATAGCAAAGAATTAGAAACCACCTAAATTAGCCTAACAGTTAGCAAATGGCTAAATAAACAGTGATGTATGAATATTCTTTGAAGGAGATCAACCTGAAGATTTCATCAAGATAAGAATAAAAGATTGGCTGACACTATGATGGTGTGAGATGATGGGTGCATAGCCTAGTGCTCCACTGTTCTTCTCAAGATATTGAGAGAAAGCAATGAAGACCTCCAGCATGTGGGGAAAGACTACTAGGGTAAAGCTATGGGAGTCTAGGAACAAGACTCTCACCAGAGGGCCAGACATGGATGAGTTGCAATCTGCAGAACAGCACTATTAGAAGTAATACCCGAACTGATGAGATCCCAGATCCATTTGGGTTTTGAGTTATATCAATGTAATAAAGTCTTTGGCTACAGCCACTGATGAGGACAATTTACTAAATTATAGAGAGATTATAATCTCAATATGTGGAGTGAGTATGTACACTAGAAAAATCATGATTCCTTCAAAGCATCCAAGTACAACAGTAGATCAGTTAATGAAGATGATAAATATTTGATACATTAAGAAATTTGGAAAGATAAATAATTCAAACAAAGAAAGCAGAACTGGAAATCATTTAGCCTATATGTGCCTCAGTTTCCTCATCTGTAAAATTGGTGGGTTGGACTAGATTATTCCTAAGGTTCCTTCCAGCTCTAAATGTTAATATCTTAATAATAAACCAGACAGAGCAGTGTTTTTGTCACCAAGGACTCTCCACCTCCTTATGACTAATCCAGTCATTAAATCACCAAGGAGAGGCCAGGGAAGAAGATCATTACTTGGGACAAATGTTCCTGAGCAGAGTTTTTACAACAAGGACCTGACCTTGGTCCACTTAAAGAGGCTGATAAAAATTCAAGGTCCAGTTCAACCCTGACATTGTCTCAGTTTTAGACACAGCTTTAAAAAATTCAAATATATGGTTATTGATAAGATCACCACCTTCAACACTGAAGTTCCCGGTAGGTACTTGACACACAAATGTAGCTGAACAATAACAGATTTGAATGTAAAAATATTTCTTCTGTGTTCTCTGAATTTCTACAGGTGAAATGGAAAAGATAAATGAAACCACTGTGACAGAATTCTTCCTGAAGGGACTTTCTGGCTATCCCAGACTTGAGATTATTTTCTTTATGCTGATCCTTGTAATGTATGTGGTCATTCTTCTAGGCAATGGCACCCTTATTATAATCAGCATCCTGGACCCCCACCTCCACACTCCCATGTACTTCTTCCTCAGCAACCTCTCTTTCTTGGACATCTGTTATACAACCACCTCTATTCCTCCTACACTGGTGAGCTTCTTACCTCAAAGAAAAACCATTTCTTTTTCTGGGTGTGTAGTTCAGATGTTTCTTGGGTTGGCCATGGGGACCACAGAGTGTGTGCTTCTGGCCACGATGGCCTTTGACCGCTATGTGGCCATCTGCAACCCCTTAAGATATCCCATCATCATGAGCAAGATTATATATGTGCAGATGGCAGCTGGTTCCTGGTTAGCAGGGGGTGTCAATTCTTTGGTGCAAACAATTCTTGTGGTCCAGTTGCCTTTCTGCAGGGATAATGTCATTAATCATTTCAGCTGTGAAATCCTGGCAGTCATGAAACTGGCCTGTGCTGACATCTCTGGGAATGAATTTATCATGTTAGTAGCCACCACAGTATTCACCTTAACTCCATTGCTACTGATTGTTGTCTCTTACACTTTAATCATCTCCAGCATCTTAAAGATTCACTCAGCTGAAGGGAGAAGTAAAGCCTTTTCTACCTGCTCAGCCCACCTGACTGTGGTGATTATATTCTATGGGACTATCCTGTTTATGTATATGAAACCCAAACCCAAAGCATCACTAAATTCAGATAAATTGCAAGCTACAGACAAACTCATTTCCATGTTCTATGGGGTCATGACTCCCATGATGAATCCTTTAATTTATAGTCTCAGGAACAAAGATGTGAAAGAGGCAGTTAAACGTCTGGTAGGGAAGAAATCTTTTAGCAAATAAGCATGAAAGGCATTGTACTTTGGTTCAATGAGTGACAGGAATTTATAGAACAGCAGGAATACCAATCGAGAGGCCTGCTCAATGCATAAGTTTCACTAATAAATCAGTCAGAAAACATATGCACCCACCATTTGCTGGGTCCTGTGTTTTGTGCTGGTGACATAAAGACAAAAACAAAACATTCTTTGCCCTCAAAGAGCTTCTATGCTATTGGGAGGGATAGCATATATTCATACAAACATCTTCCAAATATGTACAAAATAAATATATAACATTTTTTGGTGGGAGGCATGAGAAGCTCAAGGTGAGGAATAAGGAAAGATCTCATGTAAAAGATGGCATTTGAGCTGAGCTTTGAACAAATTATGGATTCCAAGAATGTGATAAAAGGCATGAATTCTAGGCATGAAGAGACCATACAACTTCATGGAGTCAGGAAAGGGAATAGCAAAAAGGCCAATTTGCTTGTGCCTTATACTGAATGAAATAGAATAATGAATAATAAAGATGGAAAAGTAGGATGGAATCATGTTTTTAAGTGATTTTATTTCAAAGAAAGGAATTTTTATTGATCCTAAAAGGAATAGGGAACTACTGGAATTTAGGAACTAGGAGTGTGGAGAAGCGAGTATGATACGGCCAGACCTATCTATCTGGAATAATACTTTGGTAGCTGTAGAAAATTGTAAAGAATGGGAAATGCCAGATAAGTCCTTTGTGGCCACATTCCCTGACTCTTCCTTGCTCTTCTCATCCTGTTCATTGTTAAGTCCCATTAACTGTACTGTATGAAACAAAACATTTTTAAAATAATTTACCCTGTCAAATTTCTTTCCCTGATGATCCAAAAGCTACCATACCCAGTTAGAATTTTAACACATCATGAAACCTTCTTGGGAGCCATTGAGGTGCTGTTGAAAGAATCCTTGATTTAGAATTAGTATATCTGGATTTCAGCTCCACCTCCTCATTTTTACTAGTTGTGTGTCTATGGGTCAGCCTTAAAATTTTTGAGCCTTAGGAACTTAAGGAAATTAGCATCTAGTTGGAGAAGTGGAATATTGGCCAAAAACATATATTCTTAATGACTAGAACAAATATTAAGGACTGCACGAACTCAGAGGAAGGAGAGATCTCTGTAACTAGAAAAAATTTCAGAATTTTTCTAGAACATTAGAGAAAAGAATAGAGCTGTAATTTGAAGTGAGCCTTGAAAGAACATAATGATAACTAAATATGTCACAACTGCCACAAACAGCAAAAGCAATAATAAAATAATGCTGCTGCTGCTGCTGATGATGATGATGAAGATGATGATAACCAAGTAACTGTCCAACCCGTACTTCAATCTGTGACCAAGGCCTAGGACAATGGCAAATTTGGGGAATGACAACCAAGGTGAACTATATCAGGGCCTTTATGGGCCCTGAAACATTTATGCTACTTATAGATTGAAGGATTGCCCAGTGTCATACAGCTAGTAAGTGTCTCAGACCTTAGGAAGATGAGTCTTCTGACTTCAGGCCTAGCACTCTATCCACTGTACCACCTAGCTGCTGTGATTTGAGATAGAAAGACTATATTTGAACCTTCGTTATGGTGTTTTTAGGCCAGGTCACCACGAGTAAGTCAAAACCTTACTGCATTTTATTCACATTTCTCATGTATAAAAAGAGCATCATAATGCCTACATTATTCATCTCAAAGTTTGGAAAAGACTTTGTGACCTATTAAGTGCCATGTGTACTTAATCTATTGCTATTATCAACCTTGACCTCAAAGATCATCCTTTTCTATCAAAGAATGAAAATGGAAATCAGAACACAGTATTTTAGGAGGAAGAAAGAGAGTGGAAGAAGTGGAGATGAGGCTTAGGTGATATGCTTGTGGAATTTATTAGCAAAAGGAATCAGGCAAATTAGAACCTAAGTAAATTGGGCAATAGGGTCAGGTATGAACTCTGTTGTCTTAAATATTTATCGTATTTATCTGAAAAGATATGGAAAACAACCTCTGCAAGAAGAGATTACATCCACAAGAAAAGGATGTGAGAGGGAACAAGGAAGGGTGAAATACAGATTATACATAGGAGGGAATACCTCTTTCTCTGAAACTAGAGGGGAAAGACAAGATGAGAATGATTTGTTGACATCAGGACAACATATAATTCCAGTTGGAATGTCACAACACTTCTTCATAAGCCAGGGGACTTACAACAACTCCTCTTTATTTGTTTCTCAATGTTAATCAAAAACTTTCCTATACAAGCTTGAGAAGTAAATGAAAGGTGAAATAGAATCTTCAAAGACAAGAATCAGTCATGACAAAGCTTATTCAAGGAGGGGAGTCAACTCTAGTTTTTCTGCAAAACTATAAAATGGTGGGTTCAGACAAGACACATTATCATTGCCTCAAACACTTCAAAGTGGGTTTACCAGGTTTGACTCAGACATACCCCTGATGATATAGCACATCTGGGTGTGCAAAAACCTCTCAAATTCAGAACTTCCAAGACTGATCTTATCTTTTCCAAAGTTTACCCCTTGCTAAATTCCCTGAGTCTCAGAGTGTATCACCATCCTTTTAATAACCAAGATTCATAAACTAGAAATCATGTTTAACTTCTTATTCTCCCCTCCCAAGTCCAATCAGTTGCTTAGTTTTACAAAATCTACTTCCACAATATCTCTTGTAACTGTCCACTCACATAGTCACTACCCTAGTTCAGACTCTGATCACCTTCTCTCTAACTATTAGAAATATGTTCCTAATTCATTTCTTTGCATCTAATTTCTTTCTCCCCTCTCCAATCCATTCAACTGCCAAATCAGGATTCTTAAAGCACAGCTGGGATCAAGAAGTTTAAGTGGCTCTCTTTTGCCTCTAGGATAAAACACAAACTCTTCCGTTGGGTGTTTAATCTGGCTCCAGCCTCCCTTTTCAGATCTATTATACATTGCTCCACTTTACACATTCCACATTCCAGCCAAACTGCCTTATTTGATTGATGACTATCAGTGACCCAGGTTTGTGCCTGTGTACCAAGTCATACCCTGTACTGGAATGTTCTCCCCCCTCACCTCCTCTTCCTGGAATACATGTGTCTATTTAAGAATCAGCTTAAATATCATTTCCTTTTAGAGGCTTTTTCTGGTTATCCTAGTTGTTAGTACCTAATTGCCCTCTTCTCCAATGCTTTGACTATGTGGATCTTTTGAGCAGAAACAGATCCCTCTTTCATGACACAAAATACCTTGTGCTTCCTTTATCTTTTGAGAGTACCTTTACCTCCCCATATTCTCCATCATTGCTTTTGAGTAGGGCCCCATGATCTGTGGTTATGATTTCTATGACTCTGCCAAGACACATGGAAACATTCACCCTGCGTTCTCCATTCTAGGCACAGAGGGTCTAATACTAAGTCTTTTTAAGTCACATTGAAAAGCCTTCTGTGTAAGATTCCAGTGGAATTCACTCGAATTATCCCAAAGGATACAATAGAAGAGTTCTTTCAGTGAGTTTATATGTACTAAACCTCTGAGTCATTAAGTTAAGAATAAATTTAATTTACTTGTATGTAGGGTGAATTACTAAATGTCAAAACCTGAACTTAGGTCTCAAGCACATCACTTTTGAGCTTTAACCTTGGGCAAATTATCCTTCTTTCATAGACCTTACTCCTCTGCATACACTGTGATCCAGCTACACTGACCTACTGGCAGTTCCTTCACAGGGTCTTTGCACTGCCTGACTCATTTCTTGGAATGCTCTACCTCTCACTTCTGCCCCTTACTTTCCCTGGTTTCCTTCAAGACTCAGCTCAGATCCCATCTGCAGGATAGTCTCTTTCAGTTCCTGCCCCTGCCCAGCTGCTAATGCCTTCCCCTTTCAGATCATCTTGATATACTCTGCATTTATCTTATATGGCCCTAGTTATTTAGCTGTTGAGTCACACTTTAGAATACATGCTCCATGAGATCAAGAATTATTTTTAGCCCTTTCCTCATATCCCCAGCACTTAGTAATGTGTCACATGATTAAGGTTTAATGAATGCTTGTCGACTGACTGAACAGCTTAATATGTAAAGGTCTCACTTTTCTTGATTACAAAATGAGTCCAGTAATATCTCTGCTACCTAACAGGATCTTTTGAGGATCAAATAATGTATATAAAGTGTTTTATAATTATAAAATATAAATTAATGTGAACAACTAGAAGTAGTTACTATCTCTGATTGGAGCAGTTAATATGTAAGAGATAAACACCAATTTTCCCTGGCCATATTGCTGGATTTTATACTTTGTCAACCAATTTTTGCTGACCTGGCCTATAGTGCATATGGAGTAAGAAAGAGCTTTGAAGCCATTTGTCCACTCTTGCTTCTACCCAGCTTTTAGGAAAAGCTTTTCAGCTGAAGCACTTACTTCCTCCAAAGGAAGGTTGAAAGATTGTGACTTGTGAACAAGTAAGAGGAGGAAGAGATCTGCACATTTTGTTTCTTTTGTCATTTTAAGAGGTGAAATATAACTGCAGCTTAAAATAAAGAGAAGAGAAAAGTCAACCATTGGAATAGAATAAGGAAACCAGGTTATTTCTTGTCTACTGTCCAAATCTTCACAGCATGTCTTCTAGATGTTTTGACGATATACATCTCTAAATTCCACAGAAATAAGTATTAATACATTCTAAGTATAAAATCTGAGGTACAGCTAGGAACAGGTTTGTGCAGTGTACTCTCTTTACAACTAGATCATAAATCTCTTGAGGGCAAAGACCTCATTTTGTTCTTTTTTTCAATTACTCTTTGCCACCTAATACTGGTATTATCACCTAGTATAGCATTTTTCATAGAGATGGGGATTAGCCTGTTTATTTCATTGATCTATGTGATAACTTGGTAAGGAAACTCTTTCTACCAATGTTGGTTGACACTTTCTCTGCCACTTATAGTCTTAGAGAGTTGTCTAGAGCAATAAGAGGCAAAATAAATCGTCTAGGGTCACAAAGGTATGCTCTGTCAAAGGTGGGACTTGAACTCTTGTCTTCCTTGCTCTAAAACCAGCTGTCCATTATACTGTGACAGCTTAATAAATATGTCTTTCATTTAATTGAAGTGAGATCAACTACATTGTTTCCTAGACTGAAGATTCAAACATAGCTTTGTTTAAAATAATATAATGTAATAAGTTCAAATAATTGGGCCTTGGAGGCATAGTTCATTAAATACCAGAAAGTTTTCACCCTCTGTACATATCCAAGTCAGAACTTTAAATTCCTTCAGGGACAAAGTAATCCCTAAGAGCAAGAGATTTAAATTGCCATCTAGAGCCTGTGGCTGATTCTTTAGAGATTTCGGGGACCTCTACTATGGGGTGAGGTCATTGGTTCCTCTTGGACAAATGAAATTGAGTAACTCTTGAAAAATTCTTGAAACAGATCAATCTACTTTTCATCCTGTGTTTCCCATCACTGAACAATTTTGATTTCTTTTTATTCATAAACATTTGGAATAAGTCTATCCTGTACATATAAGGACTTTGGAAATTATCTAACACTTATAATTGAAATGTAAATAAGACCATGGCATTCTGGAGCAACATGTCTCCGTATTAGGAGTGACTATTGGAAACCCATCATTACACTGAGGAGCTTCCTAAAGTGGGGTGGCAATCAATTGCTTTAGAGAGAAAATCAAGGCAAAGCAATCTGCAGTGTGCTGAAGCCTAAGAGGAAAGACAACCTCCCAACTAGAGGTAAATGACTGTAATGGCTAAAGACATAATAATCACTCAATGCTAAGCAAGACTCTGGTTCATGAGGATAGATGAGGCTAAACCATCTACTCTGGGTGTGGAATTTTTCTTTATGCAAAGGGATTCTTGGACACAAACGTGGATTCTAAGCTATATCATGTGAGACAGAAAGTCAGAAGGGAGTGAAAAAATTTTAAAAAGTCAAAATTGTATAGAAAAGAAAATGTGCAAAACCAACAGAGATGGAAAACTAGGTCTCTAATTTACACCAGCAGGTATTAATGCTCAGTTGAGGACTGGAGATCTTGTTTTCACATAGTGTGGAGAACACAGTGAATTTTAGGGAATATTTGTTAAACTGTGCAATGCTTGTATTTCTCCCATGCTAGGTATTATTTATGATGAAAAGCAATCTGGCCTCTCTCTTGGAAGAGACGGTAGAGGGGCTAGAAGAAAGATTCTCCATCATTCAGGCTGTCAGGGAGAGGATAAATGAACAATTGAATGACTGCAAGCATGAATGAAAAGCATTTCTTCAGCACTTCTGTGCAGAACACCATGCTAAGCATTGAGGATAAAAATAAAAAAAAGCTATGTGGTACCTTTTCTCAAGGCACTCACTTTCTGATACAGGGAAAGAATACATGCAGGAGGTTTTAGCTACAAGTTAGATGGAAAGGCCATGTAATTCTTAGGGCATAGCAGCAAGACAAATGCATCTTCTTGTATGCTATTTCTCCTTATAAAACCATATTTATTCTGATATTGAACTATTTGACAGCACTGAAGACTTTGATGGAGAGAAATGTATTTTCTTTGTCTTTAGCAATTATTGCTGCAGGGAGTTAGGGGTTACAGCACCTTCAGAAACAGTCATCAAATACTAATCCCACAAGATTTGATTCCCTGGATGATGGTTTCAGGAACTACACTGAAAGCAGGGCCAGTGGTCTTCATCTTGAAGACATGCCCCACCTGAGAAGCTAAACAGCAAGATCATAGACATGATGAGTCCTAGTGTCTAGGTTTCCTATTACCTAGATAGTAATGATAAACTATAAATGATCATAGATATCTGAATGACACAGCTCTGAGCCCCCAGGGGAAGAGAGCTGGATATGATGGGCTATAAGCACACCTGGGAGCTTAAAAGTAATTTTGATCGCTGTAATGGTAATTCTGTAATGTTTATCACAATTTGGACTAAGTGATTGGATGTGATTTGAACTAAATTGGAAGGACTAACTTTCCAACTCAAGAGTCCATAATTTTAAAATGAATTTTATTGACAAGAATTCCTTGTACTGAATAGCAAAGTTCTGCCCTACTGTACACATTTGGCAGAAGTAGACAACAGTAGATTCAGGAGGTCTGATTCTGCAGACAAGATCATACAAAAAGCCAGGTGGAAGATAAGAGGTCATGCTAATAGCACTGTCTCTGCCCTAAGAATCATCAAGATTCCTCTTCAGGCTTTTGATTTTTTCATTCCTAGACATAAAACCTGTAGGCACCAGGCATCTCCCAACCAACAGGTAATATCAATTGGTACAGAGAGCACATAGTTCTGTCCTAAGATCTCTATTTACTAAAGCTTTTTTTTTGTTATGTTTATGATGTCAGGCATCCTTCACACTGTCTTTTTGTGTGGACCTGCCTTTGATTATCTCTGGAATAGATCACTGGCCTGATTGTAATATGGCATCTGATTGCCTCAGTTCCTATGCCGTTGCCATTGTGGCTTCAGCAGGAAAAGATGACTTGCTCCACAACTGACAGGCAGCATGCTTCAAATTAGGGGCAGGACTGAAATGCATTTTGGGCCGAGTAAAGGTAGTGTGGGGAGCAAAGCTCATTGAAAATAGATGCTTCCCTTCAATAAATCAAGGATGAATATAATGATTGGGGAAAGTCTTTGGTGTAACTGGTAGAAAAGAGCAGAACTAAAAAACCATCATACCTAGAAAACGGATCCCAGCATATCAGTAAGGATACCTTTCAAAAATGCATACATTTCCCCTGTTGAAGGAAAAATATAACTTAAAAACTCAATATAGGTTTGATTATGTTTGTTTTTAAAGTTTGATGCATGGCCCATTTTTTCTCAGAAGGCTAAGTGGCCTGCATACATGCTGGATGCATTCTGTTTGGGTAAAGGAAAAGATAAAACTCACTTCTCTAGTAATCACTTAATAAATGCTTGTTGGTTGTTGATTGATCTAGATAAGTGACTTTAATCGTATTCTTCTGCCATACTTTGACTTAGTTCTAAAAGTCCACAGAGCACTATACTCCAAAGGTGCCAGGTATAAGGCCACGCTACCAACAATCATAATCTTTAGAGTAGGTATGAATTTCTGGCAGTTTGTGGAGGAGTACATTGGAAGCAGACATTAAGTATGCAAAGGAGAAAGAATGTGTGGAAACATGGAGAAGTATTACTGAATTAATATGATTATGTAAGCATGCAGCCAACTGACTTGGTTTGGATGACAACCTTCCTGCCCATTCCCAATTCTCATAAGATTGGGCACAGAACTTGAAAAACAAAGTGGGTAATTTAAGACCTAAACATCAAGTTCAACTCAAGAAGGGTTGACAGAGATTTTAACTAATGTAGATTAAACAAGAAGTACAGGGAAGGAGCTAAAAACAAATAAAATTTTTTGGTCTTCTCTCTTCTCTCTTCTCTCTTCCCTATTTCCTTCATCAGAAAAAGCAATTCTGTTCATCTTCTCTGGTTGATAGGTAAGCAAGTTTTCTTTGCCCCACAAGGAGACTGGGGTTATGCCAAAGCATACCCAAGAGGAACTAGGACCCTATTGAACCCCATGTAGGACCTTATATTAGTTTGTAACCTAATTTCATTGCAGAAATGTTTGTATGATATTTTGTGGATATTATGAAAACTATAATCTTGATTAGAATGAGTTATTTTCATACACTTGCAGGTTTATGCTATACTAGATATTTGCAAAAATGTACATGTTTATAAATGTTCAATAAATATCTTCTAGCTTCACTTTCTCTCTTTAGAAAATTCATGTGCTTAGAGAATGGCTGCTGAATCTACCCTAGTATCAGGTCAGGCATCACTTTAATAGTCCTAATAATTCCTAGGTCTAGAGAGCCAATGATGGCTTGAAATCTGTTTTCAGAGCAGTGTGTGTGTGTGTGTGTGTGTGTGTGTGTGTGTGTGTGTGTGTGTGTGTGTAACACTGTTAAGTTGAAAGTGAGGGTGATTTTGATACATTATTTGGGAGAAATGGCCACTGTGCAAAATTTGGCTTGAATACTGGAAATTTTACATTTATGGTCATATGTTAAATATAAGATTCTCAAAAATAAAAATAGTATTTGAATTCACTGTAGTATGATAAAGTTGGTTCCTTGTCTTATCTGAAATCTTGTAGGTGGAAGATAGAGAGCACATGGAAAGACAAAATAAGACCTCTGTGACTATGTTCTTTCTTCATGGCCTTGCTGGCTACCCCATCTTTTATTTTCTTTTCTTTCTGTTATGCCTCATCATGTATATCATAATCCTTTTGGGCAACAGTTTCCTCATTACAATCAGCATTCTGGACTCTCACCTCCATACTCCCATGTACTTCTTCCTCAGTAATCTCTCTTTTCTGGACATCTGCTACACTTCTGCTTCAGTTCCTTTGTTACTTGTGAACTTCCTTTCAGAGGAAAAATCTATTTCCTTTGTTGGATGTGGACTACAAATGTTCTTTTCCTTTGCCATGGGGAGTGCAGAGTGTGTGCTCCTGGCTGTAATGGCATATGATCGGTATGTGGCCATTTGTAAGCCTCTGAGATATCCCATCATCATGAATAAGGGGCTTTCTGTGAAGTTGGTGACCAGTTGCTGGATGGCAGGTGGGTTGACTTCAGTGATACAAACCACCCTAACTATGCGTTGTCATTTTGTGGAATGTCATTGATTATCTCACATGTGAGATACTGGCTGTGTTGAAATTGGCCTGTGAGGACATTTCCCTCAATGTGATTGTATTGGTGATATCAAATATCTTTGTAATATTGACTCCAGTGATATTCATATTCATTTCCTACTTTTTCATCCTCTTTACCATTCTGAGAATCAATTCTGTTCAGGGGAGGAAAAAAGCCTTTTCTACTTGCTCCTCCCATCTGACTGTAGTGATCATGTTTTATGGGACCATCCTCTTCATGTACATGAAGCCTAAGTCTAAAGACTCCCATGCAACAGATGAGCTGATTGCTCTCTTCTATGCTGTAGTCATTCCCATGCTGAATCCCATCATCTACAGCCTGAGGAACAAGGATGTGAAAGCAGCTGTGATAAAACTCAGCAAAACTATCTTCTCACAGAAAACATGAGAACCTGTGTGTAATACACCAATCATATAAGGTGAAAAATGACAAATCACCCACTTTCAAAATCAACTTCCCAAAGCCTGATTGTTTCTGTTCCCCACTGACACTCATCACCCCGGCACCTATGGTAAGGAACAGTCACGGAGGGGACTAAAATGAAAGACACACATCATAAAACATTTTTTTCTCTATTTGAAAAGATAAAAGACTTGAGATTAAAAGAAGTGGAACCCTAATGATAGGACCAAGAACAAAAAAAGTAGAAGTTGAAAACAACATTAGGCAAAATTTCCTGCCAATCCGAGCTTCCCCCAAATGGAAGGGGTTGCCTTGAGAAGTGATGGGTTACCCCTCATTGAATAGTTCTAAGCAAACTTGAGTAACCACTTATTGGTTGTGTTAGAGGTGTTAGAGTGGAAGTTCCTTTAGGGGAAGGGGTGGACTAAATGGCTTCTGAGATAATAATAATGAAGATAGCTAGCATTTCTATATTTTTAAAAAGTTTGATAAATGCTTCATACAACTTTTCATATCTGACCCTCACATTAGCCCTGTGAGGAAGGCATTAAGCGTGCCCATTTTCAAAGATAAGATTGAGAGGTTAAATGACTTGCTTGGGGTCACGCAATGGGTAAATATTTAAGGTGAGATTCAAACTTACATCTTCCTGACTCCAAATCCAACATTCCATCCGCTGTAGGACAATAGCTGCATAGAGGAATTGCCATTTTCACATTCTGTGATGTTGTGAATCTCTTTAAGTAGAGAAATCCCTCTATAACTTGACCATACTTCATTTATCCAACTTTCTTCTACACAACCACAAACAAAAACACTATACCTGTTAGTTTAGTCTCATCATTTCTCTCTCTGTCTCTGTCTCTCTGTCTCTCTGTCTTTCTGTCTGTCTCTCTCTTTCACTCTCTTTCTCTTAAGAGAGAGAGTTGGCTGAGAATCTCAGGCCCACAAGGCCTGTATGTTTTACCACTAATGAACTTTTCTTCTGGCTGAAGAAGATTTGAGTTGAATTGTTTCAGGCAGGGCCTGGTACTGTGATCTTGGGGTCCCAGCACCCCAAAACCCCTAGACCTCTTCATATGGTTCCCTGGCCGGGAAATAACTGCCAATCTCAAATGCTTCTTCAGCCACAACTGGCCCCTGTTCTAGAGGCTACTTCTACTCAGGTCTTGAGCACGGGCCTCGCCCCAGTGTCTACTTCCAGAGAGACCCCAGCTCAAGCTCCGGACAAGGTTCTCAAATCAATGCCTCCTCCCTAGACCTCTACTTCAGACGGGACTCCTCCTAAGGCTCTCGACAAGGGTATCACGGTGGCATCTTTTCCCCTGATCCTCCCCCTCCTCCAGTGTCAGAGACTATTCACCAGTTGGCAAATGTGACAGCTTATGGTCTCCAGGAAATCCAGCAATCTTTGGATTCCTTAGCAAAAGTAGTTCTAGACGACAGAATAGCCCTAGACTACTTGCTTGCCTGCAGTGGGAGTGTATGTGCTTTAGCAAACACATTGTGTTGCATGTATAACAATTCTGGGCAGAGAGTTCTGTACTGCTCATATTTTAGAGAAACCAGTTTGGATGCAAGAAATTCACAATAACTTTAGTTCTCCAAAATCTTTTTCATGGGAGTCCTGGCTTCTTTCTATACTGGCCCCTATTCTCATTCCACTACTGATCATATTTTTGTGTTTGTTTCATCCACGTTTACTAAATATTCTTGCCAGATTCCTTTCTTCTAGGGTTGGAGCCATCAACTTCCAGATGACTGTATACCAACGCAAGGTCTCTAGTCCATTGAACCTGGCATCAGCCAGGTTTTGAAATTTGACCCCTTTAACGGGACCCAGAGAGACAGGAACAGCTCTACGCCCCTTGCCAGCAGGAAGCAGTTTCAGAAGCAGAGACCTTCGCTCCTTTCACCAAAAGAATTTGGTTCTGATTTTTGGAGGGAATGATGGGGGTGGTGGGGCAGAAGCCAAGATATTCACCCTTTGCCCAAAGGAAATCTGACTCACAGGCCCCAAACCCTCATCTCCCTTTGAAAGCCTTAGCCTTACCTTTTAATCTTATTCAGATGCTCCCTAAAAGAATCTGGCTCCCTTTTGTCTATAGGCCCCAGAAAGGCCTTTCTTTATCTCCTTTTGAAAGTCCTAGCCCCACCTTGATTTTGTGCAGATGCCTTTCAAACTTCTGCCTTCCT
Organism: Phascolarctos cinereus; assembly: GCF_003287225.1. Taxonomy (NCBI): domain Eukaryota; kingdom Metazoa; phylum Chordata; class Mammalia; order Diprotodontia; family Phascolarctidae; genus Phascolarctos; species Phascolarctos cinereus. The sequence continues at coordinate 142,297,229 of NW_027555847.1, forward strand.
GTTCCTCCATTATCTATTCCCATTGTCTATTCAATCTCTCTGACCTCCCCAATTAGAATTGTTACCTAGACCCTTTTCCCAACCCCCTTCTCTGGCCACCCAAAGTTACTTTAGTATTTAAGATCCACCTTGGCCCTCATTCAGATGCTGAGAATCTCAGGCCCATAAGGCTGAGAACCTCTCCTGCCCACTCATCCTTACGGGTGTCACCCGGCCTATATGTTTTACCACTAATAAACTTTTCCTCTGGCTGAAGAAAAGAAAAAAAAAAGAAAGAGAGAGAGTTGACTAGCAATTCTAGGAATTTGTTTCTAAGTTCCTCACCAAGGACATGTTTCTTTTTGTCTTTTTTCAGAAATATGAATTCTAATCAGCTTTCAAGGCCTAACCCACAGCTCATTTTTTCCACCAACATTGCCTCACCATTGCAGTTTACAGAGATGCTACTTGATTGTGTGCTTGTGAAATCCTGATCAATTTCACACATGCTCATTTTGTTTCTCTGATTAGATTTTAGATTCCTTGGGAGCAAGACTCATTTCATATCATTTATTTATCTTGTGTTCACTTCAGGGTTTAAGAATATAAATTGAACTCAATAAATATTTATTGATTGATAGGAAGCATTTAAAGTTTGTTTCTCTGAGTGGTTCAGTCCACTGGGAAGACTACCTTATGTATGTCACTTTGAAAATCACCATTATCTTTATACCAATCATTAATAATAATGGTCTTTATAATAAGAACCTATAATTATTTGCATAAAGTGTAACATTGGGTAAAATACTTTCAAATCTCCATGACCTGAGTTCAAACCCCAGCTCAGTTATTTACTACCTTTGTGGCCTTGCCCAAGGCTCTTAGTCTTTGTGAGCTCAATTCTTCTACTCTTTAAAGTAAGGGTTGCAGATGAGTCCCTTCTGGGTCAACACCTATAATCCTATCAATCTAGAACTTCATTTGATCTTTCGAACCATCCTGAGAAGTAAGTGGGTCAATATTTATCTTACTTGTTTTATAAATGAGGAAACTGATATTCAGACGGGTGATTTCACCCCAGATCATATTTTGTTATTGTTGTTTACTCGTTTCAGTCATGTCCAAATCTTCATGACCCCATTAAGGGTTGTTGTTTTTTGTTTGGTTTTTTTTTTGGCAGAGATAATGGAGTAGTTTGCCATTTCCTTCTCCAGCTCATTTTTCCTGTGAGGAAGTGAGGCAAACGGGGGTAAGTGACTTCCCCAGAGTCACATAGTAAGTGTCTGAGGCTAGATTCGATCTCATGAGTGAAGTCTTTCTGACTTTAGGCCTAGCACTTAGCCACTGTGCCACCTAACTACCTATATTGTACATACATTATATATATATTATATGGATAGTATAAATATATATTTATGTATGATACACAAATATATATATGTGTATATATTCTGGCTATATTATTCGTAAAAGAAAAATACTAGAATAGGTGGGGAGAAACTGTATGTGTATTAATTGAAGAATGACTAAGCAAATATTCATTGATGGCATGAAATATCATTGTATCATAAGAAATAATTAATCTAAAAAAATTTGAGAAATATTGGAAGACTTCTTTGAACTGATGCACAATGAATAAAGAAGAATCAAAAAGAAGAAAATACTTGGTCATAACTTGTTAAAGACAATGATAATTGTCTAAAGTACCCATCATACACAAAGTAGAGAAGTAGAAAAGGGTCACAAAAACAAGAATGATGACAACTATACTCCTCAATAGTAATAAAGTTAATATTCACAGTTTCTGTGGGAAGGGAGAATAATGATCAATGAGTAATGGAATCTCTAGACACATAAACAATCATTTGTTTTAGGTGGCATGTTCTTTTGTTATATTCATTCATATATTTGAATACTTGTACTTAAGAGTTGAAAATAAAATGTACTAAAATAAATTTGTTGGGGATCTGTAAGGATGTTGAGGGCCACAGGCTGTTCATGAGGTCTCACTGATGGATGGAGGCCCCTCTCGGGTGACTGATCTATGAGCAAAGGTCACCTGGTTCGGTGCTCCATTTTATGGGTCTTTAACAATCTTTAACTCCCCTAGTTATTGTATGGTCATTAGCAGTTTATCTGGGATTGGAGTCAGATAAGTGCACAGGATGTGCACGCACTGTTCTTAGCACAGCATGTGCTCTATGTCATCATAACTTGAGAAGAAGTTCCTGTTACTTTACTACTTAAGTGAATGCTTTGTTAAAATTAAATGGAGTTGCTTCCGTCTTGTCTCCTGCCCCCATCAATGCGCATTTGAGATAGAAGGTTAAGCTGGTCTTATCCCTTCAAGGTTAGTATAGGGTCCTTGCTCTTGTGGTGAGCTGAGCTAGTCCTATGACAAAATGGCGCCCAATGTGGGGCCCCTTTTGGTAGTCTGAAGACTGAAGGGCAGGTAGCAGAGGAAAACTGAGAAAACAACCCACGACCCACAATGTGGGACCCCATTTAGCTTGAAAAGCAAAGGGTCAGGCTGGAGAAAAGGCAGAGAAATCACCCCACGGTCAGGACACCGAGGTCTTTGGGAAGCCAGGCAGCCTCCTTGTGAGAGGTCTCCGAATCGTATCCCGTGGCAGAAGACTACAGAGAGGTAAGATAAAGTCTTATCATGAGGCAAAATCTAGGTAAACTCTCAGATAAGGAACAGAATGTTAGGGTAATATATAAAGTGATTAAGGAACAGGGGTGCTCGGTAACTCCTAAGAAAATAAGAGTTTCTAGATATTATTGATATAATATTTCCATGGCTTCCCAGAGAAGGGAGCTTAGATTTAGAACAATGGAAAATAGTGGCAGAATAAATGACAGAATTTTATAACACCAAAAAGCCCCAAATCAGTTCCTCTGGGTACTTTCACTATCTATAATCTTATAAAAATGGGCTTGCAAGCTGAAATACAGGGTGAGAAAAGAAAGTCCCCTGCCTGTACTCAAACAACTTCCTCGTTGTGCTAGCCTAACAATAGTAGAGCCGGATCTCCTGAGAGAAAGAACAGACCCAAGATTTATATGTTATATCCTGATTTAGCTGAATTAAGAACAGAGCAGGCAGAGGAATGGCCAGAACCCCCTCCCACATGGGAGGATATGAGCTGCACAAAGAATGAGGAAGCTTTAGGAGCTGTAAGAACAAAGGAAGTTCCCGCCACATGCCATGAGGAATTTCAAAAACCCTGCCATAAGGAATTTCAAAAATCCCCAAGAAAAGGGGAAAGAGAAAAGAAACATGTAGTCACAGAGCCATCTTGTGAGCATTGTGGAATATTACAAAGTGAAAAAATTTCTGAACGAGGGAGTGTAACCATCCCCTTACAACAATTATTAGAGCAGTGTAAACCTTCAGATTTTGAAGGAATAGAGAGTTTACAAATATATCCTGTGATAGAAGAGCCTGATCCACAGAATCCAGGGCAGATGAGAAGGAGACATGACCCCATAGGCATACAAATGATAAAAGAATTGAAAAAGGCTTGTGTTACTTACAGAGTTAATTCTCCCTATACATTATTATGATAGGAAAACATGGCATACACTATTTTTACTCCCAATAATTGGAAAGCCATAGCAAGGGCAGTGCTGAGTCATGGTCAAGCAATGTTTTGGATAGCAGAATTTTCAGAACAGGCCCGTGCCACGGCCCTCCGCTTAGCCCCAGGCCCACAAGTTCAAACCATGTCTGAACAACTATTTGGTCAAGGACAATGGTCCACTAATGCAGAACAAATTCATTTACCAATTGGAACATATGAAAGAATAGCTTCATGTGTTTTAACTGCATGGAAAAGAATACCAGAATCAGGATCTGAAATGTGTTTTGCACAAATAAAGCAAAAGAATGGGAAGGACTTTACTGATTTTCCTTTGCTGGCCCACATCAATGCTTAAAAACTGATAATGGTCCTGCATATATTTTGCAGGGTTTTAAAAAGTTCTGTGCTGAGTTCTCTATTAGTCACACTACTGGCCTTCCCTATAATCCTCGTGGTCAGGCCACAGTTGAACGTGCCCAATCGTACCTTGAAAATGGTGCTCCAAAAACAAAAAGGGGGAGCTAGGGGATCCCCTTGGCATCAATTGAACATTGTACTCTACACTATAAATTATTTAAAATTTGATAGTTGTAACCTCTCTCCTGCAATGAAATATCTGGCAGGAAATGACAACAGTGCTAGTGACACCACTAAATCAAACAGATTCCTTTCTCCTAAACATAATATGAAAGTCATGTGGAGAGATGTTGATGGTGTCTGGCAGGGCCCAGGGCAAGTGCTAACCTGGGGGCAAGGGTTTGTTCTTATTTTCACAGGTGATGGAGAACTTTGGGTCAGAACAAAGGATGTCCATATTATCCATTCAGAAGGAACAAGGCAAGCTGAAAAGAAAACACAGGCCGGCCAGGAATCACAGGAGCCGAAAGAATAAGAATGGAGTGCTACAAGAACTTTTAACCAAGCTGTGCCTCTTGTCATTATCGTCAGCAGGGATACAGAATACAGCAGCAGCAGAGACAGGAAATACAACACGATGGGCCTTCATGACAAAACCACCATGGCCCAGACTAGTTACATGGGGAGAGATAATACCTGAGGTCATTCTGCAAGAAAATACCTCCACAGGATTGGCAAAGAATACGTAGACATCTAAATGGGCTGTTTGGGAATTCTACTATTGCAGTGGATATTGATGACTTATACAAAATTGCTAAAGATATTACAAGGGTGGCTGATGAAGATTTGATGCCAGATAAAACTGCCCAACATATACTTGATTGGCTAGATAAACTCCATAACCCTTTTAATAACCTTGGACATTGGTTTATATCTCTATTTTCTTCTTTATTGCCATTATGTTTGATTTTGCTGGCCATGCTGTGTTTTGGACCGTGTTTGCTCAGGTGCATAGCTAATCAGATAAAGGACTTTGGGACTGAGCTTCATAAGCTCCATCTCTAACAAAAAGGGGGAGTTGTTGGGGATCTGTAAGGATGTTGAGGGCCACAGGCTGTTCATGAGGTCTCATTGATGTACCGAAGCCCCTCTCAGGTGACTGATCTATGAGCAAAGGTCGCCTGGTTTGGTGCTCCATTCTATGGATCTTTAACAATCTTTAACTCCCCTAGTTATTGTATGGTCATTAGCAGTTTATCTGGGATTGGAGTCAGATAAGTGCATAAGATGTGCACACACTGTCCTTAGCACAGCATGAGCTCTATGTCATCGTAACTTGAGAAAAAGTTCCTGTTACTTTACTACTTAAGTGAATGCTTTGTTAAAATTAAACAGAGTTGCTTCCATCTTGTCTCCCACCTCATCAATGCGAATTTGAGATAGAAGGTTAAGCTGGTCTTATCCCTTCAAGGTTAGTATAGGGTCCTTGCTCTTGTGGTGAGCTGAGTTAGTCATACGACATAAATTAAATAATTTTCCTCATTGTCTTTTTAAACTATTATGATTTGGAATGGTTCTATTGGTGGCTATTGTGTTTCCAATACAGAATAAACAAAAAAAAATTAGTATAATCAGAGAATGTTAAAACTGGGAATACCCATTAGAGATCATCTAGTATAACTCCATTTTACAGATGAAGAAACAAAACTCCCAAGAGGGGAAGTAACTTGCCTAAGGTAAAACAGCTGTTTTTCAGTTGTTTTTGTTGTGTCAGATTCTTTGTGTCCCCATTTGGGGTTTTCTTGGCAAAGATACTGAATTTGTTTGCCATTTCCTTCTCTAGCACAGCTACTGTTTTTTTTTTTAACTTTCAAAGTAGATTTATCTCATCATGATGATGAAAAATCCTAAAATTTCTACTTTTAAAGGTTTTTTAAAAATCATAGATAAGCTAAGAGTCATTCTGGATTGCTATATAGTTGCCAATTCCTTATGAAAGATCATAAGATCATTGAGAAAAAAATGTTCAATAAGGCAAAATGAAAAGCATTAAAGGGTTGTGAACATTATCAAAACACAGAGCTTCTCCCATATGCCTCCTCATTCTTAGTTACTCTTATCCATTCCCCCCACACACACTAGTCCCTTATGGTGAATCCACAATTTAACAAAGCTATAAAACAATTATTAGTTCATGTGTAATTTTAACAGAAACAGAAATAGGAGACTTCATCATGATGTACTTTAAAATCAAGAGCCAATATTGCTTGCTGTGTAACCCTTGGTAAATCTCACCCCCATTAGGTTCTCACTTTCTTGCAATGTAATCAGAGGTATTTATCGTTTTTTCCTCTTGCCAAAGTATTATTATTTATGGAAAACATTTTAGTTCAACCATTGATAGGAGCATATGATTTTTAAATTTTTGTTAATGTGATAAACTCTTCCCATAAGGTCCTCCCTGATACCTCAGGATGGAATGCAATTAGCACTAGGCTCTCAAAAGCATTGTTGAGAGTATAGACTTTGGCATCTCCCATAGTGGAAAGGCTTTTTGTTTGCTTGGTGACAGGCTTGTTTGAGGACCAGGGCAGGTACTGTAAATCCAGAGACTCATCACAAGTAGGTTGACCATCATGGTTTTGTTTTTGTTTTTGTTTTTGTTTTTGTGAGGCAATGGGGTGAAGTGATTTGTCCAGGGTCACACAGCTAGTATATGTCAAGTGTCTGAGGTCGAATTTTAACTCAGATCTTTCTCAATCCAGGGCCAGTGTTATTTCCACTGAACCATCGACCTGCTCCCACCCACCATCAAGTTTTTCTTCACAGGAACTCAAGAAATACCCTACTAAATCATGATGGACCTAATCTATATGATAATAGAGAAAGTACCCACAACAATGATATGAATTGAAATCTACATCCTAGGAATCAAAATCCTCCTTAGCACTTTTCAGGGGAAGCCAACTGTTTTCTTGCCAATGATAAACCCAATACCAAGTCTTTCAGAGTCTCTGTGAAAAGACATGCTCAATAGCTTTTCCACAGCTCCTTTCACTTCTTTATTTCTCAAGCTATAGATAATGGGGTTTGGCATGGGACTCACCATCCAATAAAGCAAAGTGATTTTTATAGTGCTTTAAGGTTTGCAAAATACTTTATATCTATTACATTTGATCTTTATGACAATTCTGGGAAATAAAGGTTATTATTGTCTCCATATTAAAGTGAGGAAACTGGGGGGCAGAGACTACATGGCAGAGTAAAAGAAGTGACTTGCTTGAGCTCTCCCCCAAACCCTTCCAAATACCTGTTAAAAAAAACTGGCTCTAAAGAAATCCTAAAGCAGCAGAACCCACAAAAAGACAAAGTAAAGCAAATTTCCAGCCCTAGATAACTTGGATGGTTGTTTGGAGAGGTCTATTGCACAGGGCTGGGAGACGAACACAGTTTGGCATACGCGTGCAGGCCTCGGTGAACCTGGAGCAGGCCTCAGAGGACTGAATCACGGGCAGCTTTGGCAGTTTCTAGACTTCTCAACCCCTGAAAGCCAAAGACAACTTAGAAGGTCAATAGGACAAGTCTGTGTCTGGGGTGAGAGAGAAGGGAGGGCTGCCAGCTCCAGTCCATGAGCATGGCCCTGGGGCGAGGGTCAGGCCTACCGACTGAGGGAGAATCAAGTGGCTGATCAGAAGGGAATTGCAGGGATCTCTCTGCTGGTGCAGGATTCTCTTGCTTTGCCTATGCTTGGATCTGGGTCACAGTTCTGGATGGAGGTTCTAGGGTGAGGAGGAGTGCTTGTGGTCACTCATAGAGCAGAGCACAGGCCAGGAAAGGAGTAAACACCTCGCCCTTTACCATAGCACCTTGGAAGAACTGAAAATTTACAAGTCCCTAGAAGTATCTCTGAAAACAGCTGCACAGTACATTCTCACATTGGAAGCAGACCTACCTTAACAAAGTTTTAAAACTCAAGTAATTGGCTGGGATCATGAGCAAGCAGCAAAAAGAGTCAGACCATAGAATCTTACTTTGGTGACGAAGATCAAAATACAAAGAAGAAGACAACAAATCAAAGCTCCTACATCCAAAGCCTCCAAGAAAAATATGAATCAGTCCCAGGCCTTGGAAGAGCTCAAAAGGATTTTGAGAAGCAAGTAAGAGAAGTAGAGGAAAAACTGCAAGTGATGCAAGAAAATCATGAAGAATAAGTCAACACCTTGCAAAAGGAGACCCAAAAAAATACTGAAGAAAATAACACTTTAAAAAATAACCTAATCCAAACGGGAAAAGAGGCCCAAAAAGTCAATGAGGAGAAGAATGCCCTAAAAAGAAAAATTGGCCAAATGGAAAAGGAAGTCCAAAAGCTTACTGAAGAAAATACTTCCTTAAAAATTAGAATAGAGCAATTGGAAGCTAGTGACTTTATGAGAAATCAAGACACTGTAAAACAAAATGAAAAAATAGAAAACAATGTGAAATATCTCACTGGAAAAACAACTGACCTGGAAAATAGATCCAGGAGAGAGAATTTAAAAATTATTGGACTATCTGAAAGCCATGATCAAAAAAGAGCCTAGACATCATCTTTCAAGAAATTATCAAGGAAAACTGCCCTGATATAGTAGAACCAGAGGGCAAAATAGAAATTGAAAGAATCCACAGATCTCCTCCTGAAAGAGATCCCCAAAGGAAAACTCCTAGGAATATTGTAGCCAAATTCCAGAGTTCCCAGGTCAAGGAGAAAATATTACAAGCTGCCAGAAAGAAACAATTCAAGTACTGTGGAAACACAATCAGGATAACACAAGATTTAGCAGCTTCTACATTAAAGGACCAGGGCATGGAATATAATATTCTGGAGGGCAAAGGAGATAGGATTACAACCAAGAATCACCTACCCAGCAAAACTGAGTATAATCCTTCAGGGGAAAAAATGGACATTCAGTGAAATAGAGGACTTTCAAGCATTCTTGATGAAAAGACCAGAGCTGAATAGAAAATTTGACTTTCAAATACAGACTCAGAGAACATGAAGAGGTAAACAGGAAAGAGAAATCATAAATGACTTGTTAAGGTTGAACTGTTTACATTCTGCATGGAAAGACGACATTTGTAACTCATGAGTCCTTTGTCAGTAATAGAGTAGAGGGGGGGAAATATATGTAAGATAGATAGATAGAAAAATAGAAGGCACAAGGTGAGTTGAAGATGAAGGGATGATATCTAGAGAATAAAATTAAGGGTGAGAGAGGATAGTATGGAGAGAATGAGAAAGGGAGAGGTAGAATGGGGTACAAATATGGTTCTGATACCTAAACCAAGAAGAGTCAAAACAGAGAAAGAAAATTATAGACCAATTTCTGTAATGAATATATATGCAAAAATTTTGAATAAAATGTTAGCAAAGATTACACCAACTTATCTTTTGTCCTTTTCAGTGATGAAATATAACTGCAGCTTAAAATAAGGTGAAAAGTCAAACACTGGAATAGAATAAGGACACCAGGTATTTCTTGTGTACTGTCCAACTCCTTACAACATGTCTTCAAGATGTTTTAACAATATACATCCCTAAATTCCGCAGAAATAAATATTAATACATTCTAAGTACAAAACACAAGGTATAGCTAAGAATAGGTTTGTGCAGTGTGCTCTCTTTCAAATTAGATCATAAATCTCTTGAAGGAAAATACCTCATTTTTTTCCTTTTTTCAATTATTCCTTGCCACCTAATACTTGCACTATCACCTAGTATAGTATTTTTCATAGAGATGGGGATTAGCCTGTTGATTTCATTGATGTATGTGATACCTTGGAAGGAAACTCTTTCTACCAATGTAGTTTGACACTTTCTCTGCAACTTATAGTCTTAGAGAGTTGTCCAGATCAATGAGAAGCAAAATAAATAATCCAGGGTCACAAAGGTATGATCTGTCAAAGGTGGGACTTGAACTCTCGTCTTCCTTACTCTAAAGCCAGTATCCATTATACTATGAGGCTTCTGACAGTTTAATAAATATGTGTTTGATTTAATTGAACTGAGATCAACTACATTGTTTCCTAGAGTGAAGGTTCAAACATAGTTTTGTTTAAAATAATATAATGTAAAAAGTTCCAAGTAATTGGGCCTTGGAGGCACAGTTCATGAAATATCAGAAAGTTTTCAATCTCTGTATATATGCAAGTCAGAACTTTAAATTGCTTCAGGGACAAAGTAATCCCTAAGAGCAAGAGATTTAAATTGCCATCTAGAGCCTGTGGCTGATTCTTTAGAGATTTTGGGGGTCTCTACTATGGTGTCAGGTCATCGGTTCCTCTTGGACAAATAAAATTGAGTAAACTCTTGAAAAATTCTTGAAACAGATCTATCTATTTTTTTCTTCCTGTGTTCCCTATCACTGAGCAATTTTGACTTTCTTTCTTTCATAAACATTTGGAATAACACTATCCTGTACATATAAGGACTTTGGAAATTACATCTAAAACTTATAATTGAAATGCAAATAAGACCATAGAATTCTGAAGCAACATGTCTCCCCATTAGGAATGACTTTTGGAAACTCATCATTACACTGAGGAGCTGCCTAAAGTAGGAGATAATCATTTGCTTTAGAGAGAAAATCAAGGCAAAGCAATCTGCAGTGTGCTGAAGCCTAAGAGGAAAGACAACCTCCCAACTAGAGGTAAATGACTGTAATGGCTAGAGATATAATAATCACTCAATACTAAGCAAGACTCTGGTTCATGAGGTTAGATGAGGCTAAACCATCAACTTTGGGTATGGAATTTTTCTTTATGCAAAGGGATTCTTGGAACACAAACGTGGATTCTAAGCTATATCATGTGAGACAGGCAAGACAGAGTGAAAAAATTTTAAAAAGTCAAAATTCTATAGAAAAGAAAATGCAAAAGCAATAGAGATGGAAAACTAGGTCTCTAATTTACACCAGCAGGTATTAATCGCTGGGTTGAGGACTGGAAATCTTGTTTTCACGTAGTGTGGAGAACACAGTGAATTTTAAGGGAATATTTGTTAAACTGTGCAATGCTTGTATTTCTCCCATGCTAGGTATTATTTATGATGAAAAGCAATCTGGCCTCTCTCTTGGAATAGATGGTAGAGGGGCTGGAGGAAAGATTCTCCATCATTCAGGCTGTCAGGAGAGGATAAATGAACAATTGAATGACTGCAAGCATGAATGAAAAGCATTTCTTCAGCTCTTCTGTGCAGAACACCATGCTAAGCATTGAGGATACAAATAAACAAGCCATATGGTACTTTTTCTCAAGGCACTCACTTCCTGATAAAGGGAAACAACATACGCAGGAGGCTTTAGCTACAAGTTAGAAGTATTTCTTAGGGCATAGCAGCAAGACAAATGCATCTTCTTGAATGTTATTTCTCCTTATAAAACCATATTTATTCTGATATTGAACTATTTGACAGCACTGAGGACTTTGATGGAGAGAAATGTATTTTCTTTGTCTTTAGCAATTATTGCTGCAGGGAGTTAGGGGTTACAGCACCTGCAGAAACAGTTGTCAAATCTTATCCCACAAGATTTGATTCCCTGGATGATGGTTTCAGGGACTACACTGGAAGCAGGGCCAGTGGTCTTCATCTTGAAGACATGCCCCACCTGAGTAGCTAAACAGCAAGATCATAGACATGATGAGTCCTAGTGTCTAGGTAGTAATGATAAACTATAAATGATCATAGATATCTGAATGACACAGCTCTGAGCCCCCAGGGGAAGAGAGCTGGATATGATGGGCTATAAACACACCTGGATCTCAAAAGTCATTTTGATCACTGTAAAGGTAAGTCTGTAATGTTTATCACAATTTGGACTAAGTGATTGGATGTGATTTGAGCTAAATTGGAAGGACTAACTTTCCAACTCAAGAGTCCATAATTTTAAAATGAATTTTATTTACAAGAATTCCTTGTACTGAATAGCAAAGTTCTGCCCTACTGTACACATTTGGCAGAAGTAGACAACAGTTGATTCAGGAGCTCTGGTTCTGGGGACAAGATCATCCAAAAGACCAGGTAGAAGATATGAGGTAATATCACTGTCTCTGCCCTAAGTATCATCAAGATTCTTCTTCAGGCTTTTGACTTTTTTATTACTCGAAGCAACACCTGTAGGCACCAGGCATCTCCTACCCAACAGGTAATACCAATTGGTAAAGAGAGCAAATAGCTTTGCCCTTGGATCATTACTTACTAAAGCTTTTCTTGTTATGTTTAGAAGATTAGGCATCCTTCACACTGTCTTTTTTGTGGGGACCTGCCTTTGATTATCTCTGCAATGCAACACTGGCCTGACTGTAATATGGCATCTGATTGCTCAGTTCCTATGCCGTTGCCATTGTGCTTCAGCAGGAAAGATGACTTGCCCCACAATTGACAGGCAGCATGCTCCAAATTAGGAGTAGGACTGAAATGCATTTTGGGCCGAGTAAAGGTAGTGTGGGGAGCAAAGCTCATTGAAAATAGATGCTTCCCTTCAATAAATCAAGGATGAATATAATGATTGGGGAAAGTCTTTGGTGTAACTGGTAGAAAAGAGCAGAACTAAACAACCCATCATACCTAGAATATGGATCCCAGCCTATCACTAAAGATACCTTTCAAGAATGCATGCATTTTCCCTTGTGAAGGAAAAATATAACTTAAAAACTCAATATAGGTTTGATTATGTTTGTTTTTAAAGTTTGATGCATGGCCCATTTTTTCTCAGAAGGCTAAGTGGCCTGCATACATGCTGGATGCATTCTGTTTGGGTAAAGGAAAAGATAAAACTCACTTCTCTAGTAATCACTTAATAAATGCTTGTTGGTTGTTGATTGATCTAGATAAGTGACTTTAATCGTATTCTTCATACTTGACTTAGTTCTAAAAGTCCACAGAGCACTATACTCCAAAGGTGCCAGGTATAAGGCCACGCTACCAACAATCATAATCTTTAGAGTAGGTATGAATTTCTGGCAGTTTGTGGAGGAGTACATTGGAAGCAGACATTAAGTATGCAAAGGACCAAGAATGTGTGGAAACATGGAGAGGCATTACTGTATTAATATGATTATGTCAGCATCCAGATGTAAGTTAGGATTCGAGGCATTGCATGTGACATGGTTGTGCACCAGGTATAGATCCCTGGGGAATACAAGGCTTTATTTTGGGCTTCTACTGCAAATCCTCAAGAAAACTGCTGCTTGAAGATCATGTAGGTCACTAAAAAGTGTTCTAGTTCATGGAAGGAGAAAATCCTTCTGTGTGTCTGGCAAGCAATTCTGAGCACATTGTTCTACTGCCAATCTATGCAAAGTGATTAAACACTTGGAATAGTATAACAATGAAACTAGTGAGTGTAGATATCTGATAGACAGAGTTCTGACCCATGCCACCCCTGAGTGCTCTTCAGATAGTAAGTGATAATACATAGGACAATATCAAATGATTCAAAGTGAAAGGGGTGGGGGCAGTGTGGGGAGAGAGGATGGCAGTTGGGAGAAGTGTCTCTATTACACAAAATAATAACGGAGTTAATTTGATTAAACATTTAGTAAAGTCCTACTGGGGCAGCTAGGTGCTACAGTGGAAGGAGTGCCAGGCCTGGAGTCAGGAAGACTTCTCTTTATGAGTTCAAATCTGGCCGCAGACACTTACGTGTGTGTCCCTGAGCAAGTCACTAAGTCCTATTTGCCTCGATTCATGATCTGTAAAACAAGCTGGAGAAGGAAATGGCAAACCATTCTGGGATCTTTGCCAAGAAAACCCCAAACAGGGTCATGAAGATTCCTATACGACAAAAAAACAAAACCAAAAATGACTCAATAACAAAAGGTCCTACCACATGTAGAGCACTATGCTAGGTATTGGGATAGAGGCACAGACTAAGTCATGGTCCCTAGTCTCAAGAAGTTATAGTCCAGCAAAGGGATATTAAACATACCTAACCGAACTTAATGAAAAATGATTCCTGATAAATTGCAATGAGTCATGTGAAATCAGAGTGAAAATGAGTGGAGGCCAATCACAAATAGTTGTGTGACAACACCTGAAGGGAAAAACCAGAGAAGTCATATAAAGCAGGAGACCAATGGTGAATTCCAGTTTTAAGAATGAGACTGTTTTTTAATTATCTTTCACAATTTGTGCTGTGTCAGGTCATCTAAGTCTTACATATTTGGTTTGGTTTTGTTTTTCTGCCAAAAGAAGAGGAGTCTAAGTACAAGCAGTATACTCTTTTGATAGCCAGCTGACTTGGTTTGGATGACAACCTTCCTGCCCATTCCCAATTCTCATAAGATTGGGCACAGAACTTGAAAAACAAAGTGGGTAATTTAAGACCTAAACATCAAGTTCAACTCAAGAAGGGTTGACAGAGATTTTAGCTAATGTAGATTAAACAAGAAGTACAGGGAAGGAGCTAAAAACAAATAAATTTTTTTGGTCTTCTGTCTTCTCTCTTCCCTATTTCCTTCATCAGAAAAAGCAGTTCTGTTCATCTTCTCTGGTTGATAGGTAAGCAAAGTTTTCTCTGCCCCACAAGGAGACTGGGGTTGTGCCAAAGCATACCCAAGAGGAACTAGGACCATATTGAACCCCATATAGGACCCTATATTAGTTTCTAACCATTGCAGAAATGTTTGTATGATACTTCATGCATATTATGAAAAATATAGTCTTGATTAGAAGGAGTTATTTCCATACACTTGTAGGTTTATACTATACTAGATATTTGCAAAAATTTATATGTATATAAATGTTCACTAAATATCTCCTAGCCTAACCTTTTCTCTTTAGCAAATTCATGCGTTTAGAAAATGCCTGCTGAATCTACCCTAGTATCAGGTCAGACATCACTTTAAAAGTCTCAATAATTCCTAGGTCTAGAAAGCCAGTGACGGCTTGAAATCTTTGTATAGAACAGTGTGTGTGTGTGTGTGTGTGTGTGTGTGTAACACCATTAGGTTGAAAGTGAGGGTGATTTTGATACATTATTTGGGAGAAATGGCCACTGTGCAAAATTTGGCTTGAATACTGGAAGTTTTACATATATGGTCATATGTTAAATATAAGATTCTCAAAAATAAAAATAATATTTGAATTTGCTACAGTATGATAAAGTTGGTGCTTTGTCTTATCTGAAATCTTATAGGTGGAAGAAAAAGAACAAATGGAAAGACAAAATAAGACCTCTGTGACTATGTTCTTTCTTCATGGCCTTGCTGGCTACCCCATCTTTTATTTTCTTTTCTTTCTGTTATGCCTCATCATGTACATCATAATCCTTTTGGGCAACAGTTTCCTCATTACAATCAGCATTCTGGACTCTCACCTCCATACTCCCATGTACTTCTTCCTCAGTAATCTCTCTTTTCTGGACATCTGCTACACTTCTGCTTCAGTTCCTTTGTTACTTGTGAACTTCCTTTCAGAGGAAAAATCTATTTCCTTTGTTGGATGTGGACTACAAATGTTCTTTTCCTTTGCCATGGGGGGCTGCAGAGTGTGTGCTCCTGGCTGCAATGGCTTATGATCGGTATGTGGCCATTTGCAAGCCTCTGAGATATCCCATCATCATGAACAAGGGGCTTTCTGTGAAGTTGGTGACCAGTTGCTGGATGGCAGGTGGGTTGACTTCAGTGATACAAACCACCCTAACTATGCGGTTGTCATTTTGTGGGAATGTCATTGATTATCTCACATGTGAGATACTGGCTGTGTTGAAATTGGCCTGTGAGGACATTTCCCTCAATGTGATTGTAATGGTGATATCAAATATCTTTGTAATAGTGATTCCAGTGATATTCATATTCATATCCTACTTTTTCATCCTCTCTACCATTCTGAGAATCAATTCTGTTCAGGGCAGGAAAAAAGCCTTTTCTACTTGCTCCTCCCATCTGACTGTAGTGATCATGTTTTATGGGACCATCCTCTTCATGTACATGAAGCCTAAGTCCAAAGACTCCCATGCAACAGATGAGCTGATTGCTCTCTTCTATGCTGTAGTCATTCCCATGCTGAATCCCATTATCTACAGCCTGAGGAACAAGGATGTGAAAGCAGCTGTGATAAAACTCAGCAAAACTATCTTCTCACAGAGAACATGAGAAACTGTGTGTAATACACCAGTCACATAAAGTGGAAAAATGACAAATCACCCACATTCAGAATCAACTTCCCAAAGCCTGATTGTTTCTGTTCCCCACTGACATTCATCACCCCAGCACCTATGGTAAGGAACAGTCACGGAGGGGACAAAAATGAAAGGTTCACACTATAAAACTTTTTTTTTGTATTTGAAAAGATAAAGAACTTGAGATTCAAAGAACTGGGACCCTGATGATAGAATCAAGAACAAAAAAGGTAGAAGTTGAAAACAACATTGGACAAAATTTCCTGCCAATCCGAGCTTCCCCCAAATGGAAGGGGTTCCCTTGAGAAATAATGGGTTGCCTCTCATTGAATAGCTCTAAGCAGACTTGAGCAAGCACTTGTTGGTTGTGTTAGAGGTGTTAGAGTGGAAGTTCCTTTAGGGGCAGAGGTGGACTAAATGGTTTCTGAGACAATAATAATGATGATAGCTAGCATTTCTATATTTTTAAAAAGTTTGATAAATGCTTCATACAGCTTTTCATATCTGACCCTCACATCAACACTGTGAGGAAGGCATGAAGTGTGCCCATTTTCAAAGATAAGATTGAGAGGTTAAATAACTTGCTTAGGGTCATACAATGGGTAAATGTTTAAGGTGAGATTCAAACTTAGATCTTCCTGACTCCAAGTCCAATCTCCCATCTGCTGTAGCCCATAGCTGCATAGATTCATTGCCATTTTCACATTCCATGATGTTGTGAATCTCTTTAGCTAGAGAAATCCCTCTATAACTTGACCACACTTCATTTATCCGACTTTCTTCTATACAACCACAAACAAGAACATTATACCTGTTAGTTTAGTGCCATCATTTTTTCTCTCTCTCTCTCCCTCTCTCTCTCTGTCTCTCTATCTCTTTGTCTCTGTCTCTGTCCCTTTGTCTCTGTCTCTGTCCCATTGTCTCTGTCTCTCTGTCTCTTTGTTTCTCTCCCCATCTCTCTGTCTGTGTCTCTTTCTCTCTGTCTCTTTGTCTCTGTCTCTCTGTCTCTGTCTCTCTTTGTCTCTTTCTCTGTCTCTCTTTCACTCTCTGTCACTCTTTTTCTCTTAAGAAAGGGAGAGAGTTGATTTCCAATTCTGGAAATTTGTTCTTAAGGTTCCTCACTAAGAACATCTTCCTTTTTTCTTTTTTCAGAAATTTGAATTCTAAGCAGCTTTCAAGGCCTAACCCATGCCTCATTTTTCCACCAACATTGCCTCATCATTGAGGTTTACAGAGATGCCATTTGATTATGCACTTTCTTCTAAAATCTTGATCAATTTCATGCATGCTAATTTTGTTTCTCTGATTAGATTTTAGATTCCTTGGGATTAGGACTCATTTCATATCCTTTATTTATCTTGTGTTCACTTCAGGGTTTAAGAATATAAATTGAACTAATAAATATTTGTTGATTTATAGGAAGCATTTAAAATTTGTTTCCTTGAATGGTTCAGTGTGCTGGGAAGACTATCTTATGTGTTGGCTAGGTATATCTCACATTGAAAATCAGCATTATCATTAATAATAATAGTCTTTATAATGAGAACCCATAATTATTTGCAGGAGTTTAACATTGCATAAAATGCTTTCAAATCTCCATGACCTGAGTTCAAACCCCAGCTCAGTAACTTACTTCCGTTGTGACCTTGCCCAAGGCTCTTAGTTTTTATGAGCCCCACTGTTGTACTCTTTAAAGTAAGGGTTGCAGATTAGAGGATTTCAGAAGTCCCTTCTCGGTCAACACCTATGATCCTATGAATCTAAGACTTCATTTGATCCTTCTAAACATCCTGTGAAGTAAGTCAGTCAACATTTATCATACTTGTTTTATACATGAGCAAGTTGATGTTTAAACAGATGAATTGCCCCCTGATCATGTTTTGTTATTGTTGTTTAGTCGTTTCAGTCATGTCCAACTCTTTACGACCCCATTAGAGGTTTATTGGGCAGAGATAATGGAGTGGTTTGCCATTTCTTTCTCCAGCTCATTTTTCTTTGAAATTTTCTTTTAAGTGAAGCAATAGGGGTTAAGTGACTTGCCCAAGGTCACACAGCTAGTATGTGTCAAGTATTTGGTCTGAGGCCTGATTTGAACTCAGGTTCTCCTGACTTCAGGGCCAGTGCATTATCCACTGCGGCACCTAGCTGCCCCTCCAGCTCATTTTTTAGATGAGGAACTGAGGTATACAGGGTCATATAGTTAGTAAGTGTCTGAGGCCAGATTTGGACTCATGAATGAAGTCTTTCTGACTTCAGGCCTAGCATTTATCCACTGTGGCATCTAACTGCCCATACTGCACATACATATTGTGTGTATATTATATGTACATCATAAATGTATATTTATGTATGTTATACAAACATATATTTCTGGCTATGTTATTTGCCAAATAAAAAAAAACTAGAATGGGTGGGGGAAAACTGTATGTCTATTAATTGGAGAATGGCAAAGCAAACATACATTTATGGAATGAAATACCATTGTATCATAGGAAATAATTAACCTAAAAAAATTTAAGAAATACTGGAGGACTTCTATGATCTGATGCACAATGAATAAAGAAGAAACAAAAGAACAAAATACTTGGTGATAACTTGTTAAAGACAATGATAATTGTCAAAAGTCTCCATCATACACAAAGCAGAGAAAGTAAAAAAGGTCAGAAAAACAAGAATGATGACAACTATGCTCCTCAATAGTAATAAAGTTAGTATTCACAGTTTCTTTGGGAAGGGAGAGTAATGATCAATGAGTAATGGAATCTCTAGACACATAAACAATCATTTGTTTCAGGTGGCATATTCTTTTGTTATATTCATTCATATATTTCAATACTTGTACTTAGGAGTTGAAAATAAAATGTACTAAAAATAAATTAAATAATTTTACACATTGTCTTTTTAAGTTATTATGATTTGCAATGGTTCTGTTGATGGCTATTAAGTTTCCAATATGGAATAAGCAAAAGAAATGAGTAGAATCAAAGAATGTTAAAACTGGAAATATCCATTAGAGATCATCTAGTATAACTCCATTATACAGATGAAGAAACAAAACTCCTAAGAGAGGAAGTAACTTGCCTAAAGTAAAACAGCTGTCTGTCAGTTGTTTTAGTTGTATCAGATTCTTTGTGTCCCTATTTTCTTGGCAAACATACTCAAGTGGTTTGCCATTTCCTTCTCTACCACAGCTACTGCTTTTTTTTTACTTTCAAAGTAGATTTATCTCATCATGATGATGAAAAATTCTAAAATTTCTACTTTTAAAGGTTTTTTTTTAGTCACTTATAAGCTAAGAGTCATTCTGAAGTTTTACATAGTTGCCAATTCTTTATGAAAGATCATAAGATCATTGAGAAAAAATCATTCAATAAGGCAAAATGAGAAAGCATTAAAGGGTTGTGAACATTATCAAAACACAGAGCTTCTCCCATACGCCTCCTCGTTCTTAATTGCTCTTATCCATTTCTCCCTCATTAGTCCTTTATGATGAATCTACAGTTTAGTAAAGCTATAAAATAATTTTTAGTTCATGTGTAATTTAAAAAAATATAAACAGAAATAGGAGACTTCATCATGATGTACTTTAAAATCAAGAGCCAACATTACTTGCTGTGTAACTCTTGGTAAATCCCATCCCCACTAGATTCTCACTTTCTTGCAACGTAATCAGAGGTGTTTATTGTTTTTTTCTCTTGCTAAAGTGTTATTTAGAATTCTATGGAAAACATTTTAGTTCAACCATTGATAGGGGCATGTGATTTTTTAAAAAAATTTTTGTTAATGTGATAAACTCTTTCCATTAGGTCTTCCCCTGATACCTCAGGATGGAATGCAATTAGCCTAGGCTCTCAAAAGCAATGTTCGAAGAATGGACTCTGGCAGGTTCTCCCATGGTGGAAAGGCTTGGAGTTTACTTGGTGACAGGCTTGTTTGAGGACCATGGCAGGTAATGTAAGTCCAGAGACTACTCACCAGAAGGTTGGCGATCATGGTTTTTTTGTTTTGTTTTGTTTTGTTTTGTTTTTGTGAGGCAGTGGGGTGAAGTGAATTGTCCAGGGTCCCACAGCTAGTACATTTCAAGTGTCCAAGGTCAGATTTGAACTCAGATCTTCTTGAATTCAGAGCTGGTGCTCTTTCCACGAAGCCATCGAGCTGCCCCCCCATTATGTTTTTCTTCACAGAAACTCATGAAAACCCCTACTAAATCATGATGCACCTAGTCTAAATGATAATAGAGGAACTACCCACACCAGTGATATGAATTGAAATCTACATCCTAGAAATCCAAATCCCTCTTGCCGATGATAAACCCAATACCAAGTTTTTCAGAGTCTCTGTGAAAAGACATGCTCAATAGCTTTTTCACAGCTCCTTTCACTTCTTTGTTTCTCAAGCTGTAGATAATGGAGTTCAGCATAGGAATCATCAAGCTATAAAACAAACCAATTTATATAGTGCTTTAAGGCTTCCAAAACACTTTGTATCTATCACATTTGATCTTTATGATAATTCTGGGAAATAGATGTTATTATTGTCTCCATATTAAAGTGAGGAAATTGACATTTAGAGAAGTCAAATGACATGCCTAGGCATCTTGCTAGTAAGCATCTGAGGCAGGATTTTAACCCAGGTCTTCTTGACTCCAGGACCAGTACTCAGTCCACTGTACCATCTAGCTGTCTATCATACTTTATCTGTCCTCTCTTTCACAGACAAATTTATAAGGGAAAAAATTGCCTTTATTCATTGCTTCCACTTTCTCACTCCCTTGCTGTCTGAATTCTGATCTCCTCATCCATTACTCTCCAAAGTTACTAATGATGTCTTTGTACTTATTTTTTAAAATCTATTTATCCATGTTCATTTTGTTTCCCCTAAATAGAATGTAAGATCCCTGAGGGCAGAGAATACTTTATTTCTATCTTTGCATTTACCTTGAACAACACTTGACATGTAGTAGGCCCTTAATAAATGCTCAGTTGGTTGGTTGGATGGCTAGATTATCCCAGTGCTTTCACCTCTACCCAACCTAATTAATGAGTTAGCTTTTGTTTAGAGCTGAAATTCATGAAAATTCTGTTTGTGTAAGTCAGTATTACCAGGACCTAATGAATATACTAGCCAATGAAGTTTTACATTTTGTGCTAATTGGACCCCCAAAAGAGTTAAAATGCTACACAAAACTATCAAAACTTTAGCACCCAGATCTACCCTCAGACATGGAAATCTACACTAGTTTTTAAGCACCTTGAAAGTCAAAATCTACTCAAAATTGTAATATCAGGGAGTCCATGGTGGAGTCTTCAGAATAAAGCTTTATGGAAGAGGTGATATCTGAACTGGGCCTTAAAACAAGTTTGAAAGACCAAATAACTTCTGATGAACACAATGGTCAGCTGTGGCATTTAAAAAGTTTGAGAGATACAGTTTCTGGGTAATTCAATCATTCTATTAATAAGGTCAGCATGTTTATTAACAGAAGGATGGTCGTTTGGTCATCTCTCTTAGAAGAAAAGAACTCTGATGGTGGTGAGCTCACAGTTTATATGCCTTTAGGAGAGAAATGTTCCTCAGGGTGGCAATCAACTCTGATTGGTTAACAACTAAAGTGAAAATGAAAATTACAATGAGAGTCTGGGGTACATGATTTGGATGACCCAAATCTCAGTCAAAGAGACTTATCAATTTCCATATCACCTGTCTGATAAAAGGGAGAATCAACCTTTCCCTAGACTTATCTGAGTAAACACAAAGAACAGGAATGTACCCATTAGCCTACACTTAGATTCTTATATGGTCTTTGACTACGTCTTGGCCTGTGTAAATCTTTAAGAGAGATTTCCCACACTAGCTGATTTCTGGATGAGGAAGTAGAAAGGGGGAAAAATTTGGGTTCTTATTCAATAATTATTTCTCACATGGCCATGATTTCAGAGAACTGATGAGGAAGAATGACACACACCTTCTCATCAGTGATGAGAATATGTAGAATGAGGCCAATTTATGCATCTCATTTATGATGAATTTTGCTTTACTGTATACTGTTGTTAAAAGGATTATTTCCAATGTCAGAGGAGGTGGAGGGAGAGAGAATAAATATATATTAAATGAAAAGATCAATTAAAAAATTGCACCTGGCACAAGAATTCCTATTTATTTCACTGCCAAGGATAGAAGTGTATATATACACACAAGAGCCAACAAATTTATCATGCAAAGTATTTGTACTTTCAAATTTTGTGTGCATACAGACCAATCAGGTAAAATGTAATATCAAAACAGTGTCTTAACATCCTAAAAAAATCAAATGCTTTGTCTTAATAATCAAGAATATAGTAACAATTTATTTGATTTTTCTTAGTTTCTGACCTCTAGCTTACACAGTCTGTCAAAGTTAGAAACAATTTAGAGTAAAATTTCGTTAATACAGCATTTCTATGGGTCTCTCCAAAGCTAAGTGTAGGACTACTCTGTCTAAGGTTGTAGGGAACTGGAGAGAACCCCATCTCCAAGCTCTCCTTCCCAGAGAAACACGGAAGGATTTTCTGACTTGTTAGTATCCAAAGAGATGGAACATTTTCGATAGATGTACTAATAGCACATATAGTCTATTTAAAGTTAGGGAACTTAGGAATTGTTGTTCACAAGAGTACTGGAGAGCCTCCTGAGAATATTAAGTATAGACATTGTGCTAAAGGAAAGATACTTCCTAATGTCAATAGGAACAGGACACAAGCAATGACCAGAAATGCATAGAGTTGAGGAAGCCTTCACATTTTCTTAAAGTGTTGCCTGGTTGTTTGATTTCTAGTTCTCCTATAACAAACTACTAAATAGACTATATGGGCCTATGGAATATTATTACCAAAGCACCAGAACCTTTTAACTTTGGTGCTTTTCTTCTTTAAATTGCATCTGAGACTGAACAGGTCTCTAAAAGTTCAAATGTTGCATTGCCTTCTAGTTTCAAGGACTGAGTAGACACATGTTTGTTGATCACTTCAGATATGTTCAAAAATTAAAATCTTAGTCCAGATGCAATGAATCATGTAATTGTTAGTACCAAAATCTTGTTTGTTTGTTTTTTTATCATTATTCTTTTGGCATCTCAATTCTGCTTATGCTGAGGGATAGTTATGTCCTACCAAACGTATGAGAGATGACTATTTCTGCATTAAAACATCTGCCTTTAATATCCCAGGCAGCAAAGAGCTAATGTATCTTGAACATGGCCTATTGCTTTAATATGATTAGGAGCCTGTGTAGGGGTTCTTAACCATTTTTTGTGACGTTGACCCCTTTGACAGTCTAATGAAGCCTTTCTCAGAAAGATGTTTTAAAATAACTGAAAGCAACATTAAATTTCATTTAGAGGTAATGTATGTGGTCATTCTTCTGGGCTATAGCATCCTCATTGTAATCAGCATCCAGGACATCCACCTCCACAGTCCCTTGTACTTTTTCCTTAGTAATGTCTTTTTCTTGGACATTTGCTGCATATTCAGCTTTATTCCTTGATCTCTGATCAGCATCTTATCTCACAGAAAAAAACATTTCCTTTTCTAGATATGCAGTGCAGAAATTTCTTGGCTCAGTTATGCAGACTTCATAGTGCATGCTTCTTGGCAGGATGGATGACTTTTATGTGAGCATCTTAAATCTGCAAGATACCTCACCACCTTCAGTAAGATTGTATGTGTGCCAAATGGCAGCTGGGTGCTAGTTAGGAGATGTCCGTTCACTGGTGTAAACAGTTTTTGTGGTGTAGTTATCTTTCCGCAAAAATTATGTCATCAATCATTTCACATGTGAAAGCCTTGCTGTCAAGAAACTAGCCTGTGCTGACCTCTTTGGCAACAAATTTACAATGCTGGTGGCCAATACATTATTCATTTTGACTCTGCTGTTGTAAATCTTTGCCTCTTGCACATTTATGGTAGCCAGTATCCCAAAGACCCCTGAAGAGAGAAACAAAGCCTTTTCTACCTGTTCAGCCTAGCTGATGAAGGTAGTGTTTTTCTATAGTACTATTCTGCTCATGTAAATGAAGCCCAAGCCCAAGGAATGACTTAATGCATATAAACTATAAGGCACAGACAAAATCTTTCCCTGTTCTACATGGCCATGACACCTATGATGAATTTTTAAATCTATAGTCTCAGGAAGAAGGATATAAAACAGGCAGTGAAACATCTGTTAAGAAGAAGTTCTTTAGCAAACAAATCTAAAAGGCCTCGTGCTTTGATCCATTTTATGATAGGAACCTAAAGAAGAAACATAGACAATAAGTATGGTTCCTCCCTCCAATATTCAGATCACAACCCATCCATGCCTACTCACCCTGTGCTACTCTGTTTATGTGCTACTGGCTATTTCCCATAGGGAATCTGCTCCCTGTTCTGTGGGTCTTCCTTTAAAGTTTTTGGCTTTACATGGATACCATTGGAGTAGATGAACTGTCCATCAGTAATCTGTCAGACTCACTTCATGATCAGTCTGCCTCCTTCTCCAACTACATATCCCTCTGATGGCATGCTTTCTGCTATTTTTCTGGTTTGATTCCTCATTGGTGAAATATTAGATGCTGCTCACAATCACTATTCACCTCTCCATGGCCCTTTGACTGTCTTTACATTTTTACTCTTCAGAGATGAGTGTAGAGAAACATTAAGAAAATACAATTGGTAGAGGGAGTAAGAATTTCTGATTCTTATGAAACTGAGGGAGAAAATAAAAAGAAAAGGTTAAAAAAAGGAAAAGAAAAGGAAAAGAGAAGAAAAAAGAGAAGAGGAAAAAAGTGGAGCAAAGAAAAGAAAAGCTCCCTACTCTGGATGGGGTATGATCTTACTGAGAAGAATGGATAATACAGCTTCAACCAATGAACAACTGGAGGTAGGGGATGGAGAAGGTACTTGAAGAGCTATCCTCTATTCCATGCTTCCTCTTGTGAAATTGATTTTTAATAATAATAATTGCTAACATTTATAGAGTGCCTACCATATGCCAGAAAGTATGCTAAGTACTTTAAAAATATAATTTCATTTGATTCTCACAACTCTGAAAAGTAGGTGCTATTAGTGATTCCATTTCACATTTGAGGAAAGGAAGACAGGTTAAATGATGTGCCCAAGGTCACACAGCCAGTGAGTGGCTAAGGAAAGATTTGAACCCAGGTCCAATGTTCTATTCACTGAAGGACCTGGCTGCCTGCCTTTTTTGTCCTCTAACTGCTGGAATCTAAATTTATCTCCAACGAATTTTTTTTGATACAGTCCAATGCTCTAGTCTTTCAGGATTTGGATCTTGACTCTGTCATCTACTGTGTTAACTATCCATTCCAGCTTTGTGTCATCTGCAGACTTCATCAACATACCATCTATCCCATAGCATACCATCTATCTGTCACAGACCAAAATGTTAAACACTATAGGACCAAGTAATTCTGTAAAGAAGAAACAGAAACTCAATAATCACATGGAGAGTGCTCTAGATTTTTGGTAATCAGAAAAACACCAATTGCATTAGCTCATTGAATTCACTTGACCTCTATCCAATTTGGAGATACAATAAAAGGTAACAAATTCAATACTGGATATCTTTTGGAGCAGCTCTGGGGATGCAGGTTTACATTTATGAATTGGTCCTATTATTTTTATAGTAAGAATTATTAAAATATGAATTAATAGACACCCACTGTCCCTACTACTGTGACTATATCATAAGAATATTATTGAAGAGAAAAATTACATAAATATTTCTACAAATATATTTTATGTGGATATAAGTACATCACTACATATACAATGATGTACACATATTTATATAATATATATGGTGTATATATTATATTTAGTTATACATCTATTATCTGTGTGTGTGTGTGTGTGTATATATATATATATATATTTCCAGCTATATTTTTGTGACAGCAAAACACCAGAGAGAACATGTGGACAAAGTTGGTGTCTATTAGTTGGAGAATGACTAAATAAATCATGATATATTGATGTAATGAAGTATTATTGCATTATAAGAAATAATAAATATAAAGAAAATTAAGAAATATTGGAGGGATTCTATAAAGTGATGCAGAGTGAATAAAGTGGAACCAAAGAACAAAATGCTTGATAACACTTTTTTTGTTAAAGGCGATGTTAACTGCCAAAAGTTCATGTTACACACAAAATAGGTAAATGTTAAAAGGGTCAGGAAAACAAGAATGGTGACCATTATACTCCTCTATTGTAATAAAGTTAATATATACAGCTTCTTTTGGAGGGAAGTCTAATAACTACTTAGTAATGAAAGTTTGAGACACACCTTTGTCTCAGGTTACATGTTTTCTCACTGTTCTCTTATTCATATATTTGAATATTTATAGTTGTCTTTTGAATTCAAAATAAAATGCATTAAAATAAGAAACAAAATTATTTAACTATTTCACATATCATTTAAAGTTATTGTGATTTTGAATGTTTCTATTGATGGCAGTTACATTTTTAATAAAAATAAGAGAGAAAATTTAATAAAATCAAGGAATATTAAAAGTGGAAGTGTCCATTAGAGATCATTTAGTATAATTCCATTTTACTGATAAAGAAACTAAATCACAAAGAGAAGTGACCTAGCCAAGGTATTAATGTTTCATGCTTTCAAAGTACAGTTGAGGTATCTCCTTATGGTGAAGAACAATCCCTCAATTTGTACTTTTAATTTAAATAAAAATCATGGATGAAGTAAGAGCCACTTCGTAGTTCTATAAAATTATACATTCCTTATGGAAGATCATAAGACCGTTGAAAACTAAATGATCAATAATGAAGAATGAGACAGTGTCGAAGTGTTGTGATCATTATTAGAACACAGAGTTTCTCCTATGTGCCTTCTAATTCCTAATTATTGATGTCCATTTCCTTCATTAGTCTTCCATGGTGAATCTACAGTTTAACAAAGTTATGAAATGACTACTAGCTCATACATCATTAAAAAAAAAAAGAAATAAAAGATGTCAGCATGATCTACTTTGAAATCAAGAGCCAACATAACTTGCTATGTGGCTCTTGGCAAATCCCACCCCATTCAGTTCTCATTTTCCCCCCAGTGATGTAATTATAGTGGTCCCTCCCACCCCTGCAAAGTGTTATTTAGAATTTTACAGCAAACATTTTGTTCAACTATTAATATGAGCATATTATTTTTTGTTTCTGTTAATGTGATAAATTCTTCCTCTACATCCTCTCCTGATGCCTCAGGATGGAATACAATTAACACAAGGCTTTCAAAGGCAATGTTGACAGCACAGACTCTGGCAGGGTTCTCCCATGCTGCAAAGTCTGGGAACACACTTGGTGACTGGCTTGTTTAAGGGCCAACACAGGTACTGTAAGTCCAGAGACTCAACACCAGCAATCTTATCATCATGTTTTCCTTGAGAAATACTCGTGAAATCCCCTACTAAATCACGGTGGACCTAAGTTATACAGTAATAGAAGAAACACCCACACAAATGACATGTATACCACATATATGATATACATATATATATATATATATATATATATATATACATATACTGTATTCTAAGAATTGATTTTCTTGCCAATGATAAACTCAATACCAAGTCTTTCAGAGTCTCTGAGAAAAGACATTTCTGCTCAGTAGCTTTTTCACAGCTCCTTTCACTTCTTTATTTCTCAAGCTATAGATAATGGGGTTTAGCATGGGAGTCACCACCCCATAAAACAAAGTTATGAACTTATCAGTTTCCTGTGAATCCCCCGATGATGGCTTCAAGTACATAGAAAGGGCAGTCCCATAGTACAAGATCACCACTGTAAGGTGAGCTGAGCAGGTGGAAAAAGCTTTACTCCTTCCATCTGCTGAGTTGATTCTTAGAATAGTAAAGAGAATAAAACTGTACGAGATGCAAATTAAAAGCATTGGGATTGGAAGGAGAAGCACACTGACCACCAACATGATCACGTCCATGGCCAATGAGCTTGTGCAGGCTAACTTCAGCAGTGCTAAGATTTCACATGTAAAGTGATTGATGGAGCTCCCACAGAGAGGCAACTGCAGGGCAGAACTTGTTTGAAGCAAGGCAGTAAGCAACCTGTTATCCAGGACCCAGCTGCCATCTTCAGACAGACACTTTTGTTCATGATGATAGGGTACCTAAGAGGGCGACAGATTGCCACATACCGGTCATAGGCCATCACAGCAAGGAGTAAACACTCTGTGGACCCCATGGCAAGGGAGAGATACATTTGCAGGGTACACCCTGTAAAAGGAACAGTATTTCTTTTTGCTATGAATTTCACCACCATAGGAGTGACAGAGGAAGTTGTATAACAGATGTCCATGAAAGAAAGATTGCTGAGAAAAAAGTACATGGGAGTGTGAAGGTGCAGATCCAGTATGCTGATTGTAATGAGAATGCTGTTACCCAGTAAGGTTACCAAGTACATTAAGAGGCACAAGGTAAAGATGATGATTTCAAGTTTGGGGTATTGGGAAAACCCCTTCAGGGCGAATTCTGTGACTATACTCCAGTTCATTTCAGTCTCTTATCCTCTGTCTTACATCTGAAAGAACGGAGAGAAAATATTACATAAGCAGCATCATTATTACACATAAAATGTACCACTTTATCTTGTCTTTTATGACATTTAACCCTTTAAGAAGATTCTCTTAAAATATACACTCTTCCATAGAAGTAAAGAGTCACTTTTAGAAAGAATAGCCAGCAACTAGAAAATCAGTTTAATGAATAAAACTATAACAAAGTATCAAAAGCAGCAGTCTAATCATAGGATGATAAGCAAGGCAAAAGAAAGGAAGGGGCAGATTCAAAAATACTGGATTCATCTTTAGGGAAGAATTGGACTTGATAACATCCTTAGGAAAAGTTCCTTTCATCTCTGAGATTCTTTCATTCCTCACGGGAAGACAGGATGAGGTCCGGGGCTAAAATTCCAACTGCTATCCTTACTACCTAAGGATATTATTATCTAAGGATCTGGCCTCGGCCGAGTCACTTAACCTCTATGGGACTCAGTTTCTTCATCTGTAAAATTATAGTGTTGGACTCAAATATCACTTCCAGCTCTAAATCTGGGATCCCTATAATATATTGACATGTTGACCTCTGAAGCAAGTACCTTAAAATCTGATTTATCTTGAATTTAGAATAAGAGGGAGACAAGACATAATTAATAGCCTAAATAGGCTTAGACTAAATTCTAATTAGTCTGTGGTATGGAAGGGAGAGATTGGAAACAGAGACAACATTCAGGAACCATGGCCATAGGTAAAGAGTGAGAAAATGGCAAGGGCCATGGCCAAGAATGGATAGATTTCTAAGATTCTTCTCTGGAAATAAATAAATGGGAAGACTTAGCTACTTCCATATTGCAGAGAGAGAGAAAAATAAAAGCAAACTTGATTCTGATATTTAGAGTTTGGCAACTGAGACAAGTCTCAAAGTAATTGCTCCTAAACCAGTCATCTTCAGGCATTGAAGGTCACTGTCCTATTTGTTTTTATTGGCTATCTAGTTCTAAGGAGTCATGTAATGACTCTTCATGTGTACTTTGATCTGAAATATACCTAACAAGCAGAGGCAGGCAGGACAGAGGTTGTCCAAGTTCATGCAGATAGCAAATGTCGGGTAGGATTTGAAGCCAGCTCCTCTGACTTCAGAGCCAGGACCCTTTCCACCATATCAAGTTGCTTCCCTTTACTTTCCTCATTATGTGACATGACAGTTTATGACTAGGTGACCTGTGTGTGTGTGTGTGTGCGCGCGCTCATACATATATATATATATATATATATATGTACACTCACACACATATATGTATACATATATATACACACACACACATATATACATATATATACATATATATATATATATATATATATATATATAAAATCCTTTTTCAATGGAGTAACAATAATAGAATAAAAAAGGTTTTTATTATTTTTTTTTCAGAATCTGTTTTACCTCTCATTCTCCCCTTCAGACTATAGGTAAAAGATTGAGCATGAAATTCAGATTGAGTAATAAAGGAAGAACACAAATATGTCTATTTCCTGTGAACTTACTGAGGAAGGCTTTAAGTAGACGGCTATGTGGTACATTGAATGGAGCTCTGCCTCTGCAGCCAGGAAGACTTGAGTTTAAACTGGGCCTCAGACAATCACTAGCTATGTCACCCTGGGCAAGAACCTAACCTCTCTTTTCCTCAATTGTAAAAAGGGAATAATAATAATAGCATATACCTCCCAGGTATTTCCGGAGTTTTTGTGCATGTCAGATGAGATATTTATAAAGTACCTAGTGCAGTGTCTGGAACATAGTAGGTGCTTAATAAATGCTTTAAAAAGTGTATAACATAAAGTCACCACTATCAAAGAGTCTGCATAAAAGGAAAAAAAAAGTTTTGCTTCTGTGTCTAGAGGAGTTGAAACTTTGGTGATTGGAAAGGATAAAAACGTAAAGGACACAAAAGAGGAGTGTTGGAATAAGAAAGAAGAATGTTGATTATGTCATCGTGAGAAACACCAGCCTACTGATACTTATACCAGCCAGCTTGAAGGTGGATAGGATTTTGGAGGAGGAATGATGAATAATACTATGGTCACAAAAAGTCAAGTAGGGAAGTCATGACTAACATTTGTATTGCACTTTAAAGTATTTAAAGTACTTTACACATATTATCTCATTTTATTTTACTCTGGGACGTAGGTATTATTATCATAATGCCTGTTTCAAGGATGATTCTGTTGGGGGGCAGTTAGGTGGCTCAGTGGATAGAGCACTGGCCCTGGAGTCAGAAGGACCTGAGTTCAAATCTGGCCTCAGGCACTTGACACTTACTAGCTATGTGACCCTGGGCAAGTCACTTAACCCCAACTGCCTCACAAAATGCGAAAATCAAAACAAACAAAACAAGGATGATTCAGTGGGAGGGTCACACAACCAGGAAGTGTAAGAGGCAGGATTTGAACTTAGGTCTTCCTGACTCCAAGTCCAGCACTTTATTCATTGGATCATCTAGTTATCTCTAGTACAGCATAGAAGTTGATTACACCAGAGCAGTTAGGCTCCCTGTCAACCTGGGTATGGCTGTCATCTGTCCACAGTCCCTATTGCAGAGGTATGCTTGCAAAAGACTAACAGACACATCTTCCTCCTCCCCAAACCACATGAAAGACATGCTTTAAAATTTAACCTGCATTATTAACATTTTCTTCATCAGTTACTGAAGTCTAAACAATCAGCAAAACAATAAGTCCAGGCCTGATTTTAACTTGCCAATTCCCAAAGAGTAAGTGCTTACATGGAAAATTTAACACTTGTTTTTTTGCAAACTAGTAGGAGCTCTTTTCAGCATATTCCTTCATTACTGTTCATGGTTAGGGTTATCTGAGGGGCTCATAGATTATGAGGTATCAGTCATATGCTATCAAAGCTAGGAATGTACACTGTGGACTCCATGGTAAGGGACAAGGGACAAGGGCAGTATGGCACATTCAGAGAAGTTGACAACTCTCCCTAATGAGATGCAGTGTGGAACAACAGATAGAAAACTGGCTTTAGACTCAGGAAACCCTGAGTTCAAGTCTGGCCTGTGACACACACTGGCCATGAGACCCTGTGCAAATCCCTTAACAACTTCCTCTTCTTCTTCTTCTTCTTCTTCTTCTTCTTCTTCTTCTTCTTCTTCTTCTTCTTCTTCTTCTTCTTCTTCTTCTTCTTCCTCTTCCTCTTCTTCCTCTTCCTCTTCTTCCTCTTCTTCCTCTTCTTCTTCTTCTTCTTCTTCTTCTTCTTCCTCTTCTTCTTCTTCTTCTCTTCTTCTTCTTCTTCTTCTTCTTCCTCTTCTTCCTCTTTTTCCTCTTCTTCTCTTCCTCTTCCTCTTCTTCCTCTTCTTCCTCTTCCTCTTCCTCTTCCTCTTCTTCTTCTCTTCTTCTTCTTCTTCTTCTTCTTCTTCTTCTTCTTCTTCTTCTTCTTCTTCTTCCTCCTCGGCATTTGGGACTTACCCAGGGTCACACAAGTAGTAAGTGTCAAGTGTTTGGTCTGGGGCTGGATTTGAACTCTGGTCCTCCTGACTTCAGAGCCAGTGCTCTATCCACTGCATCACCTAGCTGCCCCTCCTTAATTCCTTTGTGCCCTCAAGCGACTCTCTAAAATGATAAATTTCAGAGCAATTGCTGGGGTTTCCTCATACAAAGCTCTCTGCTCTAATTAATGAAATCATAAGTCCAGACCAAAAAAAAAAACAACAAGTAAACAAAAAAGAATTTGGATAGCACTAGATAGCAGTGAAAGTTGTATAATGCATGTTCCTTGTATAAAACAAGGAGATTTTATTGAAGATGAAGCATGTGAGACTGTGAAGACAGGATCTAAGGTAGAAACTCTAATCAGGACAATATCGTACGGTAACAGTACCAGGTACAAGCATTGCCTAACTTTGGGTTAAGTGGAAAATCTCAGGAACAGGAAATCTGTCACAATCATCTAATTGGTTGTACTCATTTATTTTTTCATATGTAAAATTCAGAAAAAGATAGATTATTAAATGAAGGGAATATAAATGCCACACATTGTCAGGAGCTGTATTTTCTGGTTTTACTATTAGGCTAAGTCCTAAACACCATGCTAGTAACCATTGGTGGCTCCCTATTGTATCTAGGATAAAATACAAATTTCTCTGCTTGGCATTTAAAGGTCTCTACAATCTGGCTCTAGCCTGTGTTTTGGGGTTGATTACACATCCCTAGATCCCCTCCATCTCACTCCAAGCAAACTGACTTACTGACTCTTCTTCCTATATAACATTTCATCTGAATCCAGCAAGAAGGATCCTTTAAGCACCTATTATGTGCCAGTTGTTGTTATTTCAGTCATGTCTAAATCTTTGTGACCCCATTTGGGATTTTCTTGGCAAAGATACTGGAGTGGTTTGCCATTTCCTTCTCCAGCTCATTTTACAGATGAAGAAACATAGACAGATGGGGTCAAGTGACTTGCCCAGGTTCACACAGCCAGGCCCAGATTCAAACTGAGTTCTTCCTGACTCTATGCCCATTGCTCTTTCCACTGTGCCACCTCACTGCAAAGTGCTATGCTAAGTGGTAAGGATACAAAGACAAAAGTAGAACAGTTCCTGTTCACCCCTGTGTCTTCCCAGAGATTTTGCCAGGTGACTAGAATGCTGTCTCTCCTTATCTCCATTTGGAAATTCCAGCTCCCTTCAAAGATCAGTTCTTTTAAGATATTTTTTTTGTATTTTCCCTAGTTGTTAGACAATCCTACCTAACATTACTTTCTGCTTATTCTCTATATGTGCCTACATACATACATGCATACATTCATACATATATATTATATATATATTCAGGATATATGTTTACATATACGTGTATGCATATATAGTTACTTACCTTTGTACATGTCATTGCCCCTTCCTCCCCTTGAAGAATGTAAACCCTTTGCGGGTGGCACTATTTGATTTTTTCCCTTTGTATCCTCTGTACCTAGCATAGGACTTAGCACATAGCAGGTACTTAATAAATGCTTGTTGAACAGATTATGCATTTTGTAAACATGAGTAGTAATTTCAAAAGAGTAAAAGAATCAATTCAATTTTCTCACTTAAGGACTTAATAAGTTGGGTAGGATTGTATGGTGTGGGATAAATGAAAACTCCCTAGACTTGAAAGCATATGGCCTAACTTACAATTCTAGTTTTACTACTAGCTAGCTATGTTTCTGGGCCATAGTTTTACTCTTCTATAAGAAATGGGAGTTCCACTAGATGACTTCAAGGATCTTTTCCTGAACTAAGTTGTAGCATTGTAGGAATATAAAATCTAAGTGGTTTTCCTTTTTTTTGTGCTAATATATTTTGGGGGCAAGCCCATATAAATCCATCCTCAGTGATACAGTTAAAAAAAATACAAAGAACATATATGATACCTTTTTATTTCTCCAGAAAACCAATAGGGCTACAATAAAATTTTAAAAATTCTATCCCCCAGAAAAAACTTTCATACAACTATCATATATATTTTCACAGTATAAATCTGGACTCAGAAAAAATCATACATTCTCTCTTTAATAATATAACTTCCAATTAAAAATATGCATGTCCTCCAAATAAGCTGGCAATTCCATGATACAAAATTTAGTTGCCCATGTTACCTACACTTCATGTGCTGAAGTAAAATGCTTGTAATAGACCCAATCATTCTTAATGTATGAAAGAAAATACACTGATAAACACAGGCCCTTAATCTTGCTTCTTTCTAGGCATGATGCACCCTGATTTATTCTTTGAAATTTGAGTTGTTTTCAGACTGGCTAATGGTCTTTCATGTGTTTTCCATACTTTATTGGTTCACATACACAGTAATGAGAGCCATTTAGTCGATATGAAATATGCAAGCGTCTCAGTACAAATGATGAAACATAATTTGCTAGAAGACCCAGTTAGTCCAATAATTCCATCCACACTAGGCCCATGTGGATGATAGAAATTGTATGTGTCATATTTAAAGAAAAGGGATTTCATTTCCCAAAATGTATGTGTACTTTTGTGCATATAGAAATAACCAATATATGTATTGTAACACATGAATCAAAATTATGAAAAATTACACCCCCCCCAATTTTAGAACCTGTGGTCATTCTTTTATACTCAATAAATAACCTGTATGATGGAGAACAGTACTTTCTTGTTGACCTTTAAAATGAAACCCTATCCATTAATCTCACCATCAAATAATCAGTTTAGTTTCTACTATATTATTATTAATGATAATACATTTTATTTATTATATATTATTATATTAAGTAATATAATTAATTATATACTATTATATTAATTATATTGCATAATTAATTAATATGGTCTGATTAGTACATAATTAATAATAATAATATTTTCATGTTACTGTAAGGTAGCTTCATGGTGGTACCTGATCTGAATGCAGGAGGATGCATGGCTAGTATTATTCTACCATAAAAGGAAGATGTTGCCTGCAGAGTCTTCACATGGCACTGACTTTCATTCACCAGCATTTTGGCTGACATCTCCCTGGATTTGGACCACTTTTCCAGCCTGTTTCCTAACTCTTGACTAGCCTTCTTGACTTAATTACCACAATAAACTCTTTATCTTGACCATGGTATCCTTTTTTGTAACTCTTTAACAATATATTCTAATCACCAGCATCATCTTTGTAGAGGGTAAGAACCTGAGAAAAGTACTCTTCTTCCTATACCATGATAACATGGTTCTAGATTCTGTGGAGAACATAAAATAATTTTACATGGTACCTTAATGTCAAGAATCTTATTGCACAGTTGGAAGAGACAAAACAAATATAAAAGAAACAGAGCAGAATTAAATATTAAACTTTTCTATTTTGATTTATAATAATATGGTAGAAACTAAGCTGATTGTTTAGTGGTGAGATTCATGGATAGGGTTTCATTTTAAACTGTGTGGTACTAATCATAAGTTTGTTAGGAGCTGTTAATCATAAGTTGTTAGGAGTTAGAAGTTTACCACAAAAACCCCAAAAGAGGTCACAAAGAGTCAGACACAAGTGAAAAACAATTGAAAATTGGATTCATTTCTTTCAGTCTCTCTCAATCAATTTCAGTTCAGTCACATCCGACTCATCATGACCCCATGATCCCCTTCGTTGGTATTCTTGGCAAAGATACTGGTGTGGTTTGCTATTCCTTCTCCAGCGCATTTTATAGATGAGGCACGGAGGCAATGGGATTAAGTGTCTTGCCCAGAGTCACACAGCCAATAAGTGTCTGAAAGCCAGATCTGAACTCACAAGAAGGAGTCTTCCTGATTCCAGGCCCAGCACTCTATCTACTGTGCCACCCAACATTGCAATCAATCCCTGATTAGTAGATAAATGCTAGAGAGTTGCCTGACTCACACAGATGTTAAGTGATTTGTCTAAGGCCACACACACTACTAATAAGCATCAAAAGCAGGACTTGATCCCAGGTCTTTCCGACTTCAAATCAATCATAGTACCATGGGATCTCTCTCATGCTGTAGACAATAACAGGGCCATACAGACTTCTCCAGCTAGTACTTCAAATAGTAGGGAATTCTAGGTATCCCTCCCACCCCAGTCAGTTTCCAGACAAGCCATGCTTCTTCTCTAAGCAAAGCCTGTTTTTCCTCTCCATATTTAAAAGTATATGTGCATGTATGGAAGGTGAGATCCCTTTTAAAACGGACATTTTATTTGCTAAAATGGATAGGAAAAGAATATTTGTGTCAGGAAAACTGATAAAATCAGTGTAAGAAAGAAGGCAGCCTCTCAGATAAAATGTTGAGACTCAAATTGCTTTGAGAACCCGAGAATATGTTGCAGTGGGTGGAGTACTTACTGCCCCTCAGATAATTGTACTTAGATGATCTGTTGGAAGGCAGAGCATTGACTGAGGTAATAATGGTCCCAGGGCATTATGGTCTATCAGTTTATTTGCATGTGGATCTTTTCAGAGTTTTCAAGTATATAATTGATAAGATATGAATCAAATAACTGTTTGAGAACTGTGGGTAGATTATATAAGGACTTTGGCGGTCATATCTAACAGAAAGGTGGAATTTTTTAGTTTCACAGTATAAGTTAGAAATGATAGTTGCTTGTGAGGAAGTCTGATTTGTATCATTAGAAGCCAAGAAGAACAGAGGAACCTAAAGGTAGGAGACAATTAGGTGAAGACAGAAGTAGGAGAGCAAGCTGAATGCTCAGAAAGAGTCAGGGACAGAAGAGACAGGAATCAATAAAATAGTTTTTTATGGAAGACAGAAGCTGAAAAGAGCAGAGCTAACAGTCAGACTTCACAGATGCTTTGCTGGGAGACTAGTTGATTGGAAGAAGGGCATTCCTTTGCTGAGAGCTGATTGATTAAAGAAAGGCAAAATTCTTCTTTAGTACTGTCTATAGTCTGAGAGATGAGATATCTTCCAGGGGATTGCTTATGTTGACTTTCTGGTTTGAGAAAGTGAAACGGAGTGGGAGAAAACTAGACTTTGCTAAGAGAAGGTGTGTGTGTGTGTGTGTGTGTGTGTGTGTGTGTGTGTGTGTGTGTGTTACATCCCCAAGAAATGCCCCATGGAAACTTTGTAAGACAGAAATATTAGGGTGCAGCCATTACTCAATAGTCCCTAAATTTCTAAGACCTTTAGACCTCCGAAAGAATTTGCTTTTAAGGAGGCATCACATGATGGAGATATAGAGAAGCCATGAAGAAGGAATGAGGAATAGAAAGACTGCAAACTATACCCTTGCTTCCCCTGACAAACAAGAAATCAAGGTGCTGTCTTTGTGTCGGGAGCACAAAGCAAGGAAAGCAAGATGAAATGAGACCTTATGGCATAGCAGAGTATGCATAAGGTAGAAAGAGACATGATTAGGAAAGCCAGAGATAATGAACTGGGTTGGAAATTTAATCTAAAACCAGTATTTGTGGTGGTTGGTGAGACTCCTTGAAACCACTTCATATTTCTTAATATTTCTATCTCTTCCCTAGAATACTGCCTGCTCTCCTTTACCCATTTTCAACTTCCCACTTCAACCTATTTAGGGTTGAAGGGTTGGTTTCCTTAAACCCACTTCATTTTCAGTTTCCTGGGAGGAAGATTGGGTGGGTGTGTGGAGGAGAAAGAGATTCAACTTCCCTGCTGTAGCCTTCACAGCTTGCAAGTGGAAACCTGTTTCTTTAGAATCTGTTTTGTGTATCTGTTACTTGAAGTTGTTATTAAAGTTGTTTAGACAATCTATATCACGGATTAAAAGCTTTTTAGTCCAAGCCAAAAGACACATAATCTGAGACTGATAATAGGGAAGTGGCATGGGGGTGAGCTGATTTGAGAAATAATTTCTGCAATTTTAGTAATTTTTAAAAGTTTATTCATACCTCAAAATGCTTTGAACCCAGAGGGAGATTTAGCAAAGAAGAGTCACCAGCCGTGAGAAGTGGGAGGTGAATGTTAGAGTGTTTGTTCAGGCAATCATATATCCTGCATACCACACTCAGTCAAAGCTCTATTTGGCTACATATAAACATATTCATGAAGACATATGTAAATAAACATATATGTTTATATATTGTATATAAATTACTTTTTGATCAAACGTGATTTCATCACCATACACAGGTCCTAGTGATGAGCTTTCTCTATAAATGCATATAGGTACCTATCCTATACTTTTGAGCCTTACAGAGTTAGGTGGAACCATGAAGAGGTTATGACACTTGCCTAGAATCGTACCATCATCATATGTCAAAGGCAGGACTTGAATCCAGGTCCTCCTGCCTCTGAGGTGAATTCTCTATTCTCCATCTACTATACTGTATATATAGGCATGATGTATGCATGTGTATATATGCTGTGCATATGTATGTACCTACAAATAAATATAAATATTTATATATTTGTGTATATTTTAACAGAGATTTATTTATGAGAAGCAGTGTGGTGTGCTATATAAAGATACCAACACAGAGTCAGGAACTACACTAATGATGTGACCCCAAGCAAGTCAGTTAACTTTTCACTGCCCCAGATAACACTGTAAGACCCTAAGTTGTAGACATGCAGAGAAGTTACAGATCTGTATTAGAAGAATGGGGTTCCTCATTCCAAATCATAGGCCAATACTCCTTCCCCATAAAACAAGCATAATTTTACATATATGTGTGAATTCACACATGTGTGAATATGATTATATGTGTGTGCTTGAAATGACATAATTGGAGGGTATGGCAATATAGTCCTAGATAGGGCAGAGCTTTCATAGATGCTGTAGAGGAAGGTAGCAATTTATGAGCATGCAGAGAAGAAGTCATGGTGCTGGTGTTGTGATGCAGATTGTCTAGCTACCTGGAAAACACACATATACACACATGTGTGCGCACATGTGTGTATGTATGTGTTTAGGACCTTATTGAGCCCAATAGCATCTCTCTTCAGTCTGAGCTCACACAAGTAACTGACCTAGGTGTTGAAATCACCTTTTATACTCACAATATAGTATCTACTGTCAAGGTTTAGTAAGGTACAGTGCGAAAGAGCAAATATATATGCATATGTATATGCATGTATGTATATAATATACATCGATGTACACAGATCATAACACATGTGTATCCACATATATTTCATGTCTTTCTTACTATATCCTACCATAACCAAACAACATACACATATTATTTGCATAGTGTATATACACATATACACAGTTTATAAACTCACATATACATAGATATATTTAGGCAGGTTAAAGTTTAAATATGTGAATATTGTAACCATATAAATAAAACAAATCATATAACTAACTTTTTATGTATCACTCATTTAAAAGTTTTTAGTAACATTTTTGCAGGATAAGGATGAAGGAAGACTCCTACTTTCTCTATCCAATGAGTCTGTTTGAAGAATTGGTATGCTATTATTTGTGATAACCTTGGATTCTTAGAATAAAATACTTCTAGGGTGCAGGTAAATAATAAATACATATAAACCAAAGAAAATATATCAACAAGACAATGACTGGGTCCTATTTAATCACCCTAACCTTTGAACTACACTTTGTCCTATGGCGAGCAAAGAAGAAAAAAAAATATCTAAAGACAGAAGTGCTACTCAACAGTTAGGTTGGATTGTCTGACTCGGTAGACTCTATTATATGATCCTGCATAAGTAA
Organism: Phascolarctos cinereus; assembly: GCF_003287225.1. Classification (NCBI taxonomy): domain Eukaryota; kingdom Metazoa; phylum Chordata; class Mammalia; order Diprotodontia; family Phascolarctidae; genus Phascolarctos; species Phascolarctos cinereus. The sequence goes on from NW_027555847.1 coordinate 142,337,076, forward strand.
TTTCCTCCTCAGTTGCTTCATCTACACAATTGTGTCGTTGGGCTAGATTTCCTCTAGGATGCCTTCCACTTTTAAAGTTTTATGTTTCTATGAGTTTATATCCACTAAGTCATTTCAACCTTTGCCTCAATATAAGATAATAATTCTTTAACAATGGGTGGTGGTAGAGGGAATTTAATCTTAACGTTTATATCTTTGTCAGACACTGAGTATATATTTTATAGTCTAGAACCATATCATATGATGTGATTTATGAAGATAGATTAGATTTTCTGCTGTTTTATGGTCAAAACTGCACCCAAGATGCTTTCTTTCATGACCTGCAAAGAGAAGGGACAAAAACAACATTTAAAATCCCCTTGAGGCTTTGTTTACTTAAACAGTTGTGTAGCTTAGAGACAGTTCACGATAAAGTTGGCCAGTGCTTGTTTTCAACATGTATGATTAAGTCCCACTGTAACCCATTTACACAGTGGAGAATCAAACTTTTAATGATGCCCTCTGAAAATTGCTGTACTCCTAGAGAGTTATTGTGAAAGCAGTAGCTTTTATTCCTGAGAGAGAAGAGTTACTAAGAAAAACTAACTTCTTGAATAAGGAAGAAAAAGTAAACAAAACACTTTATCCACAGCTTGTAAATTCTTGGCAGGAACACAACTAGTTTTTGTCACCTTGTTCTTGGTTCAATTCAACAAATTCGGAAATCCTTTACTAAGTGCCTACTCTGTTCAGTGCCTTTCAGAAATGGTGTCAAACTCAAATAGAAATGGGGCACTAAACCATACATGCTGATTCCTGTGACGGCATATTTGCTTAGAAAATGAGTTATTAACATTATCCATGTTCTATTGCATTTTTATTTATTTTGTCAAATATTTCCCAATTACAAAAACAAAACAAAAAAAACCCCAAATATTTCTCAATTAAATTTTAATTTGATTTCAGTTGCACTCAGGAGTGTTGTGGCCACTACCCTTTTACCATGAAATAGGTGGAGTCCAAAATAAAAGGTCTCCAGACCCACAACAGTAACCAGATTGACCCATGTGGTCCCCGAAACAAAGAAAGGTGAGATTGGGAGTCCGTTCTCAACTTTATCTACTGGAAACTTAGGGACAAAGGAGTACCTCAAGTTAAATGTTGAAAGACCTCAAGTTATTTAACAGGTAGATAAGTACCATTCAAGGAAATAGAATAGCTGCAAACACTGAGGCACCCAACCTACACACCTGGGAAGGACTACAGAGAGAGAATTCCCATTAGGGACCCTACAGGCCCAGGTCAGAACTCTGCCAGAAGACTAATGGGACATTGGTTGTTGTCCTTCCTTCTTGAAGAGGACCAAAATGACATCACTATGCTAGGAGTCAAGTTACAGTGTGTCCAACTGTGACTGATCAGACCAACATGAGCTTGGAACATTCTACCACAGATCGGGTTAATGGGACGTAGGTTATCCTTGTACCCAGAAATCCTTTCTCTTTTTCCAACATTAGGGTAGTGATTCCCCTCAGAGCCTGCATGTGCCAATGTTCTAGGGCTTACATGTACTAAATGGACTTGCCTTGTGTGAGGATGCAAGACTATGGCCAGTCATGATTCTCCTCACAGCCTTCATGTTCTGCCTAGGCACATTTTTGGGAGAAAACTGAAAGTCACCTCTGAGGACAAAATTCCTGAGCAAGGAACAAAACTCTTGTTTCTGGAGCAGTGCCTAGAGGCACCTTCTCTGGATGAGGTGATTTGCCTACAACCCCAACCTGGCCAGCTATTGAGGGATCAAAATAAAGTCACTAATATCTACTTTCATTTTCACTATGAGCTCCCAGGATGGAAAATGGATTTGCTTTGTGGGAGAATACATGGCAGTTACTGGTTGTTTTGCTGCTCTTCTAGTTATTATTTCACTCACAGTCCCAGGCCTCAAGGTTTTTTCTCCCTGAATCCCTGGTCTCCCCCTATTTGTCTCTATTTCTGCCAAGCCAACATCTTTCACCTCTACCAGGATGCCTCCAGTCACTTAGAAGCCCTACCAACCCCCATCACTTACCAAGACTTCCAGTTCTTTATATAGCTGTGCCCACCACTAACTTCCCATACACTGCTGCCTTTTTAAGGCCCATTTGTCAAAGAGGACTATTCCCTACATATCATATCAACATACTGGTAGTCTCAAAGACCAAGGGGTGAATGGTTATAAGGCCCAGTGGTTATTGAGACCACCATGACAACCTCTCCTTAAGGGAGATTGTAGCTTATAGACACCCTGATGGCTTCCCCTTGAGGAAGGCCATAGCTCATAGAACCTACTAGTGGAACAGCACTGGCAATATTTTTTGAGTTTAGCATAGCTATACGACCAAAACTAATATGTTTCAACAGTTAGCTTGTTTTTCTACCTGTACCTTCGTATTCCCCAAAAATCTCGTGTGCCACAAACCCAGACAAGATCCAGGCATTCACCAAAACCAGAGTATAAGTATCCCACCCTTGGAAGGACACTTTGGAGCATGCCTTCACAGCTAAATGGACTCATATTTCTGTGCTCCCCAATGCAGTACCTCCTTTATGTGAGTTTTTACCATTTGTGACTGAGTTGTATATTAGGTCTCTTTCTCCCTCTCTAGTTCTTCCTTTCTCCTCTTCTACTCATCCCTATTGTTTACCAATAAAACTTAGCAGTGAACTGATTCCCATTGTTTTACATATTATTCTTGGCACTTGAACTCATTGTCTTCCCTGACATCTCTGGCTGGTCCACAGACCCTGGACAAAGACTTAACCTGTTGATAGCTACCTCCATCCACTAAAGGAGTACGGCATTGTAAGCCCAGTCTTAGAAAGCAAGTGTCAATGGGGAATCCTACATTTTCCCAGGAGAGACCCTCTTATGCCAGAGTACTGTCGTAAAACAAGGAGTAACATCCCAGGTCTAAATTTTGCTCCATTTTCACAAGATAATAGTTACCTGAAAACAGTGAAGTCCATCAAAGCGATTTTTGTAAAAAGCTAGCCAAATCTCAGAAGAGAGAGAGAGAAAGAGAATTAAGCTTTGAGATCTCCCTTTCATAGAACTAGTAGGAGCTAGAAGTACAGCAATCACTGAATATAATCCTATGATTTTACAGATGTGGAAACTAAGGCTGAGAGCATCAAGAACATCAAAGACTTTAAGTTTGAAGGGACCTTAGAGACTAGATAAAATGACTCCCCTAAGGTAACACAGCTAGTACTGAAGGGGCACACGAGAGATTCAAGCCCAAATGTTATTGTTTCAAATCCAATGCTCTTTGCACTACACTATGTTGCCTTCTCTATCCTTGCTTCTGGCCAAAGCTTCACATGGCAAGATGGTGATATTTCCATTAAAGCTTCTATGAGTTCATTAGTGCAATTTTAAAAAGGAGAAGAAACAGAGAGAAAAAAATGAGTTGCACTGATATATAGACATTGGAGAAGCTGGCTTTTCATCAAATAAAATCCTGTTTCTTTCAGCTATTACATTCATACAACCAAGCTGAAGACTATTTAGTACTTATACCCTATAGGCTAAGGTTAACCAGAATTGTTCCATGCACATTCAGCAAATATCCATTAAATGCCTATCATGTGCCAGGGGCTGGGGATACATGTTTAGGTGTTTTCAGTCTTGTCTGACTCTTTGTGATCTGATTTGGGATTTTCTTGGCAAAGAAACTGGAATGCTTTGTCATTTTCTTCTGCTCATTTTACAGATGAGGAAATTGAGGCAAATAGGGTTAAATGACCTACCCAGGGTCACATAGCTACTAACTGTCTGAGGCTGGACTTGAACTCACAAAGATGAGTCTTCCTGATTTCAAGTCTGACACTCTATCCATTGTGCCACCTAGCTGCCCTTGCTGGGGTTGTGAAAATGAGTCTCTTCTCTCAAGGATATTATTATCTAATTACCATATGACAGAAGACAAAAACAAATATAATACAAGTCAGAATGTGATAAAGGCAAGAGAGAGATCCAAGCAAAGTGCTCTATGACAATTTATGGAGAAATTACTTTTAGTTATATAGATCACAGGATAATAGATTTAGAGCTGGAAAGGACCGTTGAATCCAACCTACTCATTTTTCAGTTGAGGAGCTAAAGTCAAGAGAAGCTACAGTACTTGACCAGGGTCACACAGCTAGTAAACATCTGGGGTAAGATTTTAGTCTATATTTTTCTGATTTTAAGTCTTTTTTCCCAATTTTTAACATTTTTATTTAATGTTTTGAGTTCCAAATTCTATCCCTCCTTCTCTCTCTCCCCCTTTCTCCCTCCCTGATACAGCAAGCAATCAGATATAGGTTATGCATGTGCTGGTTTCAAGTCTTGATTAATAGGTAGCAGCAGTTGGGAATTGAAGAAAGAAAAAGATTTCAGTGTGCAGCGTTGAGGATGGAAGGTATTCCTATGATGCAAGTGCAGCTTGAAAGAATGAAGGAGAATGCAGCATGAGATCAGGAAGTCAGGAGTCCAATAGCTTCGGAAATGACAGGAAATTGGGATTTCAATATGTCTGGAACACAATAGCATAGCAAAATGAATATCCCAAGTTTATTTTAGTGCACACTAATCAGGGCTGGTGGTGCAGGAAAGGCTGTTTTAGACTGCCATTGCAAGGATGCTCTTATTGTTTCCTCTTTGGACAACACTACAGTGTAACTGTTATCTATTGGTATACCATTCTTCTAACATAAATTCATGGAGCATAACCTCAACTGGGCTCTCACCACTGCTCAACATGCCAACTTTTCAAAACTTCTTTCACTTTCCATGGTGCCTTTCTCAAACCTTTCCCTCTCTCTTCATACCCTCAAACTCAGCCTGACCCTATGCATTTACAGACTAAGTTTATGTAGAACCTTTTGCAGTTTACTTCTTAATGTTTTATATTACATTCACATTCACAACATTGTCAGCAAATGACTTCATATCATTAAATGTCTTTAACATCTTCTAATGAAAGTTCCTCAACTCTCCTCTATACTTCAGAGCTTTTCAGTCTCTGTATCCATTTCTTTCTCCTTCATTCCTCCTTAAAGGATGAATATACCCTTTCTTCCTGCCATAACAAATCTTTCCACTTGTATTGTTTATCCCAGGTCTTACTTTCTCCAGAGCTTTTCTTTTACTATAATCTCCTTGCTAGGACAGCTAGTTGATGCAGTATAGAACACTGGCTCTGGAGTCAGGAGGACTTCCTATCTGGCCTCGGACACTTGACACTTACTAGCTGTGTGACCCTGAGTAAGTCACTTAACCCTGATTGCCTAAGCAAAAAAAAATCTCCTTGCTTTTACGTGGGCTTAATTGCTTTCCCCCCACCATTTCACACAACTGCAAGTTCTTTCTTTTTCCTATTCAGAAACTACTGGGGGCTAGAAATGTCCCAAGCATATATATATCTCTGCTAGGTTTTAATAATCTCAATTCTCAAAATGCAGAATCATGCCATAGGATCTGCATTGAAACCCAGCATTCCAGCAAGCCCCTTGTCTGGACATATGCTAGGGATCCTGCCTAATTAGTAAAATCAGCTTACATAACATTCAGCAAAAATATAAGTGTTCCTATTACTTCTCCATCCAACAAAATGCTAAATTTCAGTTACCTAGATAGAAAAAAAAAGAGGGTGGGGGTGGGGAGAGGAGAGAGAGATAGACAGACAGACAGAGAGAGAGAGAGAGAGAGAGAGAGAGAGAGAGAGAGAGAGAGAGAGAGACAGAGACAGAGACAGAGAGACAGAGACAGAGAGACAGAGAGACAGAGAAGAAAAGAAAAAGAAAAAGGAGGAGGAGGAGGAAAGGAAGCAGGAAAATAGAAAGAAAGCAAGAGAGAGGGAGGGAGGGAAAAAGGAAGGAAGAAAGAAAAAGGAAGAAAGAAATCTAATGGAACAAGTCAGGAACATGCGCACACATGCACACACACACACACACACACACACACACACACACACACACACACACTCGCTATGCATAAAATTCAGCCACTTTCTTAACCTTTCTCTTGAGTTCAAGATCTACATGGCAAATTGCCTACAGAAAATCTCCACCTCAAACTCAACATATTCAACCAGAATTTAATATCTTTCCCCTAAAACCTGCTCTTGCTCTGAATTTCCCCCATTCCATCAACTACATACATCATCATTAACCTAGTTATTTACATTCAAAACTTTGGCATTATCTTGACTTTCCTTTTTTTGCCCACCTTCCACATCACATCTATTGCAAGTCCTGTAAATTTGACCTCTAAAATATCTGTGCCATCTTCCCTTTCTTTTAAGAAATTTCTTTTTTTTATTGTGAATTTAACAATCATCAACAAACAAATATTTTCACATAAAAAGAATAAAAAAATGTTAAGAAACCATGAACACCTGTAAGATACAGAGTTTTTAAGGAGGCATATTTTACAAAATTTAATAAAACAGTAGCAGAAGTTTCTTTTTGTACTTTTTTGGGGCTGTATTTTAAAATATTTTGTTGAAACTCACTTTTCACAACTATCACTAACCACTATTTCAACCCCCTAGATCTAAAAGATAGTTCATCGCCATTTTAGGGAAAAACTAGCCTGGCCTATATGAAGTAGACTTTGCTTTTATCATACAAGTTGGGCAGAAAGAGTGATTGTACTTAGCAGTATTTACGCATCACTCTATTTTTGAGTTTGGAAATATTTTCTTTTATATTATAAAGATGTGAGCCAGATATGTTGGCACATGAAGGTCATCTCAGTTGCCCAGGAAGGCTGAAGCTGGAGGAATTCTTGAGTGTGAGTGGCCTGGTCTATAGCGGGCTATGCTGATTGAGTGTCTGCATGTATAAATATGGTGAGCTCCTAGGAATAGATAGGTCACCAGGATGCCTAAACGGGAGCAAACCAACCCCATGTCAGAAATAGTGCAGGTCAAAGCTCCGATGTAATATAGAATGGGATTGGATGCATGAGTAGTCCTTTCACTTCTAGCATGAGTAAGATAGGCAGATGCAGTCTTTAAAATGTGAATTTCTTAGGATCTGTGAGAGAGAGTTTGATTTCTATGCTTTAATACTTCAATGCTTCCATGATCTCATTGAGGTGGGAAATCCCTACTATGTGTGCATATCACCAACCCTGTGAGAGTCTTATTTTTCAGATCTTATTAGTAGAAGATCCACACAACATGATTAAAACATAACTTGGCTCTTTGCATAGTCCTTAATTATGATAGCTTCATTCAGAATGTCCATTTCTTATTCCTCTTTCTTGCTTTGTGACTTGCCCCCATCATTTCCTAGGCATGTCTTTGATGAATCTTTTTGCCTGCAAATCACCGGTGATATTCTGCAACCTACTTTACTCCCCTGTGTCTTTCTATTGCTCCATGAACCACTTATAGTTAAGATTCTTCTGAAAGCAGATGTTGATAGTAATGCCTCATGATTCATAGTAACGTAGTATCCCCAGGAAAATAATGGCATTAAAATGGGTTTTTATGATCAGCAGTTTGGAATTGTTAAAAATAACTGTACATTTTCCTGAATATAATCCAGCCCAATATCCTCTTCTTATCAATTGTGTGTAGCTCATTGTCCAATTGAAATTCACATAAATCTAAAAGACAAAAAAGATTAAAATATTCTTGAGGACCTCATCTTGATCTCTTAATATTGCATATAGTAGTTGCTTAATGTTTCATGAATGAATCAATAATTAATCAATAAGCATTTATTTATTTACTTATAAATAATGCCTGTTATTTGCAAAGTACTGTACTAGGGCAAGATAGTGCCAGATATAGGTATGAAGAGAAAGAAAGAAAGAAAGGAAGAAAGAAAGAAAAAGAAAGAAAGAAAGAAAGAAAGAAAGAAAGAAAGAAAGAAAAAGAAAGAAAGAATTCCTGATGTCAAAGAACTTACATTTAATAGAAGATAATATGTAAAATAAATACAAAGTAAATATCAAGTAATTGGGGAGGGCAGGCCCTAGCAGTTGGGGGAAACAGGAAAGGTTTCATGAAGGAGGTAATAACTGATCTGAATCTTGAAGGAAGTGAGAGATTATGTGAGGTATCAGTAAGGAGAAGTACCTTCCAGGCATGGCGGACACCAAGCCAAAGACACAGAGACAAGAGAAGAAGTGTCATATGTGAGAACAAAAAAAGGAGATCACCATTACGTCTGCACATCTTTCATTTCCAATTACATTTCCACCACTCTGGTCTCTGCTCAGAGACCAGGTTATGTATGATGACTTGAATTCACAAATAAATGAATAATAGGGTCTGCAAGGCTGTCTCCCCTAGACATCAGTATGCTGCTCAATGTCTAGTTCCTTTTAGAAACTCAGAAGAAGGAAACAGGAAAGTTGTACTAGGCTGTAGGCAAAATAAGATTCCCATGTCTTCACTCCCCCACATCCTTCTTTTTGTTCCACCTACAAAATGCTAATACGAAGAGGCTTTTACTCCCACTCCTCCACTTCTGCCCACACAGATAGCTTGGCTTCTTGAAGTTTTCCTGGGCTTGGAAAAGAGATTGCATATTTGAAGATGTTGTAATATCCATCCCTTTTCTCTCCTTTCAAATTTATTGACCTTAATTGGAATTACTTCTCTGGATTGCATGGCATACTGGATAGGGAGGTGGTCCTGGAGCCAGATAAGACTTGGATTTAAGCTCCAGTCATCCTCAGCAAGTCCCATAATCTCTTGGGGCTCTGGGCAATGCTCAAAGACTAAAATTTCAGAGAAAGTATCAATCTGCATTGAAAGAAGAAGCTTGGTCTCCCAGGATTTTCCTATTCTAAAGAAATCATAGATTCAGTCTTTTCCCTATTGCTGTCTTCCAGGCCTCATCCTTTCCCTTCAATCCCTCCCTATCTTCTTCATCTCCTTTTTACTCTGGGTACCTTTCTAGGTGTTCTGCTTCTTTCTGCACAATACATTTTCAAAGGCATCAGACCTCCTGGACAAAAATAAACCAGCCAGCAACTGTCAAAACATCAAAGTTTACTTAACTCTCAGGAAGGAGAATGTCTGTGTTTGGGTTACTCCTGGTGGAAAGTTGGAGGGGAAAGGAGGGGCTGAACTGTGGAGGACTGTTGAGCTGTATGGATGACTTCCAAGTTCCATGTGGGAGGGACTTTTTTGAGATGGGAGAGAGGGTGGTGGCCTAAGAATGTCTAACAATTGAGGGGCTTGATTGCGACACCCCCAAACTGCCTCACCACATCAAGTTTTCCACTTCAGGGCAGCCGCCAAAGAGAATTCCTCAAGGCTATAGGGGAAACAGGTCCTGCTGCAGCTTGCTGTCTGTCCTGCATTGCCAACCCTCCAGGGAGAAGTCTCCAATTGCTGCAGGTAAGACTCCTTCCTCCTTAGTTCCTGCAGCGGCCTTTGATCCAGATGAAAAAGCTTACCTCTCCACCCCTATTCCCACACCAGCAGTTTGGGAGAGCTGACAGTGAGAGTAGATTTTAAAGTACTGGAAACTCCTTTGAGTCAGGTGGTGAAACTCTCCAAAAAGGAAGATTAAGGGAGCTCAGGGGCAAAGGATAGAGAGTGAGTGAGGGGCTTGGAAACAGGGAAGACAAAGTTCAAGTTTGTCGTCAGCATTTAGTGCACACGTGTTTCTGCGCATTTCTGCTAGTTAGTTTCTAAAATTCTTAGGCTCACAGAAGGTTTTAGCCAGGAAAGGATTCAAGATATCCTTGCATGCAATCGTGGCTCTGAACAAATGAGGAAGTGGCAAAAGTTTGGGGTTGTTTTTTTCTTTTTCCCTGCCACTAACTGAGATGATATCATTAGATCCCTTTGAGGTTAAGGACTGTCTTTTCTTTTTCATCTGCTGCCTAGCTTAGTGCCTGGTCCATGGTAGGCACTTAATATCTGCTTGTCAAATAGTATTTAATTGAATTTTGAGGAAAATTTTATTTTATAAAATAAAAGCCAAACATGAGGAGAAAAGGTTTCGATTCCTACAGTGAGCCTGCATCCTGGGTAAAACAAAACAAAGCAACCTACTTATCTCTATATCTGGCATCAAATGAAACCCCAGTTAATAGCATGTTTTAAAAAAAAATTGAAACTGGGATTTTGAAAGAATTTAGCATCACAGAATCATAGATATAGAGCTTTAGGAGATCTCAGATGCTTTCTATTTGGACACCTTCATTTTATAGATGAGGAAGGAAGAAAAGAAACACATTTTTGAGCATTTATGTTCCAGGCATTGTGCAGAGTGCTTTATAAATATTATCTCAGTTGATCCTGACAACAGTCCTGGGAGGTAGATACTATTACTATTATCCCCATTTTGCAATTGTGGAAACTGAATCAGACAGAGGACTTGTTCACAGACACACAACTAGCAATCTAAGGTCAAATTTGAACATGAGTTTTCCTGATTCCAAGCCCAGTTGCTCTATCCACTGTGCCAACTAGTCGCCTGGGGAGCTGGTTCAACTCAAGTTTCACTTTCTAAGAGAATCCTTTCTATCTCCCTCCCAGTGGTTGGTGTTTTCACCTTCCTTATATTGTATCCCCCATCTCTGGTATAAGGTAAGTTCCTTGGAGACAGGCGTTTACTCTTTTTCTTATCCTTAATACTTATCATAGTGCCTTTCACAGAGTAAGCACTTAGTAAATTCATTTTGAATTGACTGTCACTAGATGACCTCTGAAATCCCTCCCATCCCTTAATTCTAGAGTTCTAATTTGAAAGAGTCAGTGTGTTACAGCAGAAAGAGCACCGGAGTTAGAGCCTAAAGATTTGAGTTTATGACCCAGCTCCCATAGGTGCTGGTTGTCTAACCCCAGAACAAATCACTTAATCACTCTGCATTTTTATTTCCTATCCAGGATTCAAATTCTGACTCCCCTAACTTATGAATCCGAGAATCATTTTACCTCCCCAGGCCTTTTTTCTTTACTTGAAAAACAAAGGGTTTGGGCAAGGTGTTCTTACATTCTTTCCCAGCTCGACAAACAATGGAAATATGATTCAGGTGACTTGAGTTCATGGTCCTCTTGCTATATTGTCACTTATCTTATGTGTCACTTCCTTGTTAATCATTTTTGTTCTTGACTCTTTAGACTTCATATCTTTCTCCTTGTTGGAGCGAATGAAATTATTCATCCTTAGAGTTGAAAGTTAAATCAGATGTCATCTAGTCAATCCATATTTAAATCTTTAATCCTAACTACAGTAGCCTTGATAAGGACTACTCTGAAAAATTAACCAACATATTAATTATGTCTGACAATGTATGAAATATTCTATACAGATAGACCTCCCACCCACTCACATCTCCAATGAAGAAGGGAAATTCATTTTCTCTTCCCTTCTTTGGGACCAAACTTATTCCTTTCCATTTATATCATTGTAGTTATCATCATCATCATCACCATCACCACCACCACCACCACCATCATCTCTCCCTCTCTTTATATACATATATATAAACACACTCATATACAGACACACTATGTACACACATATGTACATATATGTGTCTGTACACATATATACATATATACCTACCTCTATCTACCTATCATCCACCTAGTTATACACACACTCACACACACACACACACACACACACACATAGAATTTTCCTGGCTCTATTTTCTTTTTTTTCTGGGCCAATCTATGTAAGTTTTCCCCATGCTTCTCTGCATTCTCTGTACTCATCATTTTTTTTCAATGCGATAATATAGATTCGTCTATAAAAGTTTTTAGACATTCCCCAATTGACGGACATCTACCAAATACTATGTGTTTGCTACTACTAAAATGGTTGTTAGAAACATTCTGTTGAACATAGGCACTTTCTATCTTTGACCTCTTTTAGATATATTGCTGGCAGTAGAATCTCTAGATAGAAGAATATGGACATTTTAGTCTTTTTTTTTTAAAACATAATTGTAAATTGCTTTCCATAATGGTTGGACCAATTCATAGTTCTACGAACACTGTGTTAATATATCTTCAATGTTGACTATGTCTATATGTTTTCATATTTGCCTATTTGCTATGTGTAAGGTAAAGCCTTAGAATTGTTTTCATTTTCATTTATCATATTGCTAGTGATTTAGATATATGGATGTTAATAGCTTGAAGTTCGTCTTTTGAGACAAGTATATATTCCTCTGTGCCTGCTAAGTGTCTTTGATATCAGACCTATACCACAGACATTTGATCCCTTCTTATTCCCATGGCATTGGTTTTGTTAATGCCATGATTTTTTGCTTTCGTTTTTATCAAAATTGTCTGTTTCACCTTTTGGGATCTCTTCTGTCTCATTTTGCTAAACAATTCTCCCCACTGCAAAAGTTGTAAAAGGTACCTAATCTCATTCTCTTATAATTGTATGATAGTATGACCTCTTATACAATCAGTCCACTTATCCCTTTGGAGGTTGTCAAGGTAAATGGTCTAAGATGTTGGTATAGACTTAATTTCTGCCAAAGTGCTTTCCAATATTACCAGCAGGTCTTGTCAAATAATTTTCCCCCAAGTAATTTATATTCTCAGATTTATCAAATGCTGTGTTATTGATTCCAACTATTTCTGTCTCATCTTTATTGCAACAAGTTCTACTGATTTACTTTTCCATTCTAAACCAGTGATTATATTTATAACATAATTTGAGGTTTGGAAGCACTTCATTCCCCTCATTCCTGCTTTTATTTATTATTTCCTTTGAAGTTTCTAGATATTTTGTTCCTTCAAATGGATTTTGTTCTTATTTTATCCAGTTTTATAAAGAACCTTCTCGGTTGTTTGATAATCATAGTAATATACCTGAAAATTAACATAGGCATCAGTCTAATTTTTTATCATATTGATGAGGTCTAGCCATAATCAGTGAGTATTGCTCCAATTATTCAAGTCATTTTTTATCTCCCTGAAGATATTTTATAATTATATTTATATAAGCATTAAGATTTTCTTGATAGATTGATTCTCACATATTTTACAAATTTGTAGATGTTTAGAAGGGAATTTCTTTTCTATTATTTCCACCTGGTTTTGCTTTGTTTTATAGAATGCCTGACAATTTTTTGTAGACTTATTTTGTGTCCTGATACTTTGCTGAACGTGTTAATTATTTCAGATTCTTTGCTAGTTCTCTGGAGTTTCCAAAATAATCAATCATGTTTTCTACAAAGAGGGTTACTTTGAGATTTTTTCTCTTTTTCATTTCTGTATTTATGGAAAAAGCTTCTAGTGTTTCTCCATCTCAAATAATACTACTTCTTGAGATCAATGAATTGGGCAAACAATTTAAACAAATAGAAAACGAACAAATTAAAAATCCTCAATTAAACACCAAATTAGAAATATTGAAAACCAAAGGAAAAATTAATAAAATGGAAATCAAAAAACTATTGAACTAATAAATAAAACTAAGAGCTGGTTTTATGAAAAAAAACCAATAAAATAGATAAACATTTGGCTAATTTAATTAAAAAAAAGAAAGAAGGACAAAAACCAAATTACTAGTATCAAGAATGAAAAGGGTGAAACTATCACCAAGGAAGAGGAAATTAAAAGAATAATTAGGAATTATTTTGCCCAACTATATGCCAACAAATTTGACAATCTTAGTGAAATGGATACATATTTACAAAAATATAAATTGCCCAGATTAACAGAAGAGGAAGTAAAATAAATCACCCCATCTCAGAAAAAGAAATTGAACAAGCCATTGATGAACTCCCTAGGAAAAAATCTCCAGGGCCAGGTGGATTTACACACAAATTCTATCAAACATTTAAAGAACAATTAATTCCAATATTATACAGATTATTTGGGGAAATAAGTGATGGGATAAGAACCCACTCTGAAAAAAAACTGCTGGGAAAACAGGAAAAGAATATGGCAGAAACTAGGCATAGAGCAAAATCTCACACCATATACCAAAATAAAGTCAAAATGAGTTCATGATTTAGATATAAAAGCTGATACTATAAGAAAACTGGGAGAGCAAGGAATAGTTTATCTATCAGATCTATGGAGAACAGAAGAATTCATGACCAAGCAAGAGATAGACAACATTACAAAAAGCAAAATGGATAATTTTGATTACATTAAATTGAAAAGTTTTTGTGCAAACAAAACCAATGCAACTAAGATTAGCAGGAAGGTAGAAAATTGCAAAAGAATTTTTACAACCACTCTCTGATAAAGGCCTCATTTCTAAAATATATAGAGAATTAAGACAAATTTACAAGAACACAGCCATTCCCCAAATAAAATTTTTAAAAAGTTTAAAAAAATAATGCTACCTCTTGGTCTCAGATATATATTTTTCTATCATGTTCCAAAATGACTTTTCTATGGCGTTTTTTAGGGTTTTTTTTTTACAGAAATGATTATTGTTCTCGACAAAAGCTCTTTTTCTACCCCTATTAACATAATAAGTTTTTGGTTATAATATTATAATCTCTGAAATAAGGATATTAGTCTCTTACAAACCCTAAGTTAACTATGGTTTTTTTGCTGTTCAGTTAGATTTTCTTTTGTGAATCTAGATGCTATGGCATATGGTATGTGTATACTTAGCTTTGATATTGTTTCATTGTCTATAGTTCCTTAAAATATATGAACTTCTCTTATTTTTATCTCTCTTGTCATTGTGGATTTTTATTGTTATTTTTTCTGTTAGCAGAATTGCAGCTCCAACTTTAGGGATTCACTGATTGCTGTAAATTTTGTTTCCATTCTGATTTTCATCATGTATATCCTTATTTTTAGATTTTTTTCTTACATACAAAAATTATTGACTTTTATTTAGTATCCACTCTATCACTCTTTTTATTTAATTATATTATTTTACCTATTTATGTTTAAGGCTATTACTGTTGAACATATTTTCCTTTAATTATTTCTTTTACATTGGCTTTATTGCCACCATTTCCCTTTTTGACTCTTGCTTTAGCTTTGCTCATACAAGTTTTATTCTACTCTGTTCCCACATGCTCTCCCCTATTGACATTCCCCTGTTTTGTTCTTAGTTCTCTGAATTTGCTTAAATTATTTATTTATCTATGTAGCATCTATGTATTTGTTTATTTCTCCTCTTTTGACCTTTCGCTTGCCCTCCACAATCAAGCCTTTTTTTCAAAATCTTCCTTCCCCAGTTTTCCCAACCTCTTCTTTTAAGAAGCATTCTTTTCTTGAAACACTTTACCAAGATTGCCTTCATCTTGTCCTCATTTCCTTTTGCTACTCTACTATTTTGAATTCTATTCTCCATTTCATAGTTGATTCCCCCTTTTTCTTCTTTTTCATTCTCTCTGTGTCCATCATGAGATTAGAACTTCTGAAATAGCAAAGTTGAAGTTTCTCACCTATCCAAGATTGTATTTTTAGATCTTGCCCTATTCTCCCCATTTTCTAATGTGCCTTACTTGTAGAAATATCAATTCACAAAGGAAAAAATGTCTGCAGGAAACAATGTCATGTGAGTGGATTTGCTTTGTCTTCTAAATCACACACTCCACACTCCATCCGATCTTGTGCCCAGTGATGACTTCTCTCTACTCCTAAGCCCATCCTATCTTTGTTTCCATGTCCTCCCTACCACTTGAGGTGCCAGCTTACTTTGGAGACTCATACAACTCCTCTCCTAGGGTGGGATGCTGTACTTGAGGTACAATTCTTCTCACAGAAGCAGCTAGATGAACAAGTAAATAAAGTGCTGGGCCTGGAGTCAGGAAGACATGAGTTCAAATCCAGCCTCAGATACTTATTAGCTGTGTGACCCTGAGCAAGTCACTTAACCTATACCTCAGTTTTCTTCAGTATAAAATGGGGATAATAAAAGCTCTTAACTCCCAGAATTTTTGTGAGGATCAGATGAGATAAAAATTGTATAGCACCCAACACAGTGCCTGACAAATAGTAGACTTAATAAATGCTTTCTGCCTGCCTGCCTTTATAGAAGGTTCATCCTGATGTGCAAAATTCCCTCACATAAAATCTATTATGAGGCCCCATCTCTTACCACAGGCGTATACTTCTTCTATATGGGAACATTCTTCAGTAGTACATTTTCCTGTCCCTTCCAGTGTGAACCCCTTCCCAACTAATCCTCCATCCAATCTTTTAACTCTATTGCATTTATCCTGTTCTCCCTAACCCACCCCTATCCCCACTTTTGGCAAAGAAACTAAAGTGTTTATTATACCTTCTCACCTATAGAATTGGTGGGCATATATCTATAGCTATTCTTTGTCTCTTACCTTCCATCTCTTCACTCACACAACTTCCCCCAATTTTATCACTTACACAAAAGATATCAATTCACTTACGAGTTTTAGTCTATGAGTTATCAATTCATCTCTTTCTTCAACAAAGTTGTTGAGTTCTTCCAGAAAATAGAAATGTATATAGTTGCAATGCTCTTGTCTCTTGTTGTCAATCTCTTTTCCTTTTTTTTTGTTTGTTTGTTATACTATTTGACATACAGAAAAGCCCAGAGGCTTCAAAACATTTTGTTCCAAAGTGCTCCTATGGCGATTATTAAGTCCCGTTCTAGTCTTTTTTTTCCTCACCATTTTATGGTTCCTTAACTTTCCCTTAAATCTTTTGCCTTAAGTATTTTTCTCCATTGATTATCCCTCTTCTTTCTTTTACCCTTCAATTCAATCTCTTTTCAAAGAACAATAGAGAGACAGCTAGGTGGTGCAGTGGATAGAGATCCAGCCTTGGAGTCAGGAGGACCTGAGTTCAAATCCAACACTTGACACTTTCTAGCTATGTGACCCTAGGCAAGTCATCTAACCCCCATTGCCCCACCAAAAACAAACAAAAAAGAACAATAGAATATAAACATGAAAGAATTATTTTATTTTTTCAAGCTTTTGAGGGGGAGAGATAAAGTACTTGTTTATCTTTCTTTTGTTAAAGAGCCAACTTTTTTCATTGATGATTAAGCTCTACTTTCTAGGGTATATTGATTAATAATTAATTTATGAAATCATTAAATGAGGACAGACACACTTAGTTCTTTGGGTGCTCGCTAGGAAAGACCACAATGGTAGTGGGAAACTGGGTGGCAATCACGCTTTAATTAAACACAAAGGGAATGGGGGCAAAAAACTCACGAAGGCAGAGACAAGTGATGAAAAGTGATACAGAGGTAGATGGTGTCACAGTGACAGAGAATGAAATGGTAAAGGAAGGCAGCATGGGGAAAAGGATGGGGAGGGGAGAGGCAGAGAGTATCACTTACGTAACAATGGATTAGAGTTGGGAGTGCTAAGCAGCAATGGACCCAATGGAGATGGCAGAGTACTCAGGGGACAGGAGTTTGAGGTGTCAAAATTACAGGGTTTTGGGGGCAAACAGACTAACCCTTATCTTGTGCCACCTTAGGATTAGTTTATTAACAAATCCAATTCATCTCAAAGTTATCAGTAAAATTTCAAAGTCATCATCTCAAAGTTGTCAGCACTTTCTTGATATTCTGCTGATCTGGAGCTATGGAGGTCTGGATTTTGTCTGGAATTTCCATATCATAGGACCAGAAACTTCGACAAGCAGTGCCTAGATGGTTTCCCTTGATTCATCACATATTACCAAGGTGTGAATATTGGTTAATATATGATACAATTCGTAAATTATGCTCCTTTGATCTTTGGGACCATCTGCACATGACTTCCAGGTTCTCCTTTACAATCTTATTTCCTGCTAAAACTTACTGTATTGACTAGAAGGGGGTGGGGTGGTCAGGGGACCAGAACAAGACACAATTATAACACAGCATATTTTATTTTGCCTTGTGGTTTGAGCATCTTTGCTTTTTTGTAATTTCCTTCACCAATTTCTGATGCCTGTGGAGTAATTCTGAGTTATTTAAATTTCCATTTCTTTAGATCTAATGATCTTTTTCCTTGATGTGTGTAAAATTTATTGCTATTGACATTGAGAAGCAGCATTTCATAGTAAATAAAGAGCCAACTTTGAAGCTAAGAAGACCTAGATTTAATTTGTGCCTCTTAAAACAAACTGGATGTACTAATCTGAGCAAATCATTCAATCTTCCAGAGCTATAGGCAATTCCTTAAGACTCTAAATTTCAGAAAAGGTGCTTATTTACATTGGAAAAAATAGTTTCCTCATGTTGGATTTCCTTGTATGAATGAAGTCACCAGCCTAGTTCCACCTATCCATTGAAACTGTGAAATCTAATCCGCCTTGTTGTTTAGTTGTTTTTCAGTCGTATCCTACTCTTTGTGACACCATTTGAGGTTGTCTTCATAAAGATACTGGAGTGGTTTGTCATTTCCTTCTCCAGCTCATTTTACAGATGAGAAAACTGAGGTAAACAGGGTTAAGTCACTTGCCCAGGGTCACACAACTAGTTAGTGTCTGAAGCCAGATTTGAACTCAGGAAGATGAGTCTTCCTGACTCTAGGCCCTGCACTCTATCCACTGTGTCACCTTTGCAATACCTCAAATTTCAAGGGAGTATATTAGGTTTTTTTTTAAGTTATGTTTGAAGGTTTGTTTGGGGTTTTTTTGTTGTTTTATTTTGGTGGGGGGAGTGGTGGTGGTAGTGGCAATCTGTAGATTTACTCAAACAGTGTTTTGTTGTTTGCATTCAAAAAGTTCTAGATAATTTTCTTGTTATCATATTCTCTTGTGAAATCTATGACCCTCAAGTTTATCAGGCCCCAGATGAATTTTCTCATCTTTCCTCTTCTAGCTCTTTAAAAAAAATTGTTTGGGGTGATAGTTGTAGAAAAAACTACTCTGGCATCTTGCTGGTCATAAAATCCTGAATCCTTAAAATGTACATTGTTTCCAAATTATTTTTAAACCACTTTAAGATTTGATTATGGTTCTGGACATTAAGAAATTTGATTTACCCTCTAAATAGATTAATAAAGGTCATACTTGATGGGCCAATAGGTAAGTAGAATAATGAGTATCATGCATGAAAGATATTTCTAACAAAAAGTGGATAACTCTTGAGGACAATTTGTAGACATTCAGAACTTCTCTCCAATTCTTAAAAAAAATGTACAAACTAATCTTTAGTGGACTGCATTATTAGAGTAACTTCCCTGTGATTTTTATGATTCTGTCTTCCAGATGTTCCTGCCAAAAGATGTTTCCTGAGTACCAGAAAGCATCAGAATTCTTAAAATGTAGAGAGACCTCAGTTGCGAGCTGAGGACCTAAAAACCAGTGTCAAAGTGAGCAGGAAAAAGAAACTGCAGCAGGAAGGAAGAAACAATTTAACATCTTAAGAAACATGAAACTTTGCACCTCAAACTGGAAAAATGGACAAGATGATTTTCTTCCTTACTAACTGTGTTTTTTCAGTTATGAATAGCCTTTGGCCCTTAACAAAATGGAAATATATATAATCATAGTGGCCTTCATTTTTTGTTGATTGTATTTTTCCTTGTTTGTCTATTATGTTTTCTGGCACACAGCAAAGCCTTTGGAAGTCAGTTGCAAGACCCCTTGTTCCAAAATGTTTCTATGGCCACATTCAATCGCTCACCTTCACCTCTTCTCTTTTCAATGTCAAATACTTATCTCTATCACCATGGTCACTTAGCTGACCATACCAACCATCACCGGAAATTTCTCTCCATACTGGACTTGCCTTAACCAGACAGATTCCCCTGCACCATATTGTGAGAGTGATACTTATAGATGGGATGATACTTGTGGAGGATGTGAAATGGGTGGAGAGGATGGCTACTGCGATTGAATTACTTGAACAAAATTCCAGTTGCTCTCCTTCTGTGACTCACATCCACTGCAAGATGAGCAAAAGCCCCTTTATTCTGCTACTGTGTCTAATATTGAATGAAAAGAGGCCATTCTAGAAAGAAAAAAAATCCTTTTACTTAATCAAAGGATACTTTGTTTAGGTGAGTAGAAAAGAGAATATCCCAAACCCCAAGATGTTAAGGTCCAGATAAGCCAAAAGGAAAGTGAAAAGGACTCTAAGATGGACTCAGAAACCGATAATGCATAATTATTTAGACAAAGCAAAGACATAACATCAGCAGAGAATCCAGGATTGTACCTGACCTTCATAGCACCTGACCTTCATAGGTTCATCTGTAGATGACAAAGAGGCAATTGAGACAATAAATTTTGCCCTATTTTTTATTGAGGAGACATTTAGGAGCTTCTCTTTTCCCAAAATATTTTCTGACATAGATGAACCAGAGACTTTCCATCTGGCCAATACCTACAATTTCCTAGATCTACTTAGACAAACTAGATGAAGAAAGATCCTTGGGTTTTCCTGGGGTCTAGCAAAGGTTTTGGAAGGAACTTGAGAATAAACTTTTTTTTTCACTGTTAGCCCTCCATTCTGTATTGGATCCATAAAGAAAAATGGTTCCTGAAAGAATCCCAAAATCTACAAACTCCATAGCAGTATTGAAAAAGGAAGACTATTGAAAACCTTTCCAGCTTCAAGACCCAGCTGAGGCACTGCCTCCTCCATGAAATCTTTCTTGATGCCTCCAGCTGAAAGCACCTTCTCCTAAAGCACTCAATCTAGATCTCTACTCTGTTTTATGACTTTCCAGTATGTTTTACGTTTATTTGTGTACATTTAACAAGTTCCTTGAGAGCAAGGACTTTGTCATTTTTTAATTTTGTCCCTATCCTTTGCACATACTAAGAGCTGAATAAATGTTTAAAAAAATTTAATGGCATAACTGAGTAATCATATAAGAAAAATTAGACCCATCTGGTAGCAAAAAACTGGAAACAAATTCAATGCCTATCAACTTGAGAAGGGCTCAATAAGCTGTGTGATGGGAATGTAATGGAATATTATTATCTAGTAAGAAAAGATAAATGTGAAGAATTTAGAGATATTTAGTAAGCCAAATATTAGTATTATCTGAATTAGTATTCAGAGAAGTAAGTAGAAACGAGAGACGAATATACACAATGAGCTTAGTATGGTAAAACACGACCACACACATACACACACACACACACACACATCACATGAAATCAGAACTCAGAACTGACTTCTAATGATAGGACCAATCTAGGTTCAGAGGATTGGTGATGAA
Organism: Phascolarctos cinereus; assembly: GCF_003287225.1. Classification (NCBI taxonomy): domain Eukaryota; kingdom Metazoa; phylum Chordata; class Mammalia; order Diprotodontia; family Phascolarctidae; genus Phascolarctos; species Phascolarctos cinereus. The sequence goes on from NW_027555847.1 coordinate 142,358,158, forward strand.
ACATACCCCTCTTTTTAATAAAGAAGTGTTGAACTACAGGTGCAGAATGAGGTATATTCTGACAAGTCATTTTATTTTGTCTTGAATGTATTTCTTTGTAACAAGGGAAGGTGCTGCAGGGGGAGGACAGATTTTGAAAAAAAAAGAGGAATGCAAAAATATTAATAAATTTTCAAGATATGCCTATCTTACTGGGAGAAGAAAAGCCTGGGGTTTCATACCACTGCCCAATTAGATAATTTGTTCTCTTCTCGCCTGCCACTGCCACATCAGTGGAAGGACCATGAATTGGAGAAGAGATGCTAGTGATTCCTTTCTCTTTTAGGTGGAAGAGGAGAGATGGGGAAGAGAGATAATGAGAGTACTGAGAAAGCACTAGTTAAACAAGGAAATCTGTGACCACAAGAAGCCAGTAGCTCAGATAAATGCTGGAGGAATCTTAACATTTTTGCTTTAGGTTTGATAAGTTATCTCATCACCTGAAGGAATCTTAATGAAAGCTTAGGATTTAGGTTGAACTAAACTTCTCATCAGCTATGAGGATTTTATAACTATATAGAAACTATTTTTTTTAATTTATCTAATGGTCCTATAGAATATTTCAATGATAGAGCTGTCTTGTTCTCATCATAAAGTACCTTTACTGGCTGGATGGCTAAGAGACAGTGTGATAAAGACAGTGTGTTTGGTTCTCTCTTTTCAACTGCTCCATGGAGGATATTCAATTCCAGGGTGATGATAACCATCAGAGATGGTAGAAATGGGATTCCTGCATAGGTATAGTATGATCTAGATCAGTGGTGTCAAAGTCAAATAAAAATGGAGGCTATTAAACCATACATAAGGATTTCTGCAGGCTGCATATTTTACTTAGAAAACTACATATTAACATTATCTATATTCTTTTGTATTTTTATTTTGTTAAATATTTCCAAATTTCATTTTTATTGGTTCAGGCTACACTGGGAGTGCATATTTGACACCCCTGAATGAGATGAGTGCAAGAGTCTCTTACAATCAGATTCTGTTTAATTGATTCCATGTCTTACTGATTGAATTAAGCTTCAGAGTAATCAATGGAAATTTCAGTGCAATCTTTGATATATTGAAAAGTTTTTAACTTTCAGGTTCATAATATTAAATTGTTAAGGGAATTTCAAAGTCCCTAAAAACAACCAGATTTAAATTGCCAGGGCCCTGGATGATTCTTTGAGGGTTTTAGATGGAACAGATGACTGCCAATGACTTCAGCAGAGTTAGAATGATCATGGCACTTCAAATTTCAGATTATTTCCTAGTGTTTCTTTGGCCATAGAAAATTACCATATTTATTCAAATACAGACTGCAATTATTTTCAATAGCTAGCTTATGCAAAACCTCAGTGCTATCTATAACCTTTATTTTTTTGACATGTGCCTGCATATTTTTTTCTTCACGAAGAGATCTCATTTTAATAGTGTGACTGATATTCATGGACACCTGATGAGGTTTATATCTCTGACTTTTGGTGACTGGACAAGCTTTGAATTGATCATTTTGCAAATCAAGATCATTTGGGTCCCTTTAAATGTCATTCTCTCAAATGAATGAAGCTACCATATGCTAACACTATCACAGGTTTAAAATGTAAAACCAGTAGTTGAGGTTAATCTAGGCATTCAGACTGTTAGTAGCACTGTGCCACTTTCCAAAGAATATTTCTGTGGCAAATCGGTATTAGAATATAGGAATTAGATTGCAATATAAGACTGAACAAGTAGTCTACTTAAGTGCACTAGAAACTGTGTCTTTAGCCCTGACATAATTAACAAGCCTGAAAGATATCCTTTTCACCCTGGGATATACAAAGAAAGCAAAATATATAAGATTACAAAAGAATTCAAATATGCTGAAATGCAGTTACTATAATATTTTTTTTAAAAAAAGTTCATAGACCCCAGGTGTAGAACTGCTGGTAGATCATCTGCAATTCTTTTCAGTGCTGTATTCTGTTATCTTCCACAACATTTGGGTCAAAAATTATCTCTATAAGTCTCAATAGAGAGGTAGCATGGCAGAGTGGGTAGAGAACCAGCCTTAAAATTAGAAAGACCTGGGTTCAAGTGTTGCTTCAGCACATAATGACTGTTTCTGGGTAAGTCACATAACTTTTCAGGGTATTAGTAGACTCTCTAAGACTATCAGTTGCAGAATAGGTGACATTCTGCATTAATTTCTTCAGAGTTTCTTAGGAGTTCTCCATTCCAATGAAATTGTGGGTCCATTTCAAAAAATGGACACTAAAATATTAGTGATATGTTGGGGGCAGGAGGATGCAATCCCATTTTTTAATATTTCAAGTAAACTTGCCCCTGTTCATAATGGCCTATGGCTTGATAGAATTGGATGGAATTTCTAGTCTAATGAAAAATGAAAGTCTAATGAAAAATCTCACTCAGGATATTTCTTTTATCTTATATTAATTGATACTTACCCTCCAACCTGATTTCATTGGTTTTTTTTAATCAACAAATGGGGGAAAAACATTCAAGTGGGTTCTGAAACCAACTTAAACATCTTAGTGATGAAGCTAGAATTGATCTCCCTTCCACAAAGTGTGAGTAAATGCATCATATTTCCAAAAGATAGAGACTATGTCTATCTACTCTTCTTTAACACAGCAAGGTTTCCTCCATCTATGGCATGCCTGACAGTTTGCTCGGCACATTGGATGTCTAACAAGTATGCCAGAATTGTGTATACATAAAAATCACTAGTTAATTTGCATGAAACATATTTTATTAGTTCTATATCATTGACAGATAGTGTTTTCTGATTCCAAACATGTCAAGATGAAGATAATAATAAATATATGAATGATGAAGGAAAATATTTTCAAGGGGACAAGATTGTGTTTAAATTTTCTTGTCACCACTAACTTTCATGGCAAATGGAATGATATCTGAGATGTATATATCTGAGATTTCCCTCAGTGTCAGTTAGAATGGATTTATGGTCCCAACTGTCTCAGTTCTCAGAATCTTTCAGTCTTTTAATATTTTTTCACAGCACCCCAAAACAAAAAGTTTCATTTACTAAGTGGTTAGGTAGAATATTTAAAATACCCCACTGGGACTTTGTGAGTTCAATGCAATACAATTTGGGGAACTGGAGATTTATAGTTTATGGATTTTTCCATAGATGTATTAGACCAAGCTAACAGATTTAGAAAGAGAAGGGACCTTTGAGATCATGAAGTCCAGTTTCCTCCTTTTCCAGATGAGGATACTGTGACCAGGAGAAATTAAGTGAGGGAGGCTAGGTGGGAAAATGCATAGAAGACTGGACCTGAAGTCAGGAGGACCTAAGTTCAAATCTGACCTCAGACATTTAGTAGCTGTGTGACTCTGGGCAAATCACTTAATCCCAATTGCCTCCAGAAAGAGAGAGAGACAGAGAGAGAGAGAGAGAGAGAGAGAGAGAGAGACAGAGAGAGAGAGAGAGAGAGAGAGAGAGAGAGAGAGAGAGAGAGAGAGAGTGAGAGAGAGAGAGAGAGAAATTAAGTGTGTGCCAATGGCATACAACCAGCAAATTAGCTAGAATCCCACCTCAGGTCCATCAACTCCAACTTCACTGCCTGACACCAAATATTCTGCTCAATACAATCCATGAAATCTGAAGATGGCATTGATTGTTTCCTGCCATTGATGTTGATAGTATTAGTGCTATTTCTAGGTTAGAAAACCCAGCAGCTAAAGTGAAAATTCAATCTCTAAAAATGCCTGATGTGTATATACTCTCTAATTTATGCTGCCCTTCTCTGAATTTTTACACATGAATAAGAAAAAATGAATTGAACAAGACAATGGAACAGTTATGACAAATTTCATTTTCCTGGGGTTTTCTAGCTGCTTCAAGATTGAGGCCATCCTCTTTGTGTTGTGTCTGGCAATGTATCTGGCAATCTTATTGGGCAATATTTTTCTGATTACGATTAGCATCTTACATTGCTGTTTTTATATTCCCATGTATTATTTCCTCAGTAATGTCTCCCTCCTGGATGTCTATTACATACTTCAGCTGCTACTCCAATGTTGTTCAGCTTTTTTTAATCAGAGATGTATATCATGTCCTTCTTTGGATATGCTATACAAATGTATCCCTTCCTTGCCATGGGGTCCACAGAGTGACCGCTCTTGGAGTAGTGTCAGATATGTGGCCATATGCAGCCCTCTCAAACAACCCATCATCATGAACAAGAGAGGCTGCCTACTTACGGCAGGGGTTCCTGGATGGCAGGCGGCCTGACTGCTTTTTGGAAATCCATTCTTGTGCTTCATCCATCCCTCTGTGGTCATTGCATCATTAATCATTTCACTTGTGAAATCTTATTGTTGAGTCACTTTTCAGTCATGTCCAACTCTTCATGAAAATCCCCGTTTGGGGGATTTTCTTAGCAGAGTTACTAGTGTGGTTTGCCATTTCCTGAGGAACTGAGACAAACAGCATCAAATGACTTGCCCAGGGTCATACAGCTAGTAAGTGTATGAGGCCAGATTTGAACTCAGGAAGATGAGTCTTCCTGACTCCAGGCCCAGCAGCTCTATCCACTATGCCACCTTTCTGCCCTGTGAAATCTTAATCATCCTGGAATTAGTTTGTATAGATCCCAACATGATAGAGTTTCTCATAATGGTGATCAGCATCCTTCTCATCTCTACTCCAGTACTCCTCATTTGTATCTCATACTTTTTTTTAAATTCTCCCCAGCACCCTGAGGATCAGTTCGGTTGAGGGCATAAGCAAAGCCTTCTCCACTTGTTCAGCCCATCTGGCATGGTGACTTTATTCTATGGGACAGCTCTGTCCAAGTACCTAAAGCCCTCTTCAGTAGATTCCCAGGAAATAGACAAATTTATGACTTTATATTGGGGTCACTCATATGCTGAATCCTATTATCTACAGTCTGAGAAATAACAAGGTAGAACAGGTTGTGAAAAAGTGCTGATTCAAAGCTGCTTTTATGCTTATTATGGTTACCATACTAAAATATATTAGAATGCGCACACACACACACACACACACACACACATGATGCACACTTCTTTTTTGATGATGGGGATCCAGACCTGTGATTTCACAGGTGTTGGCAGATCTCCAGTGCATAAACTCTTTCTATCAAATGTGGACCAACAATTGCTTTCTAACTACCTAAAGAGTTGCCTTAGGGCACTGAAAGGCTAAGTAATTTGTTTAAATTAAGATGGCACAATAATGCTGTCCTTCATTCTCGAAGAGGACCAAAATGACATCACTATGTTACAGTCTAGTTACAGTGTGTCTGACTGTGGCTAGGGGGAGTTGACGATTCCTCAGATAAAGGTCTCATATTTCAATAAGTAAAGAACTTTATCATATCTATAAGAATATGAGTCATTCCCCTATTGATAATGGTCAAAGGGTATAAATTCCCAAATTAACTATAAAGGATATATAAAGAAAGATGCTATCTGCACCAGAGAAAGAACTAATAAATAGAAGTATGTATAGAATAATTTTACATATATATACCTATTTGTCTCTAATATTACCTATCTCTAGGGTGGGTGGAAAGGAGGGAACAAAAAAAGAAATTTGCATAATAATAATGTAATTTGATAGGAATAGCAAGATGTGCATAGCAGATTTTCAGTTTCATACACACTAATCTTTTTTTATTGTACTATGTTATCGAAATGCATGTTTTATTCCATAAATTAAAAATAAAATAAATCAGTGTTGAATCAAGTATTTGTATAATCAATCACCACTATTACCTAATATTGTACTAGAAATGAAAGCTATAGCAATAAAACACAAAAAAGAAATTTAAGAAATAACAGTAGGCAATGAAGAAACAAAACTATTACGCATTGCAGATTGTCTGAGAGCATACATAAAGAACCTTAGAGAATCAATTAAAAAACTAGTTGAACCAAAGAACAACCTTGGCAAAGTAACAGGATATAAAATAAACCCATATAAATCTTCAGCATTTCCATGTATTACTAACAAGGCCAAATAAGAAGTGATAGAAAAACAAATTTAATTTAAAATAACTGCAGACAACATAAAATATTTGGGAATCTTCCTTGCCAAGACAAAACCAGAAACTAAATGAACAAATCTGCAAACATTTTTCACATAAATACAGACAAATCTAAACAACTGGAGAAATATTAATTGTTCATGGGTAGCATGAGCCAATATAATAAAAATGACAGTTCTACCAAACTTTATTTATTTGTTGCCATGCCAATCAAACTACTTAAAGATTATTTTATAGAACTACAATATATAATAATAAAATTTATGAGGAATAAAAAAGGGCAAGGATATCAAAGGAATCATTTTTTTAAATACTAAAGAAAGTGGCCTAGACATACCAGAATTTCTAAATATATTACAGAGCTATAATCATCAAAACAATCTGGTACTGGCTAAGAAATGAAGTGGTGGACCAGTGGAATGGATGAGGTACACAATACACTGTAGTAAATGACCATAGTAATTTTTGATCAACCCAAATATCCAAGCTTTAGGAAAAAAATTCATTATTTGATAAAAAAAAAAATTGGTAGGAAAACTGTAAAGTAGTTTGCAGAAACTAGGCATAGACCAAAATCTCATACAATATACCAAGATAAGGTAAAAATGGGAACATGATTTAGACATAGAGTGATATTATAAACAAATTAAGGAAGAATAGAAAATTTTACCTCTCAGATCAATAAATAAGGGGAAAGCTTATGCTCAAAAAAGAGATAGAGAGGATCACAGGAAGTAAATTGAGTAATATCAATTGCATAAAATTAAAAATGTTTTGCACAAACAATATTAATGCAGTCAAAATTAGAAGGAAAGCAAGCAACAGGGAAATTTTTTAACATGATTTTTTCTAATAAAAAGTTCATTTCTCAAATATGTAGTGAACTGAGCCAAATTCATAAAAATGAAAGCTATTCCCCAATTTATAAACATTCAAAAGATATGAATTGTATTTTCAGAAGAAGAAATTAGGGGCAACTAAGTGGTGCAATGGATAAAGCTCCAGCCTTGGAGTCGGGAGGACCTGAGTTCCAATCTGACCTCAGACACTTGACACTTACTAGCTGTGAGACCCTTAACTTAATCATTATTGCCTCACACACACAAAAAAGAAGAAATCAAAGCTATCGATAGTCATATGGGAAAAATTATCTAAATCACTATTAGAAAAATGAAAATTAAAACTTGCTCAGCCATTCTCCAATTGATAGGCATCACCTCAATTTCCAATTCTTTGTCACCATAAAAAGAGCTGTTATAAATATTTTTGTACATATAGGTGTTTTCCTTTTTAAAAAAAATCTGTTTGGGATACTGCCTTTGGCTTTCTAAATAGAAGTCACATTACTGAAATCTCTTTTTGTATGGAAATTCCTAAGAACTTTCACCAGCAGGCTCATGTCAAAGTCATAGTCTGTCTAAAGATTAAGAACACATGCTCTTTAATAAAAAAAAAAAAACTCATAGAAAGAGTTTGGCTGAGATTTAAAAATTTAAAATTTAATTTTATTATATATTATACCTGAAGATATTTAATATGTAATAGAATCACTGTGGTTTAATCCAGTCATGTGTATTATTCCCACACATGGTGAAAAAGTTCCTTTTTGAACTCCACTTGAAATCTTATCTTAGGATCAGATCCCTCCTGAGTTATTACAAAACACTAAGGCATGCATGTGGATATGCAACAATGCTAACTAACCTTTATCTGAGCTGATGGATATACCAATCTCCTCTTGTAATCTCATTTCTTTTTCCTGACCAAATAATAGCGTCTCAGGATTCACATTAATTTTCTCTCAGCCTTTCCTTTTCCAAGCAGAATGAGAAAGAAATCACTTGGCAAGAGGAAGGGGGGAAAGAGAGACAGTATGTTCTCCTCTAGTCTCTGTTTTCTGAGTGCAGATCTTCCTATTGGTGTGACAGATGGAAAAAAGAACTCTCTCTACTCCCTGTAATGACTTCAGGACCATAGAAATGCTTTCCCAAGTAGACCTGAGCAATGTCTTGACCTAATTCAGTTCTTCTTATTTAAATGTTAAGTCATGAAATTTAACAATTAAAAAAAAATTAAGCACCTGATAGAAACAAAGTACTGGTAGTCTCAAGGATGGACCATAATATGCTTCTTGCCCTCAAAGATCTTCAATATATTGGGATCATTGTGTATATATGAGTATGATACGAGGTAAGATGAGGGCAAAAGAGAGGGCTATACAAAGAATTTCTGTTATGGTCTTCACTCCAGAAGCAAGTTTCATGGTTGTAAAACTGTCTCTCTGCTGGCTAAGACCCAGGGAACTGCTGGTGGATGCTTTAACCTCCATTAAATAAGTAGGTATGATGATCAGAGTCATAACAAAAAATAAATTGTCGGGTAAGGTTTGCTGACAACTTTTGCTAGAATGTAGAGGTGTGGAAGATATGTAAGAAAACTTCCTTCATGAATCCACATCTGGACATTCATTTTCCTTGTTCACCTCCTTGTCTAAGCTAATAGTCTCTGAACTTTGCTGATTGCACAGCCATATCAGTAAAATATTCTCAAACTTGACTGCAAAATATACCTATATTTAGTTTTTATTTCATTATATTTAAGCACTAGAGGATGTCCCAAAAGTCCTAGTGTAGTTTTAATCTTTAATAGCTTTAAGCTATATGTGTACTGCATTATACATGCACTACTAATACATAATATATAACTATACACAATAATGGCAAACTTAAAAGAATGAGATAAAGATGAAATGAAAAATATTTAAAACTATTTGACTATTATATTTATTAAGGGTATTAAACATTTTTACTCACTAAAATATTAATAGTAATAAGATCAATGTGATTAAATATGCTTCATTATTTTTTTAAATCATTGCTTAACATTTTGTGATAGAGACTCAAATAAGTGTAACACAAGGTACAATTGTATATAGTACAAGTGTGCATAAAATAAGGAGAAAAGAGTCACTACAAATTACTCAAATACAATCTGAGCAGGAATAGTTCTCATTCTGTTGGGAGAATCAGAAAGACATCATGAAGGAAGTCACATGTGGGCTGGGTCTTGAAAGAATGAAAGGCTCTCAATAAGTCCCCTCTGAGATCAGTACTACTAGTTGACCTGACAAGAGGTTTGTAGTTGCTAGGATTCCTTCAGAAGCTTATTTTTTTTTCTTTATGGATCTAGCATAATTGTCCATAGCCATAGCAAGTTACATACCTTGGATTACAGAAGGAAATATATTGTCAAAGTCCTTCAAAAATTTTAGGTAGGTATCTTGTGATGCTGGGGCTCTCTTTTCATCTAGTTTGCCAACTAGGTCTAGAATATCATGTGTTTATCACAATCTGATGGAGGCCCTTTGACCTCTCTGTTCCAGAAAATATTTTGGAGAAGAGCATCTCCCCAATATCCTCTAAGTAAAAACTGAAAAAAATAATGCATTGTATCCTACATGAGTGAACTTTTTATTTTTCATGTTGTTGTTGTTTCATGAAGACAAAGTTTTCTATCTGTGCTTTGCTTTAAAATATATTAATTATTGACATCCCTTTCCCTTTTCAAGTTTTCCTCTACTTTTTGGCCCATCTAATTATTTGTTTACATGTAATTTGCCATACCTTAGGAACTTCTCATTTCTTTTAACTTCAGCAAAATATGCCATCATTTTATAAAAATGTATTTCTCCTGCTTGAATGGACTCTTTTGATTCAGTACTGGATACTCACTCCAAAAGAATACAGGGACATAAGATCATCTGGTAATATATATGTGCCACTAGTGGACAGCAGCTAACATATTGTTCAAGTCAGTCAACCATTATAATCATCTTCTTCTCCCAGATCACTTTTCCCCACTAATCACCTCTTCCACAGGAATCACCTCCTCCACAAGCATCACCTCCTTCCCTGGAACCGCCTCCTCCAAATCTACAACATCTTTTACAGAAATCAACAACTCTTGATGAATTGCTCTTTTCATCTGGAGTTAGGCATAAAAAACAACATAATAAAAGGCATAAAAGAAATATAGGAGGAATAACAAAAATAGTTATAACAATAATGGAATCCATGTTCTTCAGGATGTCTTTTCAATATCAAAGCAGGATCAATAAGGACAGCACAGTCTTGTCCATGTCAATTAGGTGCCAAACTTTTTCTTTCCGCTGCTGCTGTTTCTGAAATCCTTTGTTCATAGCTAATACATTTCTATTTCTTTTAGATTCACCCATTTCACATTATTCAGAGATTCTTGCCTTTGAGAGAAGCATCTGAAAAACAAAACCTTAGAAATCATAGGTAAATTATATTTGAGTGGGAAAAGCTTTATCAAAGACACATAGATTGTCTGAGCATCTACATTCATAAATTTCTTCAAAAGTTCTTTTTTCAATCAATCAAGCAAGAAATCAAAATTTGCTTTCCACTTCTGTGTCCAACACTGCACTAGGTGCTCAATCTACAAAGAAAAAGGAAATTCAATCCTTGTCCTTCAGAAGAAAAAATACAAGTGGAAACCAAATACACAAATTAGATTCAAAGTTATCTTAGGGGAAGGCAGTAGATGCTGAGTATCTGGTGGTGGGCAGTGGTCTGGTTAGAGAGGAAAGGAAACCAGAAAAGTCTTCCAGCAGAAGGTAGCATTTGATCTAAGACTTAAAGGCAAACCAGGGATTCCAAGACAATGAGATGAGGAGGGAATCCATTCCAGAAAGTGGGCACAACTAGTGCCAAGGGCACAGAAATGGGAGATGGAATATCCAGTGTGAAGAACAGCAAGGAGGCTAGTATTGCTGGATTGTAAAGTACATAGAACATATTAATGAGTAATAAGCCTGGTAAATACCAAAGCATGAGGTGGTATCAAGATGGAAGAGTAGCAGGCAATTTTCCCCTAGCTCTTTCACATGATCTGTAAAGTGCATGCACCAAGCTGAATACACATACATGAAGAGTGCAAAAAGTTTATACCATGGAGGGGAGAATGGTGGCAAACAGGAAAAAAATAATTGAACCTCAATCTCATCTAAACTAGTTCAAGGATGGAGGAACATACATTCACACACAGTTGAGTATGGAAATTCATCATACCAAACAGGGAAGTTGGAGGGGAAAGTGTTAACAGAAAGAGGAGAGGATAAAAGGGCAGATATTTTGAGGAAGGCAGTGGTCAGAAGCAAAGCAGATTCTTGTAGAGCAGTAAAAAAAAAAAAGACAATAAAGGGAAATTCACAGTTAGCAATCATAACCATGACTGATAGTGGGAGGAACTCATCCTTATAATAGTAGAGGATAGTAGAATAGAAGAGAAATATGAATTCAACAATATGTTGTTTCCAAGAAACAGAAAGGTACAGAGTTAAAATAAGAGGCTAGATAAGAATCAATTATGCTTCAGCTGAAGTAAAAAAATAAAAGGCAGTAATCATGATCTCACACAAAGAAAAAGCAAAAAATGGACATAATTAAAACAGAAAATCAGGGAAACTGTATGCTAAAAGGTACAATAGACAACGAATTAATATCAAAATTGAACATATATGTACAAAATTGGCAAGAAAAGCTAAATGAGCAATAGGTGGAGAAAGACAGTATAATCATACTAGTACAGGACCTCAATTTACCTCTTTCAGACCTAGATAAATCTAACCATCAAAAAAAGAAGAAAAAAGTTAGGATAAGGAATGCAATTTCATAAAACTTAGAGATGATAGAACTCTATAGAACATAATACAGGAATAAAAAGGAGTAAACCTATTCTCCATTGTGCATGGCGCCTTGACAAAAATTGACAATATGTTAGGGCATAGAAACCTCACAAACAAATGTAGAAAAGTAGAAATATTAAATGCATCTTTTCCTGACAACAATTCAATAAAAATTACATTCCATAAAAGCCTTTGAAATATATATATATATGTGTGTGTGTGTATATATATAATATATATATACACACATATATTAAAACAAACTGGAAACTAGGTAATTTAATTTTAAAGAGTGAGTGGGTTAAAGAATAAATCATAAAAATAATTAATAATTTCATTAAAGAGAATGACAACAGTGAGACAACCTACCAGATTTTGTAGGTTGCAGCCAAAGCAGAACTTGGGAAAATTTATATTACAAAATGCTTCCTTAAAAAGAATGAGAAAAAGGGGGGAGAGAGAGAGAAGATCAATCAATTGGGCATGTAACTAAAAATATTAAACTAATTAGCAAATTAAAATTTGAAATCCTGAAAATTAAAGGAGATGTTAATAATCTTGCAAGTTAAAGGGAAAAAAACCTCATTAATAAACTTGGAATTGTTTTTATTTTTTAAAACAAGTAATTGGCTAATTTTTATTTTTTTTCAGCCAAAGACAAAGTTTATTAAAGATTCACTATATTGGACACTATATCGGGGCAGCTAGGTGGTGCAGAGGATAGAGCACCAGCCCTGGAGTCAGGAAGACCTGAGCTCAAATCTGGCCTCAGACACATAATACTTCCTAACTGTGTGACTCTGGCAAGTCACTTAACCCAATTGCCTCACTAAAAAAAAAAAAAATTCACTATATTGGACAGACTCTTAAGTAATCTGAACATTTGTGATCTATTGCCTGGAGTAGAAGAATCTGAGCCTAATTTTATTTTTAAAAGACAGAAGAAAAGCAAATTATTAATTTCAAAAATGGAAAAGGTGAACTCACAACCAATGAAGATGAAAGAAAAGCAATTATTAGGAGCTACTTTTCACAGCTATGTTCCATTAACACTAACAATCTAAATAAAATGGATGAATATTTACAAAAAGGTAAATTGCCTAGATTAACTGAATAGGAAATAGAATATTTAAATAACCCTATCTTAGAAAAAGAGATTGAATCAATCACTAATGAGTTTCCTTAGGGAGAAAAAACTCCAGGACCAGATGGATTTACAAGTGAATTCTACCAACATTTAAAGAAGAATTCATTCTAATACAATATAATTTTTTTTAAAAAATAGCTTAAGAAGGAGTTTTACCAAATTTCTTTTATAACAAAAATATTGTTTTGATGCCTAAACCAGAGGGAGCCTAAACAGATCAAGAAAATTATGAATGTTGATGTAAAAATTTACCAAGGTGATTACAATTATATATTACAAAGTTTATACACTATGACCAGGTTGGATTTTTACCAGGAATTCAGGGATAGTTCAATATCAGGAAAATTATAAGCATAATTGACCATATCAAGAAGAAGACCAACAAAAATCATATATTATATCAATAGATGCAGAAAAAGCTTTTGACAAAATACCATTCTTATTCCTTCAAAGAAAAAAACACTAGAAAGCATAGGAGCAAATGGAGCAAAATTTACTTAAAATGGAAAGTAGTACCTATCTAAAATGAAGAGCAATAGAGATAAACTAGAAGCCTTTCCAATAAGATCAAGAGTGAAGCATAGGTGTCCATTATACCGTTATTATTCTATATTGTACTAGAAAAGCTATCTATAGAAATAAAATAAGAAAAAGAAATCAATGGAAAAAGCAAAGGCAAAGAAAAAACAAAACTATCACTTTTTACCAACAATATGATGATTTACTTAGAGAACTCTAGAAAGTCAACTGAAAAACAAGATGAAACAATAACAACCTCAACAGAGTTACAGTATATAAAATAAACCCATACAAATCATTAGCATTTCTATGTATTGCCAACGAAGCTTAGCAGCAAGAAATAGAGAAATTCCATTTGAGAAAATTACAGACAATAGAAAATACTGGAGGGTCTACCTGTCAAGCTATATAGAGGAACTATATAAACACTGTAGATTTTATATCTCCCCTTCAAAAAAAAATTTTCTTAGGGTTCCTTACTTTTGGGAGAAAGTGATTTCATAATAAGTCCAGCAAATTACCATTAAGACAGGTCAACTAATCCCTCGATGATTAATGACAGTTTGACAGGTTTACCAAGTTTATTTTTATACCAGAAAATAAAGGAACTATATTCATGAGGCTGATTCATAAGTTTTACAAAGAAGTAGGTAGATTCACAATATTCAGCTGCTGGGCATGTCAAAAGCACAATGGAAAATTTCTAGAGAAGGATGACTGCTAGATTCAATATTTCATTGGTTTAGAAATTATTTCCATCATTCTGTGAATTTTTTTTTGAGACATCTTCTTCAGTGGTTGGTCTTTTAAGGATTTCTGCTATGGGAGTATGATGCTCACTGAGAAAGAACTAACTTATTAAAAGATGAATTTGTGGTGAGCTGAGTCAACCCCCTCCTCCCCCCACCTCCAGCTTTCTAAAAATAGGATTCTGAGTGCAGTGATATCTAAGCTTAATTCTATGATTCTATTATTTTGTTTGTATAAAGACACATGTCCTATTCTAACTACTATTAAATCTTGTTAAAATATTCATTCATCAAATCTATAGGTAACTTAGGCTTAAAGGAATATTTATATTAGTTTAACTTCTTAAGAAAAGGAAATATATTGTTTTAATCAAACTAAAACAAATCAAAGTAATCAATATTAACTGATTTAGAGATCATTTTTTTCAACACCATTACAAAACAGTCTTCTGGGCCTGGAATCAGAAACCTCAGAGTTTAAATCTCACTCAAGATATATACTACCTGTGTCACTCTGGGCCTGTAATTACCTCACTTTTCTCAGCTATAGAACTGGGGACATAATAACAGCACCTACCTCCCAGAGTTGTTGTGAGGATTAAATAGCATGATATTTTTTAAAGCACTGAGCAAAGTGCTTTATAGTAGGTATATAGCAAGGAATTAATAAATGCTTATTCCTTGCCATTCCTCAAAGAACTTTGTGATTTGCACTCATTTTACTGCTGTTTCCTAATTTACAGTTTGATTCTTTACTTCCTTCAATCACCCTTCTATCTTGTTAATCTTCATCCTCTCCTTACCTAGTGGTTCCTTATCTATGGCTTTAAAACATGCTCATTTTCCTCAGCCTTTAAAAAAATCCCTTTATTAGACTCTACCTCAAGCTGTCAACCCATATCTCTCCCACCTCTTTCACAGCAAAACTGCTAGAAAGAGCCATACCCTCTCAGTGCTCCAACTTTCACACCTCTTCTTCAACTCAGTCTTGCTTCTAGCTTCAGTCAACTGCAGCTTCGCTCTCCAAAATTACCAGGGATTTTAAAATTGCCAAATCAAATGGTGTTTTCTTCTTCCTTGTACTTTTTGACATCTCAGCTGTTTTTAACACTTTTGAATACCCTTTCCTTCTAAACATTTTCATCTCTGGGTTTTTGTCATACCATGCTCTCCTGGTGTTTTTCCTAATTGTCTGAACACTCCTGATTCATTTTTGTTGATTCATCATCCTTTTCATTACCTCCAATTCTAGGTGTTCCAAAAAGATCTGTCCTGGAATCTCTCTTTTTTTCCCCTTTATACTATGTCTGTCAGTAACCTCATCAGCTCCCATGAGATTGAGTCATAATCTCCATGGAATGGGGGACATTCAGTCCAATGTCACCTTTCCTTTATATTATTGCAATATCCTCCTAACTGGCCTCCTTGCCTCAAGTCTCTCCCTACTCCAGTCTATCCTTCACATAGAGAGTAAAGTGATTTCCTTAAGCACAGATCTAACACGTCACTTCCTTACTCAATAAACCCCAGTGGTTCCCTATTGCTTCTAGAACAAAATGTGAACTCCTCTGTTTAGTTTTTAACACCCTTTTCCACCAGGCCCAATCTATCTTTCCAGACTTGTCTACCATTACTTCCACTCCTACACTCTGGCCAACTCATTCAATTTTCTTTCTTTCTATTACTCATGCATTTCCTGTCTCTATTCTTTGAACTGGCCATCCCCAATCCCTGTAATGTATTACCTCCTCACTTCTAACTCATAGAATCCTTCTCTTCTTTGAAGGTGAAGTTCTATATGAAGCCTTTCCTGATTTCCCTGACTGCTGATACTCTTGCTTCCTAATAATTTTATATTGTACCTTGTATTAATTCTTTTTATAGGGATATTGTGTATACTTATATACATACTGGTTGCCTTCCTTCTGAGACTAAAGCTTCTTTTGAGTAGCGATTATTTCTTTCTTTTCCTTTGTATCCCTAGCACCCACCAAGATGCCTGACAAATAGTAGGCATTTGCTATATGCTTGTTCATTGCTTGACTGACTATTATAAATAATTGCCTTTGTGTTTTAAAAATGCCAACTAATAAAAACATTTCAAAAGCAAATTATGATTAAAAGTGAAAACAACAGAAAAAGAAAACATAATTATTACATGAGTGGCAGCTAAGCATAACTTTAGGCTGCATTCATAGAAGTTTAGAGTACAGGGTGAGTAATGGGATGTGGAGAAACTATCATTTCCCCTGATCAGAGCACACTTTTGAGTACTGTCTCCATTTCTAGGCACCATATTGTTGAAAGGACATAGACAAGGCAAAAGAAAAGCCTAAGTGCAAGCCTTGAATTAAGCATTCTTTTTTTTTTAACCAATATTATCTCATTTGCTTTTCACAACAAAGCCCAAAATGTAGGTGTCATTACTATCCCCATTTTACATAGGAGGAAAGTGAAATAAACAAAAGTTAACTGAATTACCCAGGGTCACACAGTTAGTGTCTGAGGCCATATTTGAACTTGCGTCCTCCTGACTTCAGGCTCAGTGCTCCCACTGAGCTACCAACTGCCTTGAACTGGTTTGGGCTCCAAGAATGGTAACCAGGGTGCTATAGAAACTCAAGACTATAACATACGGGGATTTCTTGTAGGAACTAAGGTATTTAACGTGAAGAAGAGAAGAGATGGGGGTAATTGATGCTGCCTTCAAATGTACAAAGATGCCATAGAAGAGGGAGTGCACTTATTTTACTTAGCTCTAGAATTAATAAGCAGTAGCTAAAGAAGGTAGACTTCAGCTCTATATGATGAATATTGTACTTAGAGTTTGAGGGAACCTCAGAGTCCATCTGGCCCAAATCACTCATATTACAGTTGAGGAAATTGAGTCTAAAAGAGCAAAAGTCATCTGCCGAACATCATATAACTACTAAGTGGCTGAGTCTTGATTCAAAGCCAGATTTCTCTGACTTCAACGCCAGGGAGCTTTGCATTAAACCAGTTTATTTCTTTTTGAAGAAATCAATGAATTTCTGTGACTAAGTAGAGCCGGGAATTCATTAGTTGCCTAGAAACTTACTTAAAATTGTTTATTTGGTCCCCACCAAAAAAGAAAAAAAGAAAGTAAATGGTGTAAGCTTCATTACCCTCATGGGCACCTGGAAAACTGAGATTAACCAGGGAAGAAACGTCTTCATATTTTTACTTTTAAAAACACAGAATATGCCTCACATCTGCTTCATTTGGGCCACACTTAACACCTAACATGGGGGATAAACTGTTGGACTTTGGTTCTTCTATTCTAGCCTCAATCATTTTCTACTCTAATTTGACTTTTATATTGTATAGATAATAAATATCCTCACACAGGTACAGTAAAATCCTTTTAGCTAACTGAAAAAGAAAAATAAAAAAATAACACAGTCTCCTGCCCAGGCCCTATTTCCTTATTTGGAAGGCTCAGGAATTGCATTATATGATCTCTAAGGTATCTTTCAACTCTCAAATTCTAATGTATGAGTCATTGCATCTTAGAAATGGAAACAGAATCATCCCTAGACAATGACATCCCTCATCCCCACCAGTCATCCTTGCTGGGTTCTCTTGGTTCACTTTGGTTGACCATGAGCTGAGGAGACTCCTCTTCCATGAGTCTCCAGCTTGTTTTTTGCTTGTCAGTGTCCTTCCAGGCACAGGCAGCAGCACACCCGATGAGAGAGAGGGCTAGATTAAGATGAAAGGTAGTGGGAAGAAGGGCACTGTCTTACCTGCAGCAGCAGACAATGGTCTCTCAGAGTCTGGGAGACAGCAAAAGATGGCTTCAGAAAAAGCAAGGTGTATTCAGAGCTAGGGTACACCCCTGAGTCCTGCATGTCTTTGGCTGCTACACAACAGCTAAAAATCTTCAGTTGCACGTAAGAGAGGATATGGACAATTTTAGTAGAGATCTAAGTGAGTCTTTGTCCCAACCCTTCTGAGGAAGGTGCCTTCCGTTTGGAGCTGAAAGTTCAACCCTCTTTTTTTTTTCTAATCATACAACATACAATGAGATGCAATGAAGGGCATTATGAAATAGGAGATAAAGAGCTGGCCTTGGAGCCTGAAATGGCAGGTTTAAGTCTTGCCTCTAACATACACTGACTTTTTATCCCCACACAAGTTACTTCTCAGTGCCCTAGAAAATTCTTTAAGACTCTAAATTTCAGACAAGGTACACATTGGTGGAGGGAGTTTCCTCCTTTAGGAGTTCCCTGTACCAATGAAGTCACAGCCTGGTGCCAATCCTAATGAAACCAACAGTAACCCACAGACTCCCTCCTTCCAGATTTCAATAAAACTGGCTGTTTCTGCCAAAGTTACCTTGTGATCTGCTGCTGTTGTTATTGTTTGTCCTTCATTTTCAAAGAGGATCAATGTCATCACGGCTTGACGTGTTGATTCATTCATGATTTGGATTTAAGTGAGGCAGATGTGCCTAATGATTTATTTCCTCCCAGAAGGAGTATGCTATCTTTTAACATTTATTGGACTGAAGGAATCAGGACCCACTGAAGGCACTTTGATGGAGTAGGGTGTTGGGGTTGCACAGAAGTTCTCCAAAAAAAACCCCACAAATTTGATGGAAGGAAGAGAGACAGTATTCATTTTCTAGGGTTTAAAACCATGTAATCCATCTCCCAGAGCAAGTGAGCCTTCCACAGCCCTACTTTTTCTGGCACTGGTCCTGTTAGCATTTTGCAGGATGGACAGAGAAAAGATTGGGGTGGGGGAACAGGCATCAAAATAATAGAGTGTTTGTACTTGAGTCACCACTACTCCTTTTTTATTTCCTTCTTCCCTGTAAACGTATAAAATGAAACAACTGAAAACTATCATTAATGTCCCAGAAGAAGAGAGGACTCTTGTATTGGAATAGGAAGGGGAGTAAGCAATGAGGAGTATGCTAATATCCAATGAAAGACAGCCCTAAAGTCTATGTCATTCATCCATCCATCCATTTCCATAAACATTTGCTACGTATTGATTATTTCTAAGGCAATGTGCTTGACATTGCAGAGATAAACAGATGTATAACACAAGGCCTCTCCATTCCAGGAGTTTAGAGTGTGGCGGGGAACATAAGTAATAAATTTGATGCTTTAAGATTTGCAAAGTGCTTCACAAATATTATCTCATTTTATCCTCACTTTGACCCTGGACCGTAGGTGCTATTATTATCCCCATTTTACAGATGAGGAAACTGAGGTAGTCAGAGCTTAAGTGACATGAATGGGATTACACAATTAATATGAGTCTGAGGACAAATTTGAACTCAGATCTTCCTGACTCTATGTCCAGTACTCTGTCCTCTGCGCCTCCTTTTTGTTGTTTGTCCTTCATTCTCGAAGAGGACCATGACATCAGGGAGATGATGCCATGACATGCAAGTGAATTGGACTTCAGTGAGGGAGCATTGTGCAAAGTCACCAGCCTCACTTTCTGACAGTCAATCCCCTGTGCTTCCTAGCTAATCTCTATGAAAAATCACTCAGTCTACTCTAAGGAAATTACTCTTCCTACTCCTTTCTCACTCCTCCCACCACTCTTAGCCCTTTCTTCTGGCCTTTGGCAGAGAATGTGTGGTACAAGGGCAATGCTGGTATCAGGGTAGGGAAAGTAGCAAGGTCATATATAGTACACAGAAATGTCATCCTCCTCTCTCCGGACCTCAGCTGCCCAGGGGAATTACCCAAGTTCTAGTACTAGCAAAGGGAAGGAAGAAGTGACAGGTGGTTACTTTTTTGCCTATATTTCTTAGTATACTTTCTCGTCCAGTTCTTGTTTTCACACTATAGTCTTCTAACATTTCTTCTTCTTTGAATAAGCATTTAAACACTAATGAGTTAATGGGCTTCACTCACTTAGCAGTATAATAATACTGTATAGTATATAATAAAACAGTATAGTATAATAATAACTAACTTTTATATACTATTTCAAGTTTTGCAAAGCATATGAAATGTTATATGACAGCAAACCTGTATGTTTGAAAGAAATGGAAAATTACCCATAAAATATAAAATATTCAAATTAACTGAACATGAAACAACACAAAGAAAATAGGAATAAATGAGCCACAAAGGCATGAAAGAGGGAAAAAAAATTTGGTATGACACATTTATAGGTGAAATTTGTCAAATGTGTAAAGAGCAAATAATATCAATGCTACACATATTATTCTCAAAAATTAAGAAAGAAAACAGTATACCAAGTCTCTATTAGGAGACTTCTAAAGTATTAATATTTTAGCCAAAAAAAGTACAAAACATAAAAAAGAGAACTAAAGGCTAATTTCACTAATGAATTTATACACACACACACACACACACACACACACACACACACATACATATGTATTTAAATAAAAACCTAATTTAAAAAAACCTATAATAATATTTGTTTTTTTTTATTTTTTGGCAAGGCAATTGAGGTTAAGTGACTTGCCCAGGGTCACAAGCTAGTAAGTGTCAAGTATCTGGTCTGAGACCAGACTTAAACTCAGATCTTCCTGACTTCAGGGCTGGTGCTCTATCCAGTGGTGCCACCTAACTGCCCCTACAGTAATACTCTTAAGACTATTTACGTCATTCAAAGCTGGATTTATTCCAGGAATACAAGAATGTTTCAACATGAGGAAAATAAATTAACATAATCATATTTAAAGCAAAAATACTAAAAACTACATGGAAACGAAATTATAAGAAAGGTGTGCCAGGCTGGGAGCACAGCCAGGGCAGCATGGGTGCGCAGGCCACAGCAAACCTGGAGCAGGCCTCAGAGGACTGAATCACAGGCAGCTGTCTCAGTTTCCAGACTCCTCAATACACAAATGCCAAAGACAACTTAGAAGGTCAGTGGGAAAAGTCTGTTTCTGCAGTGCTCAGGGGAGGAAGGCGGGTTTCAGCTCCATTCCCCAAAAGCGTGGCCTTGAGAGCAGATGCTTCCCCAGCTTCAAGCCCACAGACTGAGGGGGACTCCAGTGGGTGATCAGAGAGGCATTACAGGGATCTCTTTGCCAGTGCTGAGGCAAGAATCTCTTGCTTTGCCTGTGCTTGGATCTGGGTCACAGTTCTGGGCAGCAGTGCTGGGGTGAGGAGGAGCAATGACTTGGAGAAGCTTGTAGTGGCTGTGAAGAGGAACCCCTCCTCACAGTTACAGGGCAGAAAGGAATACTTGTGGTCACAGGCCAGGAAAGGAGTAAACACCTGGCCCCTTATCATACACCTTGGAAGAACTGAAAATTTACAGGTCCCTACAAGTATCTCTGAAAACAGCTATACAAACCCCCAAAGCTTGGGACAGTACACTGTCCACATTGGAAGCAGACTCTTACCTTAACAAAGAGTTTAAAACTCAAGTAATTGGCTGGGATCATGAGCAAGCAGCACAAAAAGAGTCAGACTATATTATCTTACTTTGGTGAAAAAGAAGATCAAAATATACAACCAGAAGAAGACAACAAAGTCAAAGCTCCTACATCCAAAGCCTCCAAGAAAAATATGAATCAGTCCCAGGCCTTGGAAGAGCTCAAAAGGGATTTTGAGAAGCAAGTAAGGGAAGTAGAGGAAAAACTGGGAAGAGAAATGAGAGTGATGCAAGAAAATCATGAAAAACAAGTCAACAGCTTGCTAAAGGAGACCCAAAAAAATACTGAAGAAAATAACACCTTAAAAAATAGCCTAACCCAAATGGCAGAAGAGATCCAGAAAGCCAATGAGGAGAAAAATTCCCTAAAAAGAAAAGTTGGCCAAACGGAAAAGGAAGACTAAAAGATTACTGAAGAAAATGCTTCCTTAAAAATTAGAATGGAGCTATTGGAAGCTAATGACTTTATGAGAAATCAAGACACTGTAAAATGAATCCAAAAGAATGAAAAATTAGAAAACAATGTGAAATATCTCATTGGAAAAACAACTGACCTGGAAAATAGATCCAGGAGAGAGAATTTAAAAATTATTGGACTATCTGAAAGCCATGATCAAAGAAAGAGCCTAGACATCGTCTTTCAAGAAATTATCAAGGAAAACTGCCCGGATATAGTAGAACCAGAGGGCAAAATAGAAATTGAAGGAATCCACAGATCTCCTCCTGAAAGAGATACCCAAAGGAAAACTCCTAGGAATATTATAGCCAAATTCCAGAGTTCCCAGGTCAAGGAGAAAATATTACAAGCTGCCAGAAGGAAACAATTCAAGTACTGTGGAAACACAATCAGGATAACACAAGATTTAGCAGCTTCTACATTACAGGACCACAGCGAATGGAATGTAACTTTCTGGAGGGCAAAGGAGATAGGATTACAACCAAGAATCACCTACCCAGCAAAACTGAGTATAATCCTTCAGGGGAAAAAGTGGTCATTCAGTGAATAAAGAGGACTTTCAAGCATTCTTGATGAAAGACCAGAGCTGAATAGAAAATTTTGACTTTCAAATACAGGATTCAAGTGGAACATGAAGAGGTAAACAGGAAAGAGAAATCATAAGAGACTTATTAAGGTTGAACTGTTTACATTCCTGCATAGAAAGATGATATTTATAACTCATGAGACCTTTGTCAGTATTAGGGTAGTTGAAGGAAGAAAATTATATGTATGTATAGATAGATAGATAGATAGATAGATAGATAGATAGATAGATAGAGGGCACAGGGTAAGTTGAAGATTAAGGGGTCATATCTGGAGAATAAAATTAAGGGATGAGAGAGGATGATACTCGGAGAAGAAGAAAGGGAGAGGTAGAATGGGGTAAACTATCTCAAAAAAACCCAGAAAAGTCTCTTACAGAGGAATGGAAACAGGGGTAGGTGAGAGGGAATGAGTGAATCTTATTCTCATACTATTTGGCTTAAGGAGAGAATAACATACACATTCAATTGAGTATGGAAATCTGTCTTACCCTACAGGAAAATAGGGGAAGAAGGGGACAAGAGAGCAGGGGGATGATAGACAAGAGGACAGATTCGGAAAGGGGGTAATAAGAAGGAAATACTTCTGAGGAGGGACAGGGTCAAAAGAAAGAATAGAATAAATGGGAGGGCAGGATAGGATTAAGGGAAATAGAGTTAGTTTTTCACAACATGTCTACTATGGAAGTGTTTTGCATAACTGCACGTGTATAACCTATAATGACTTGTTTGCCTTTTCAGTGAGGATGGGTGGGGAGGGAGGAAGAGAGAAAATTTGAAACC
The DNA here is from genome assembly GCF_003287225.1 of Phascolarctos cinereus. Taxonomy (NCBI): domain Eukaryota; kingdom Metazoa; phylum Chordata; class Mammalia; order Diprotodontia; family Phascolarctidae; genus Phascolarctos; species Phascolarctos cinereus. Next base: position 142,381,579 of record NW_027555847.1, read on the forward strand.
TAAAGTTTTAAAAACATATGTTTAAAAAAATGTTTTTACATGCTACTGGGAAATAAGAAATACAGGAGATGGGGTATAGAAGTCTATCCTGCCCTACAGGAAAATAGAAGGGGAAGGGGATAAGAAAAGGTGGGGAGAGATAGAAGAGAGGACAAACTAGGAGGAGGGATATTCAGAATGCATGCCATCTTGGGTTGGGGGGAGGGGTGAGATGGAGCAAAAATTTAGAACTCAAAAACTTGTGGAAGTGAATGTTGAAAACTAAAAATAAATAATTTATATTTTAAAAAAATTTAAAAAATTAAAAATTAAAAAAAAAAGAATTAGCTGGCTCAAACGGACTAAAGGTTCAGGCCTTTAACATTATTTCCTGGTCACCAGAGCATAAAGGAGGAAGAACTCCAGACTCCCTCTCAGGTTTGGCTAACATATCATAGTGGGCAACACAAGTAGGAAATCTTTACCCAATAGAGACCACTCTCAGTATCAGTGAATATAAATATGCTTTTTAAAAAAATTTTATTTATTTATTGATTTATAAACAATCACTTCCATATGCTTTTGAGTTGAAAATTTTTCTCCCCTTCCTTTCCCCGACCCTCCCCAAGACAGCACACAATTTGATATAGGCTTTACATTTACATTCCTATTAAACATATTTTCACATTAGTGAAGTTGTAAGCAAAAATTAAAACCAATAGGAAACCATCAGAAAGATGAAACAAAACTCAACAGAAGGTAAAAATAAGTGATAGCAATTTGACTTCCATAGTTCTTTCTTTGGATGTGGACAGTGTTTTCCACCACGAGGCCTCTGGAGATGTCTTAGATCCTTGTAATGCTGAGAAGGGTTCAGTTTAACAATATTAGTCATGCATAACATGGCTGTTATTGTGTACAAAGTCCTCTTGGTTCTGCTCACTTCACTCAGCATCAGACCATATAAGTCTTCCAGGTTTTTTGAAGTCAGCCTGTTCATCATTTCTTATAGCACAAATAGTATTCCATTACATTCATATACCACAACTTGCTCAGCCATTCCCCAATTGATGGGCATCCTCTCAATTTCCAATTCTTTGCCACCACAAAAAGAGCTGCTATGAATATTTTTGTACATGTGGGTCCTTTTCCCATTTGTTTGATCTCTTTGGGATATAGCCCTAGAAGTGCTATTGCTGGATCAAAGGGTATGCACATTTTTGTAGCCCTTTGGGCATAGTTCCAAATTGTTCTCCAAAATGGTTGGATCATTTCACAACTCCACCAACAATGTATTAGTGTTCCAATTTTCCCACATCTTCTCCAACATTTATCATTTTCCTGTTTTGTCATGTTGGCCAATCTGATAGGTGTGATGTGGTACCTCAGAGTTGTTTTGATTTGCATTTCTCTAATCAATAATTAGAGCATTTTTTCATATGACTATAGATGGCTTTAATTTCTTCATCTGAGAACTGTCTGTTCATATCCTTTGACCATTTATCAATTGGGGAATGGCTTGTGCTTATAAATTTGTCTTAATTCTCTATATATTTTAGAAATGAGGCCTTTATCAGAGAGACTGGTTGTAAAAATTCTTTCCCAATTTTCTACCTTCCTTCTAATCTTAGTTGCATTGGCTTTGTTTGTGCAAAAACTTTTCAATTTAATGTAATCAAAATTATCCATTTTGCTTTTCATAATGTTCTCTATCTCCTGTTTGGTCATGAATTCTTCTGTTCTCCATAGATCTGATAGGTAAACTATTCCTTGTTCTCCCAGTTTACTTATGGTATCAGCCTTTATATCTAAGTCATGAACCCATTTTGACTTTATTTTGGTATATGGTGTGAGATTTGGGTCTATGCCTAGTTTCTGCCATACTCTTTTCCAGTTTTCCCAGCAGTTTTTTTCAAAGAGTGGGTTCTTATCCCAGAAGCTGGGGTCTTTGGGTTTATCAAATAATAGATTACTATAGTCATTGACTACTGTGTCTTGCATATTTAACCTATTCCACTGATCCACCTCCCTATTTCTTAGCCAGTACCAAGCAGTTTTGATGATTGCTGCTTTATAATACAATTTAAGATCTGGAATTGCTAGGCCACCTTCCCCTGCATTTCTTTTCATTAGTTCCTTTGATATTCTGGACCTTTTGTTTTTCCAAATGAATCTTGTTATTATTTTTTCTAACTCTATAAAATAATTTTTGGTAGTTTGATTGTGTATGGCACTGAATAAGTAAATTAGCTTAGGTAGGATTGTCATTTTTATTATATTAGCTCGGCCTACCCATGAGCAACTGATGTTTTTCCAATTATTTAGATCTGATTTTATTTGTGTGAAAAGTGTTTTGTAATTGTGTTCATAGAGTTCCTGGGTTTGTTTTGGAGGTAGACTCCTAAATATTTTATAATGTCTACAGTAAGTTTAAATGGGATTTCTCTTTCTATCTCTTGCTGTTGGGCTTTGTTGGTAATATATAGAAATGCTGATGATTTATGTGGGTTTATTTTATAGCCTGCAACTTTGCTAAAGTTGTTTATTATTTCAAGTAGTTTTTTACTTGATTCTCTAGGATTCTCTAAGTATATCATCATGTCATCTGCAAAGAGTGATAGCTTTGTTTCTTCTTTGCCTATTCTAATGCCTTCAATTTCTTTTTTTCTCTTATTGCTAAAGCTAAGGTTTCCAGTACAATATTGAATAACAGTGGTGATAATGGACATCCTTGTTTCACCCCGATCTTATTGGAAATGCTTCTAGCCTGTCCCCATTACATATAATGCTTGCTGAAGGTTTTAGATAGATGCTATTTATTATTTTAAGGAAGACTCCATTTATACCTATGCTTTCTAGTGTTTTTAATAGGAATGGGTGTTGTATTTTATCAAAAGCTTTTTCTGCATCTATTGAGATGATCATGTGGTTTCTGTTGGTTTTGGTGTTGATATGCTCAATGATGCTGATAGTTTTCCTAATATTGAACCAACCCTGCATTCCTGGTATAAATCCTACCTGGTCAGAGTGTATTATTCTTGTGATAAGTTGCTGCAATCTATTGCTAGTATTTTGTTTAAAATTTTTGCATCTATATTCATTAGAGAAATTGGTCTATAATTTTCTTTCTCTATTTTGACTCTTCCTGGTTTAGGTATCAACACCATATTTGTATCATAAAAAGAATTTGGTAAGACTCCTTCTTCACCTATTTTCCCAAATAGTCTATATAGTATTGGAATTAATTGTTCTTTAAATGTTTGATAGAATTCGCATGTAAATCCATCTGGCCCTGGAGATTTTTTCCTAGGGAGTTCATCAATGGCTTGTTCAATTTCTTTTTCTGAGATGGGGTTATTTAAGTATTTTACTTCCTCTTCGTTAATCTGGGCAATTTATATTTTTGTAAATATGTATCCATTTCACTAAGATTGTCAAATTTGTTGGCATATAGTTGGGCAAAATAATTCCTAATTATTGTTTTAATTTCCTCTTCCTTGGTGGTAGCTTCACCCTTTTCATTCTTGATACTAGTAATTTGGTTTTCTTCTTTCTTTTTTTAATTAAATTAACCAAAGGTTATCTATTTTATTGGTTTTTTCATAAAACCAGCTCTTAGTTTTATTTATTAGTTCAATAGTTTTCTTAATTTCAATTTTATTAATTTTTCCTTTGGTTTTCAATATTTCTAATTTGGTGTTTAGTTGAGGATTTTTAATTTGTTCTTTTTCTAGTTTTTTTAGTTGTATGCCCAATTCATTAATCTCCTCTTTTTCTATTTTATTTATGTAAGCATTTAGAGATATAAAACTTCCCCTAAGAACTGCTTTCGCTGCATCCCATAGTTTTGGTATGTTGTCTCATTATTGTCATTCTCTTGAATGAAATTATTGATTGTTTCTATGATTTGTTGTTTGACCCAATCATTTTTTAGGATTAGATTATTTAGTTTCCAATTATTTTTTAGTCTATCTTTCCATGGCCCTTTATTACATATAATTTTTATTGCATCATGATCTGAAAAGGATGCATTTAATATTTCTGCCTTTCTGCATTGGATTGTGAGGTTTTTATGCCCTAGTACATGGTCAATTTTTGTGTATGTGCCATGTACTGCGAGAAAAAAGTATATTCCTTTCTATCCCCATTCAGTTTTCTCCAGAGGTCTATCATACCTAACTTTTCTAATGTTCTATTCACCTCCTTAACTTCTTTCTTGTTTATTTTGTGGTTAGATTTATCTAGTGCAGAGGGGGAGGTTCAGGTCCCCACTAGTATAGTTTTGCTGTCTATTTCTTCCTGTAACTCCCTGAACTTCTCTCTAAGAATTTGGATGCTATACCATTTGGTGCATATATGTTTAGTAATGATATTACTTCATTGTCTATGGTGCCTTTTAGCAGGATGTAGTTTCCTTCCTTATCTCTTTTGATTAGATCTATTTTTGCTTTTGCTTTGTCTGAGATCAGGATTGCTACCCCTGCTTTTTTTACTTCAGCTGAAGCATAATATATTCTGCTCCAGCCTTTTACCTTTACCCTGTATGTGTCACTCTTTTTCAAATGTGTTTCCTGTAAACAACATATTGTAGGATTATGGTTTTTAATCCATTCTGCAATCCATTTCCGTTTTATGGGAGAGTTCATCCCATTCACATTCACAGTTATGATTACTATCTGTGTCTTTTTCTCCATCCTTTCCCCCCTTTATGCTTTTCTTTCTCCTTTTTCCTTTCCCCCCTCACTGGTGTTTTGCTTTTGACTATGGCCTCCTTCAGTCCCCTCCCCCTTTTATTATCCCTTTCCCTTTTCTTCCCCTTTAGTCTTACTGCTTCTTCCCTCCCTTCTTCCCCCCTTTTTCTTTTCCCCTTTTCCCTCCTACTGCCTATAGGGCAAGTTAGATTTCTATACCTAACTGATTATATTATGCCCTTCTTGAGCCAAATCTGATGAGAGTAAGGTTCAAACAATGCTCACCCCCCCCTTCTTTCCCTCTGCTGTAATAGGATTTTGTGTCTTTTCCTGTAATGTAATTTACCCTTGTCTGCCTCCTCCTTTCTCAGTACATTTTCTAAGATCAGATTGATCCACTCATTTGGATCCATTTAACCCACTTGATTAGATTTTTTTTTATCATTACATCAAAGTCAACTAATATCCACCCTCTTTATGTATACTCCTTTAACAAGTTGTAATAATAATACAGTTCTCAAGGGTTGCAAGTGTCGTATTCCCTTGTAGGGCTTTAAACAGCCCTCCTCCCCCATTAACAACATATTATATCTTTCTGTCCCATTTACCTTTTTACGTCCTTCTTGAGTCCTGTACTTGAAGATCAAATTTTTTGTTGAGCTCTGGTCTTTTTATCAAGAAAGTTTCAAAGTCTCCTATTTCGGTGTATATCCATCTCCTCCCTTGAAAAATGATGCTCATTTTTGCTGGGTAGTTGATCCTTGGCTGCAATCCAAGCTCCTTTGCCTTACAGAATATCGTGTTCCACACCCTGTGGTCTTTTAATGTAGAAGCTGCAAGGTCCTGTGTAATCCTGACTGTGGTTCCATGATATTTAAATTGTTTCTTTCTGGCTGCTTGCAGCACCTTCTCTTTCATCTGGTAATTTTGGAATTTTGCTGTTATAGTCCTTGGTGTTGTCAATTTGGGATCTCTTTCAGGTGGTGATCAGTGGATTCTTTCTATGGTTATTTTCCCTTCTGGTTCTAGGACTTCAGGGCAGTTTTCCTTTATGATTTCCTGAAAGATACTGTCCAGGCTCTTTTTTTCATCATGATTTTCAGGTAGTCCAATAATTTTTAAATTGTCTCTCCTGATGATTTTCCAGGTGGTTGTTTTACTGATGAGGTATTTTGTTTTCATCTATTTTTCATTTTTTTGTTTCTGTTTGACTGATTCTTGCTCTCTCATAGAGACATTAGTTTCCATTTGTCCAATTCTGGTTTTTAACAGATTTTCTTCTTTCAGTTTTTTTTACTTCCTTCTTCAATTGGCCAATTGTGTTTTTAGGGACTTGTTTTCTTCAGTGTATTTTTTTTTCCCAATTGGCCAATTGTATTTTTGAAGGACTCCTCTCTCACATTTGACTTTTAAAATCCTTCTTGAGCTCTTCTAAGAAGGCTTTTTGGGCTTCAGACCAGTTCATATTCCCTTTTGTTGTTGCAGATGTGGGTTTGTTGACAATGTTGTCCTCTTCAGAATTTCTGTCTTGATCTTCACTCTTCTCATAATATGAATCTATGGTACGTTTCTTTTTACTCATGGTGTTTCTTTATTCCCTGGCCTTTAAAGAGATTGAGCTCTCCTGATGGGGAACAGAGGGCACTGACCCAAGCTTCTTGTGTTGGGAGACCAGGTCGTGGTCACTGGCTTTGTGTGCTAAGGTATCTTATGTTGGCAATTGGAGGCTGTAGGTTTCTGGCAGCTTACCTAGTGTTGGGGTAGAATCAGCAAGGCTGGAACTTCCAGGGAGTTCTAGGTTGCCTGCTGTTCCTTTCCTTTAGCTTTCTTCAGCTCCTTTTACATAGGTGCTGCAGGGTGTTTATCTGCCTGGGGCCCCCTGCAGTGTTGTCTCCCTCGTTTCTGCTAATGCACTGGGAGATTGCTTTGCAGTAGAGTGCCGAGGCACCTGGTGGTTTTCTGAGCTGGTTTCCGCTGGTTCCCCCTGCCCTCACTGAGGCACTTGGAGGTCCAGGTGTTGGTGTTTGCCTGCTCTAACACCTGGGCTTCAGGATTTCTTCACAATTGGAGGCTGCAGGGTTGTTTTCTTCACCTCCTTTCAGATGAATGCATCAGGGTACTTATCTGCTTGGGGCCCCTTGTAGTTCTGCCTCATTTATTTTTGCTGAGGCACTGGGAGACCCATTTGCTGGGCTGCTGCACTGCTGCTCCCCATCTTTCTTCTAGTTCTGATGTTCCAGGGTTTTTTTCTGGGGTGATATTTTCTGGGTTTTCAGAGGTTAATAGGGGAGAGTGAGAGTGGCTACCTTTTCACTCTGCCATCTTGGCTTCTGGAAGTAGAAGTCCATGAATATGCTTTTTAAATATCCTTTCCTTCTTGTGGCCATGTAAATTTGATTTTATTAACTATTTTTGTTCTACCAGTGTCTCATTTTATTGCAATACTGACCTTAAACTCCCAGAGTAGGAGCTTGAGTCAGGTTGAGCCCAAAACAAAATTCATGTAGTATTATAATGCCTTCCTAGAACCATCCCCTCAAAACTGAATACTGCAAAATTATAATAACCAAACTTGGCCCCCAAAAACAGGCGTGAAAAAGCATTTCCCTCCATTTCCTTAAAGGGGTGTATATGTGTGTGTAACATTGCATATAATGTCAGACTTTTCAATATGTCAGTTTTGTTGAACTGTTTTTTCCTCCTTTTGTTCCTAGTTATAAGATATTTTTCTCTGAGTGCAAGGACACATTGGGAAATTTAGGTCATGTAAAAATAGAAGATATCAATAGAATATTACATGTTGCTGTCTTCTTATCTTAACTCTTTATCCCTTCCAAAGAATCCTTCACATAGCTACCAATGGAATTTTTCTTCTATATAGATCTTCCCCAATCTCATATTACTTTCCTCTGTTATTCTATGCTTCAATCACATTGGATTGTCCTGTTGCAAGAACATGTACCATGCTCTAATACTTTTGTGCCTGTACTCAGGCTAGAGAATAGCCTGACAGCTGGCACTTAATATATGTTGTCATGGCATATCTTTCAGTTCTTGTGATGTATATTTTCAATCACCCAGTGATCTCCAATTGTTGACAAATTGTTTTAGGATATGGAAGGGTAACTTCTCACCTAACTTTTTTCTGGACTCTGCCTTTGATAGACTTACCGGTCTACCAGGAATATAAAAGTTAAGTTGATAGATAGTCATTCTGGTGCACACATTTAGGGTAATAATAGCCATATTCCTAGTCCCTCATGTGTGCATGTTTGCTCTCTTCCAGTCCTTGGAACAGGATATCCTTAAAAATTATTTTTGTATTTTAATCTCCTGCAAAAGCAACTTCAACCTCTTTCTGAACAAGTTTTGTTGGGTTGTCTGGGAAAAGGTCTTGATCTTGGGGGCTATAAGCTGTTCTTTATTTCTGGTGATTATAATTTCCTTTGTATGGATTATTTGTGAATCCATATGCATAGTCCGTTTCAAGAATTTTCATTATACTCATTCTTGTCTGAATAGATTTTGTTGGAATTAATATATGCATTATCAGATATCATATAAGAAGTCTTATAAGATAAAGTGCTTGGGAGTGTTGAGGGTTGTATGGTTTTTCTTTTTGTTGTTGTTGTTGTTGTTCTTAGTGTTTTTATTAACTTAAAAATAATAAAGAAAAGAAAGAGGGGAAAGGAATACACTGCAGTGGGGATGTGGAAAGAAAGGAAGATGGTGGAAATTATCTCACAGAATTTGGGTGTACAAGCAGAAGACTCCGCAAAGAAGGAGGATGTGATGGAAGGGAGGAGACAATAACTGAACCTCACTTTCACCTGATCTGACCCAAAGAGAGAACACACACACACACACACACACACACACACACACACACACACACACACACACACAAACACACGTATGATGGATTGCAGAAATAAATTTCACTTGATAGGGAAACAAGAAGGAAAGAAGAAAATTAACAGAGAGTAATGAGAGGTAGGCTACATTTTAAAAGAGATTACTCTTAGGCAAAAGAAAATCTAACCACAGAGTTTGTTACTTAAAGAGGAGTTTTAAAGGAAAAAATGAAAAGATAAGACCCTGAGAGTGCACTCTGGGAAGAAGGGAAGACAAGTAGAAGCAGATTGCATCTAATGGATAATTTTAATTGCATAAAAGAAAAAAAGGTTTTGCACAAATGAAACCAATGCAACTAAAATTAGAAGCAAAGCAGGAATCTGTGAAAAAATTTTACAGTGATTTTTTCTGATAAAAGCCTCATTTGTCAAATATAAAGTAAACTGAGTCAGATACATATCAATTGAGCTCACTCCTCTCTCACCACCTTCTTCTTTATGAAGAAGGAGGAAGCTGATTGACACAATGACTTACAATGATTCCAGACACTTTGAGATGAAACCTGTTACTCATCTCCTGAGAAATATTGTTGGACAAAAAAATGAAGATTGAGACATACTATTTTGGACATGGACAATGTAGGAATTTGTTTTGCTTGGCTATGCAAAGGGTATTGTTGTTCTTAGTTCTTCAGTGGTTGGGAGGGAAGGAGGTGAAACAGTGATAAAATGGATTTTTGTTCAATGAAAAAAAATTGAGTTAAAAAGGCTATTTCAACATTCTAGGTGAGAGGTGGCCAGGGCCTGAAATAAAGTGATGGTTGCATGAATAGAGAGAAAGGCTCAAATGTGAAAGTTATTTTGAAGGCAGGGACGGTAAGATTTGGCAAACAAAAGGCATAACTTTTTCTTGATGAGGGGGACTGCAAATAAATTTTTCTTTTTACTCTTTTTTTCCTACCTACATTTCGTACCTACAATATGTGGTGAGGATAATAAAGAATCATTAAACAAGCAACAGTGAATTCTTTGATACTATATTATTGAAAACAACATGGGTTTTTTAGGTCACAAAAAACTCACAATAAAATTGTAGGCTATTTTCATGTTCTCTAAAAGTCAATGACAAAAATCACATTTTAGCTATCTAACAAAAGGTCAAGAATATCAAGGGAATGAACATTTTTATTTATTTTGGTTTTGTTTTTTTGAGGGGAATAAAAATTTTAAAGTGTGAAGGAAGGCAGCCTAAAAATATCAGATTTCAATCTAGATTATAGAGTAATAACCATTAAAATAATCTGGTAATGGCTAAGAAATAAAGTGGTGGATCAGTAGAATAGATTAGGTACACAATATGAAACACTAAATGACCATAGTAATTTAATGTTTAATCAAATCAACCGTTCATGGTTTTAAGGAAAAAACTTACCATTGGATAAAAATTTTTAGGAAAACTGGAAAGCAATTTGGCAGAAACAAGGCACAGACCGTCATCTCATGCAATATACCAAAATGAATACATTATTTAGACATAAAGGATGATATCATAAATAAATTAAGGAAGCATGGAAGATTTTACCTGACAGATCAATAGATAATGAAAATGTTTGTGTCCCAAAAAGAGACAGAAAGGATCAGAGGAAGTAAAATGGATAATTTTAATTGCATAAAAGAAAAAAGGTTTTGCACAAATGAAACCAATGCAACTAAGATTAGAAGCAAAGCAGGAACCTGTGAAAAAAATTTTCAGTGATTTTTTTTCTGATAAAAGCCTCATTTGTCAAATATAAAGTAAACTGAATAAGATATATAAAAATAAGAGCCATTCCCCAATTGATAAATGGTCAAAGGATATGAACAGTATCTTCAGAACAAATTAAAGCTATCAATAGTCATATAAAAATGCTCTAGATCACTGATTAGAGAAATGCAATTTAAAACAATTTTCAGGTATCACCTCACACCTATCAAATTGTATAACATGACAGAAAAGAAAAAGGACAAATGCTGAAGAGGATGTGAAAAAAATTGGGACACAGATGCACTGTGGGAGGTATTGTGATTTGATCGAAGCATTCTGGGGAACGATTTGGAATTATGCCCAAATTGTGCTTACACTTTGACCCAGAAGTATCACTAATAGTTCTGTATCCAAGAGAGATCAAAGGAAAAGGACGCATATGTACAAAAATGTTTATATTAGCTCTTTTGTGGTGGCAATGAATTAGAAATTGAAGGTATGCCCATCAATTGAGGAATGGCTGAACAAGCTGTGGTTTATAATGGCAATGGAATACTGTAAGAAATAATGATTAGACTGGTTTCAGAAAAATTTGGGAAGACTTACATAAACTGATACAACGTGAAATGAGCAGAGTCAGGAGAATATTGTACACAGTAACAATAACACTGTAATGATGATCAACTGTGAAAGACTTAGCTACCCTGATCAAGACAATGATCCAAGATAGTTCTAAAGGATTCATGATGAAAAATGCTATCCAACACCAGAAAGATCACTGTTGAACTCTGAGTGTAGGTTGAAGTATACTGTTAATTTATTTTATTTTCCTTGATTTTTTTTAAAAACAACTCAGTTAATATGGAAATGTGCTGTATGATATCATATTGTTTGCCTTGTCAATGAGTGGGGGAGGGCATAGATGGAGAAAAATAATTTGGCACTCAAAAATTTTAAAAAGAATTTTAAGATAAAGAAATATAGGGTGGTATAGATACATGAATAAAGTATTAAAAAAGGAAAATCAGGACACAGACTTATATACTGCTCCATTATTCACATATTATTTTTTGGTGTCAGATAAATGGCTTTAAAGAAAACAATGGCATTGATATAAATCCCATGGGTCAGTCTAGAAGCCTGAATTTGAGAGCAAGAGTTCCCTGCACAGTGTAAATGACAACAACATTATTAAGACAGCTTAATCCACAACAGAAATCCTACATCAGATAACCTAATGAGAGACAGTAGAACCCTTAAAGATCACTTAGCCTCTCTCCTATTTTGCAGGTAAGAAATTGAGACCCAAGATTAATTTATTTGCCAATGTTACATAACTTATTTGTGGAAGAACTAGATCTCCCTGAACAGAGTTTTTGCTTTGTTCCCTTTGCCTTTGCCTTTCTAAATTGAAGTCATAATATTGTAGTCTCTCTTTGTATGGCAGCCCCTAGGAATCCTTACCCAGCAGACTCATGTCAAGACCATAATCTGTGTAAAGATTAAAAGCACATACTCTTTAAGTAATATATATGTGTATATATATATGTATATATATATATGTATATATATGTGTGTGTGTGTGTGTGTGTATAATTTTATGTATGTGTATATATATATATGTAGGTATATATATATATATATATATATATATATATATATATAATATATATATATATATATATATGTACATATATATATATACACCCATATTTACATGTGTATATATATATAATATATAATCTCATGGGAATAGTTTTTCTGAGATTAAGAAAACATGTTTATTTTTAAAATTTAAATTTTATTACATATTGTATTCAAAAATATATAATATGTAACAGAATTATTGCTGTTTCATCCAATCATGTGTGTTATTCCCACACATGGTGAGAAAGTTCTTTTCTCAGTTCCATTTGAAATCTCATCTTGGGATCAGATCCCTTATGAAGCTATTACAAGGCACTGAGGCACAAGTGTGAATATGGAATCATTCTAATCTTTCTTTGAGCTGCTAGATTTACCAATCTCCTCTCATAATCTTATATTGTTTCATGGCCAAATAATAGTGTCTCAGGATTCTCATTATTTTTCTTTCTAGCCCTTCCTTTTCCAACCAAAATGGGAAAGAAATCACTTATGAGGAGGAAGAGAGAAAAAGAGAGATAATATATTTTCTTCAAGTCTCTCTTCTCCAAGTGCAGGTCCTTCTACTGGTGTGACAGGTGAAAAAAAAAAGAAATCATTATGATTGCTCCTCTCCTCCCTACAATTACTTCAGTCCCATAGATGTGCTTTCCCAAATAGACCTGAACAATATCTTGACCTAATTTGGTTCTTCTTAAATGTGATTAAATTTAAAAATTAAAATAAAATTAAGTATTTGTTAGATACAATATCCTGGTGATCTCAAAGATGGACCATGACAGTCTTCTTATCCTCAAAGAACTTACAGTCTCTATGAGGTGTGGAGCATGATGTATATATAATTATAATACAAGGGGTGGTAAGGGCAAGGACTGTGACAAGGGCAAAATAGAGAGCTAGACAAAGAAATTTCTTTTATGGTCTTCACTCCAGAGGCAAGTGTGATGGTTGTAAAGTTGGTTTTCTGATGGCTGAGACCCAAAGAATTGCTGGTAGATGTTTCAGCCTCCATTAAACAATTGAGTTGGATGATCAGAGTCACAACAAAAGGTTTGCCGACAACCTTTGTCTGAATATAGAGGTTTGAAAGTAAAAAAACAAAACAAGACACCTTCTTTTCCTTTATGAATCTGCATCTGGACATTTATTTTCCTTGTTAGACCTTTCATCTAAGCTAGTGGTCTCTGAACTTTGCTGATTGCACAGCTCTATTAGTAAAAAAAAAAAATTGTCAAAACTGCTTGCCCAATGTATTTATATTTAGTTATTGTTTCATTATGTATGTTATAATAAAAAAAATAAAGGCCTTTATTAAAAAATAAAGTTTTAGGTTTTAATAACTTTAAGCCCTATATGTATTACATTAAATTTGTACATGTACTATTAACACACAATGAACATTATAAACATACACAGACATGCAAATTTAATAAAGATAGAATGAAGAAAATTTCAAATTATTTGTCTTTATTATATTCCTAATGGTGCTAAATACTTTTGCTCTCACTGAAATATTAACAGTATCAAGATCAATTTGATTAAATGTGCTTCAGTATTTTAAAAATCATTGTTTAACACTTGTAATACAGAGATTTAAATAAGTATAACACAAGGTTGAATTGTATATAATACAAATACATAAAAAATAAGGGCAAAAAACAGTGTCTACAAAATGTACTAATACAATCTGAGCAGAAATAGATCTCCTTCAGTTGGGATCAATAGAAAGACTTCATGAAGGAAGTAATACTTGGCTGAGTCTTTTTTTTTTTAATAATTAACTAATTAAGTTTTTGTTTTCAACATTCACTTCCATAAGATTTTGAGCTTTTCATTTTCTCTTCCTCCCTCTTCTTCCCCCTCCCAAAGATGGTGTACAATCTGATATAAGCTCTATTTATGCATTCATATTAAACATATTTTCACATTAGTCATGATGTAAAGAAGAATTAGAACTAATGGGAGGAATGGTGAGAAAGAAGAAAAAAACAAAACAAGAAAAGGAAAGGAGAGCAAATAGTATGTTTCCATCTGCATTCAGATTCCAAAGTTCTTTCTCTGGATGTGGATAGCATTTTCCATCATGAGTCTTTTGGAGTTTGTCTTAGATCCTTGCATTGCTGAGAAGAGCTAAGTCTATCAAAGTCAGTCATTGCACAATGTGGTTGTTATTGTATACAGTGTTTTCCTGGCTCTGCTCATTTCACTCAGCATCAGTTCATATAAGTCTTTCCAGGTTTTTCTGAAGTCCATTGGGCTGGATCTTGAAGGAAGAGAAGGCTCTCAATAATCTCCCCCTGGGATCAGTCCTACTTACTGACCTGAAATGAAGTTTGTAGTTGCTAGGATTCACTCAGAAATTTTTTTTTCTTTATGGATCTAGCATGATTGTAATTTTCCACAACAAGTTACATATCTTAGATAACAGAGGAAAAAATATCATCAAAGTCCTTCAAAAATCTTGGGTAAATATCTTAAGATTCTGTTGTTCTCTTTACACTTAGCTTGCCAACTAGGTCTAGAATATCACATGTTTATCACAATCTGATGATGACCCTTTGCCCTATCTGGTTCAGAAAATATTTTGGGAAAGAGCATCTCCCCAATATCTCCTCTGAAAAACTGGGGCAAATCATTCATTTTGTCCTTCATGAGTGAACTTTTTATTTTTTGTTGTTGTTCCACAGAAGTAAAGTTTTCTATCTGTGCTTTGTTTAAAGAATATGTTAATTATTGACATCCTTTGTATGTTTAAAGTTCTCTTCTATTTTTTTTGGCCCATCTAATTATCTTTTATATGTAATCTGCCATACCTTAAGAGCTTCTCATTTCTTTTGACTTAGGCAATGTATCCTATCTTTTTGTAAAAATTTATTTCTCCTGCTCAAATGGGCTCTTTTGACTCAGCACTAGATATTCACATCAGAAGAATACAGGGACCTAAGCTCATCTGGCAATAGATGTGTGCCACTCATGGACAGGGGCTAAGATATTGTTCAAGTTATACAGCCACAACAACCATCTCCTCCTCCTGGAAAATTTCTCCCCATTAATTATCTCCACCTCCTGCGGAATTATCTCCCGCACAGCTATCACTTCCTCCCAAGGGACAATCTCCTCCCCAAGGACCACCAACTCCACCATAATTGATCTCTCCACAAACACCCTCTAGGTATCAGGGTAATGTGGAATATGTCCATTAGTGGAAGTATCTGGTAAAAGGCTATTCCCATGGTTTCCAGGAAAATGAGGGTAGCTATGAGCTGACACTGAATAGGGTAAATGGTGAACATTTGACAGTCCAAAGAATTCCTATTTCTGCCCCTATGGTAAGAGATACACCACATCAAACAAAATGTTACACAAGAAATCAAAATAACAAAAAGAATAATCGGTAATATCAAAATACTATCCATGTTCTTCAGGATGTAAGTCCATTCAACATCAAAACAGGATCAATAAGGATAGTATAGTCTTGCCCACTTCTTCAATTAGGTGCCAAACTTTTTATTCTTCCAGCTGTGCTGTTTCTCAAAACTCATATAGTCACTTGTCCCTGGAATTCTTTGTTCATACTAATATTTTCCATTTCTTAAGAATTCATCCATGTCACATTATACACAAACAGTCTTCTTTAATAGAAGCATCTGGAAAAACAAAACTTTAAAAATCATAGGGAAAGTAGATTTGGAGAGGAAAAGCTTTGTCAAATATAGGTTGTCTGAGTATCTACATTCATAAATTTCTTCAAAAGTTAATTTTTCAAGCTAGGAAGCAAGCAGCGTTTGCTTTCCGCTTCTGTGTCCAACACTGCACTAAGTGCTTGATCTGCAAAGAAAAAGGAAATTCAGTTCCTGTCCATCAGAAGAAAACATGCACAAATATTTAAGTAGAGACAAAATATAAATCAATTAGATGCAAAGTTATTAAGAGGAAGGCAGTAGAAGCTGAGGGTGTGGTGGTGGGCAGTGTTGTGGTTGGGAAGGAAGAAAAATTTTCAAGTTTTCAAGCAGAAGGTGGCATTTGGTCTAAGACTTAAAGGGCAAACCAGCAATTCCAAGACAAGAAGATGAGAAGGAATCCATTCCAGAAATTGGAGACAACTAGTGCAAGGCCACAGAAATGGGAGATGGAATGTCAAGTGTGAAGAATAGCAAGAAGACCAATATTGCTGGATTGTAGAGTGCATAGAGAATATTAATGAGCAATAACCTGGACCAGTGGGCTGGGGCCAAGTTGTGAAGAACTTTAAATACCAAAGGATGAAGTGATGTCAATATGTTGTTTATCCTTTGTTCTCAGAGAAGAAGACCTTCACAGCAGGAAAGTGATGCCATGATTTCCAAGTGAATTGGATTTAAGTGAGGCAGGACTGTGCAAAGTCATCGGTCTCACTCTCTCCTCCACAGCCATCTGGGTTCAGTGGCAAGATATAGATCAGGATAACTAAAGGTGGCACTAGATGTAGTGGGATATCTTGGCCCTTTTAAGCTAAGGTCTCTCCCAAGTTGCATGAGGCAATGCCCATTCAGTGATTAAGGCTAGGTAAGAAAAGAGGCAAACAATGGCCTCTAGTCAAAAAACAAAACAAAACCAGTCTGAGAAGGGAAGACCCTCAGGGTTTCTGGCCAAAACAGAAACAATTGTTATTTATACTCACAGTGAGTAAAAATGGGGTCAATATGGAGGAGTAATAGATAGGCAATTTTCCTTAGTTCTTTCCCATCCTCCTACACAATTACCTATAAAGTACATGCACGAGGCTGAACACACATAAATGGAGAGTGAGATGAACAGTTGATGCCATGGAGGAGAGAAGAGGGGCAAAGAGGGGGGAAAAAATCAACCTCTCTCTCGTATGAACTAGTTCAAGGAAGGAAGAACTTACATTAACAGAAATGTTAAGTACAGAAATTCATCTTCCTGAGGATGGAAGTAGGAGGGCAAAGGCTTAACAAAAAGGGGGAGAGGGTAAGAGAATAGGTATTTTGAGGAAGGTGGTAGTCAGAAGCAAAGTAGATTCTTGAAGAGAAGTAGAAAAGAAACAGAAGAGTATAAGAGAACAGGATGGAGGGAAATTCACAATTGGCAATCATAACCATGACTGAGTAGAATGAACTTACTCATAAAATAAAAAAGGATAGCAGAATGGATGAGGAAAATGAATACAATAATATGTTGTTTATAAGAAACAGACTTGAAACAGAAAGATAAAATTAAACTAAAAGGCTAGAACAGAATCAATTATACTTCAGATAAAGTAAAAAAGACAGCAATCATGATCTCAGACAAAGAAAAAACAACAAAAAAAATAAACCTAATTAAAAGAGAAAACCAGGGAAACGATATTTCACTAAAAGATACCACAGGCAAAGAATTAATATCAATATTGAACATTTATGCACCAAATGGCATAGCAACCAAATTCAGGTAGGAAAAGTTAAATGAGTTATGGGAGGAAATAGACAAAAAAACTATACTAGTGGGGGACCTTGTTTTGCCCCCTCTCAGAACTGGGAAAGTCTAATCATAAAATGAAGAAGAAAAAAGTTAGTGTAAGGAATGCAATTTTAGAAAACTTAGAGATGATGGATCTCTGGAGGATATTACACAAGAAGAGAAAAATATGTATACATATTCTCCACTGTGCATAGCACCTTAACAAAAATTGACCATGTATTAGAATATAAAAACCTCACAAACAAATACAAAAATATAGAAATCCTAAATGCATCTTTTCCTGACAATTATTCAATAAAAAGCATTTGAAATATACATTAAAATTAATTGGAAACTAAATAATCTAATTCTAAAGAGTGAGTGCGTTAAAGAACAAATAGAAACAATTAATAATTTAATTGAGGATAATGACAACAATGAGACTATATACCAACATCTGTTGGATGCACACACTGATAAATGTTTACATCAAAAAGAAAAAAAATAAAGAGCAAATCAGTGAATTGGGCATGCAACTAAAAAATTTAGAATAAGAACAAATTTAAAATCCCCAAAGAAAAACCAAAAGAGAAATCTGAAAAATTAAAGAGATGTTAATAAGATTGAAAGTTTAAAAAAAAACACATTGAGAAAATTTGGAACTTTTAATTAAAATAAAATTAAATATAGATTAAAATAGATTAAAAACTGAATAATTTTATTTTTTAAAAAAAGAAAGAAGAAAATCAAATTACCAGTATCAGTAATGAAAAGGGTGAATTCAAAACCAACAAAATGAATATTAGGAGCTATTTTTTGCAATTATATATCATTAAAAATGGCAATCTAAAGAAACAGATGAATATTTACCAAAATGTTAATTGCCAGATTAACTGAACAGTAAACAGAATACTTAAATAGCCTTACCTTTAAAAAAAAAGATTGAATAAGTCATGAATGAGCTCTCTTGGAAGGAAAAAAACCTCCAGGACTAGGTGGATTTACAAGTGAGTTCTGACAAACATTTAAAGAGGAATTCACTCTTTAAATTATTTTTAATACTAGATAAATTATTTTTAAAAATAGATAAAGAAGGAGAAATTTCTTCTATGACACAAATGTTGCTTTGACATCTAAACCAAAGAGAGCCAACACAAAGAAAGAAAACTATAGACCAATTACCCTAATGAATATTGATGCAAAAATGTTAAATAAAATATTATCAGGAGGATTACAATTATTTATTACAAAGATCATTCACTATGATCAGGCTGGATTTTTACCAGGAATTCAAGAATGGTTTAATATTAGGAAAACTATAAGCATAATTTACCATATCAATAAGATGATTAGCAAAAATCATGTGATTATATTAATAGATGCAGAAAATGCTTTTGACAAAAGGCAACCTCCATTCCTTAAAACACACACACAACACACAGAACTAGAAAGCATAAGCACAAGTGGAGCTTTACTTAAAATGGAAATTAGTATTTATCTAAAACCAAGAGCAGTGGGGACAAACTAGAAGCCTTTCCAATAAGATCAAGAGTGAAGAATGGATGTCCATTATCATTATTATTACTAAATATTGTATTAGAAAAGTTAGCTATACGAATAAGACAAGAAAAAGAAATCAAAGGAAAAAATATAGGCAAAGAACCAAAACTATTCCTTTTTGCCGATGATATGATGATTAAATTTAGAAAAATCTAGAGAGTCAACCAAAAAACTTCCTAAAAAATACTTCAATGAAGTTGCAGAATATCAAATAAATGCACACAAATCATCAACATTTCTATATGTTGCCAATAAAACCCACCATGAAGAGATAGAGAAATTCCACATAAAATAATTATTGACAGTAGAAAATACTTGAGAGTCTACATGATACACAAAGGAACTATATGAACAGCATTAAAAAACACTCTTCATACAGATATAGATCTAATTGAATGGAGAAGTATTAAGTGCTCATGAAGAGGTTGAGTCAATATAATAAAAATGACAATACTATCCAAATTAATTTCCTTATTCAGTGCCCTAACAATCAAACTACCAAAGAATTACTTTATGGAGCAAGAAATAATAAAAAATTTCATCTGGAGAAGCAAAAATAAATCAAGAATACCAAGGGAATCAATGAAAAAAAAATGGGAAGGAAGGGGGCATAGCAGTACCAGATTTCAAATTACACTAAAATACAGTAATCATCAACACCATTTTGTACAGGATGAAAAACAGAGAAGTTAATCAGTGGAACAGATTAGGTACACAATACATAGAAGAAAATGAGCACCACAACCTAGTATTTGAGAAACCCAAAGATTCTGGCTACTTGAGCAAGAATTCATTATTTAACAAAAAAAAAAACTGCTGGGAAAACCTTAAAGTATTTTGGCAGAAACTGGGCATAGATCAACATATATACCAAGACTGGTACACATATATCAAAATTGGTACATTATTTAGAATATAAAGAGTGACATAAGCAAATTACTGGAGCATGGAAATTACCTGTCAGATCCACAGATAGAGAAAGAATTCATGGCCCAAGGAGAGAAAGAGAGATTCATGAGAACTAAAATGGATAATTTTGATAGCTTAAAATTAAAAAGCCTTTGAAGAAACAAACCCAACTAAAATTTGAGTCAAGGCAAGAATTGAGGGAAAATTCTTGGCAGTAAATTTTTCTGACAAAGGTTTAATTTCTCAAATATACAGGGAACTGAGGCGAATTTATAGTAGCCATTTCCCAATTGATAAATGGTCAAGGGATATGAAGAGGCAGTTTTCAGAGAAAGAAGTTAAAACTGTCAAGAGTCATATAAAAATGCTCTAGATCACTAATGATTAGAGAAATGCAAATTAAAACTCTGATTTTCTACTTCACACCCATCAGATCAGCTAAGGTGATTAAAAAGGGAAATGATAATGTGCTGGAAGGGATGTGGGAAAATAGATATACTAAGGTATCTTTAGTGGATCTATGAACTAGTACAACTATTCTGAAGGGCAATTGAGAACTATGCCCCCAAAATTATTAAATGGTGCATATCCTTTGGTCTAGCAATACTACTACTACTACCACTACTACTACTAATACTACCCCAAAGAGATATAAGAAAAAGTAAAAGGACCCATATGTACATAAATATTTATAGCACCTCTTTTCGTGGTGTAAAGATTTGGAAACTGAGAGATCATCAATTGGAAAATGGCTCAACAAGTTATGGTTTATAAATATAATGGAATACTGTTGTGCTATAAGAAATGATGGAAGAAGTAGATTTAGAAAAAGCTGAGAAGATATATGAGCTGATGCTAAGTGAAGTGAGCAGAACCAGGAGAACAATTAACATAGTAGCATCAATATTGTAAAAAATAAAATTAACTGTGAAAGCCTTAGTAACTCTAATCAATACAATGTCCCATGATAGTTCCAAAGGTCTCATGAAAAAAAAAATGCTAGCCGCCTCCAGATAAAGAACTCATAATGGTTCCAGAGGACATACAGAAATATATTTTTTCTCTTTCTCTTTCTTAACTTTTTTGGAACATGGTTAACACAGAAATTTATTTTGCACGAGCTCATATTTGTAATGGGTTTTGTATTTCTTGCCATATCAGTGGGTGGGGAAGGGGATGGAGAAGGAAGAGAATCTGGAACCTAAAATAAAATAAAATTGAATGGAAGAAATACCAAAGGGGTTGTATTTGATCCTGGAGATATTTGGATGCCCAAGACTTTATTAAGTAGGAGAGTTCCATGGAAAGTCCTGAATTTTAGGAAAGTCATATTGGCTGTGGTATGGTGAGTGGATTGGAGAGCAGAAGGATGAGTAAGAGAGATCAATAAGGAGGTAATTGTGAAGTCCAAATAAGAAGTAATGAAGGACTGAACAAAAGTGGCTTCTGTATGAGTAGAAAGAAGATATATGTGAGAAATATTGTAGAAGTAGAAATTGCAGTATGTTACATATGTGGGATGACACAGAAGGAGTGGAGGTTAACATTGAGATTTTAAATCTGAAGAACTAGATGAATGGAATTTTTACAGAAATCACTAAGTTTAGAAGAGGTGAAGCTTTGGTAAGAAAAATATTTAGTTCTGTTTTAAGCATATTGAGCTTGAGGTGCTTATGGGACATCCCTTTCAAAGTTTCCAATAGGCAATTGATGATGTAGGACTGGAATGCAGAAGAGATACTAGAGCAAGATATATAAATCTTGGAGCAATTAAATCCATGGGACTGCTGAGGTTACCAAGCCAGAAAATGTACAATGAAAAGACAAGAGGCTCTGGGGTGGGGTGTACCACAGGTAGGATGTGTGAATGATTATCTAGAAAAGTAGATTGAAAAGGAGTGGCTTGATAGATGAGAAGTGAACCAAGAGGAATCAGTGCCATGAAAAGACAGAGAGGAAAGAGCCTCCAGGAAAACAGTGTGATCAATTGTTTTGTGGTGTAGAGATGTCAAGAAAAATTGGGATTGAGAAGAGGCCATTATATTTGGCTACAAAAAGATCAATTATAACAATGGAGAGAGTAGTTTCAGTTGAATGATAGGGTCAGAAAACAGACTTTAGAGCACCTAAAGGTAAATTAGAGGATAGGAAGTGAAGGCACCAAGTGTATATGTCTCTCTCAAGGAGTTCAGCCATGAAGGGGAGGGAAGATATAAGATGATGAAGTGAGGCTTTTTTTAAAAAAAATTTTATTTTTTCCATATGCTTTTGAGTTGAAAATTTTTCTCCCTTTTCCTCCCCCCAACCCTCCCCAAGATGGTGCACAATCTGATGTAGGCTTTACATTTACATACCCATTAAACATATTTTCACATTAGTGAAGTTGTCAGTAATACGAGGAACCATCAGAAAGATGAAACAAAACTCAACAGAAAGTAAAAGTAAGTGATAGTGATTTGACTTCCATAGTTCTTTCTTTGAATGTGAACAGCATTATCCATCCCGAGGCCTCTGGAAATGTCTTAGATCCTCATAATGCTGAGAAAGGTTCAGTTTAACAATCTTAGTCATTGCATAACGTGGCTGTTATTTTGTACAAAGTCCTCTTGGTTCTGCTCACTTCACTCAACATCAGACCATATAAGTCTTTCCAGGTTTTTCTGAAGTCAGCCTGTTCATCTGAAGTGAGGCTTTTTAAGGATGAAAGATACACAAGCATGTCTGCAGACATCAGAGAAAGAGATAGTAGATAAAGAAAAATGTAAGATTAGTGGGAGAGTGGAGGAGATAGTGAGAGCAAACTGATGGAGAAAGTAGGAGGAAATGGGATCAAAGATGCATGTGGAGGGTTTTGCCTTGGCAAGGAAAGGGGCTACCTCACCATGTGAAACAAGGCTAAGGGAGGAGATAGTGGGAGAAGATGCCTGAGTAATTTGAGAAGAGGAAAGGAGAAAAGAGAACTCTTGGTGAATGGCCTCAGTGTTTTCCCATGAGGTATGACTGGAGGTCCTCAGCTGAGCCAGTGTGGGGTAGGACATGTTGCAAGATGCATGAAGAGGGATGAGAAAGATTGGAATAGCTGCTGGGGTAAGTAGAATAGCAAATCAAATAGGAAAGTGTAAAAGGATTTCCTTGCTACAGTGAGGGTCCTGTTGAGATTTTGTAGTACAAGTTTGTAGTGGACCTGATCGGTCTGGTTCCATTCTCTCCAGCTGTGTTCAGTAGCATGTGATTACAAGAAAAAGGCAGATGCCGTGAGTGAATCAAATCTGGGACTTGAAAAAAATGTGATCAGCAATCTGACAAGGGGAGAAAGGATTGAAATTTAGAAAATACTGTGGAGTAGACCTGATTCACCAAGGGATTTTCATAGAGGAGACGGTATAGCAGTTCAGGGTTGATGACCTAGGAAAGAATTGAAGAGTGGAGGGATTGAAGGCCATATGGAGGACAAATAATAGTGTTGGGAGTAGTAAAACATAAGCAAAGGTGTGAAGATAAAAGATTATGATAAGATAAAGGAATTTCAGAGATGCTGAACATAGAAGTGAAACACTTGTGGGTAATGACAAAATCAAGGGTATGACAGTATCTGTGTGTAGTTGAAGGAGATGGAAGAGGAGGTCATGAGAATTGAGTAAACTGAGGGACTGGCAAGAGAAGCTATTTTAGGGAGTATATATACGTATGTTAAGGTTCTCTCATGTGAAGGCAGGAGTTGTGGTAGAGACAAAGACTATGAGCCAGGCAATCCTTACTATGAACTCAGTAAGGAAAGGAGAATGGCCTGGGGTCAACAGATAATAGCCTTTAGAATTTGGATTGGATGATAAATGCGGATATCTTGATCCTCAAAGACTGAGAGGTTGCTAAGTGCTAGTGGTAGAGAAGATGGAAATGGCAATGGGGACTGATTAGTATTTGAAAACATTCATCACCTTATTCCCCTCCAGGTATTATTTGATCCAGTGACACTATCCTTCTTGGTATTCCTTAAAGTAAATACTTCATCTCCTAATTCTAGGCATATTTCACCTGGTTATCTCCCATCTGGAATTCTCTCTCTTCTCATCTCTTCCTCCTAGCTTAAGACTTCCTTCCAATCCAGCTAAAACCTTACCTTCTATAAGAAGGCTTTCCCAATTCCACATAATGTTCTTTCCCTATTATTTCCTATTTATTTTGTATAAATCTTGTTTCTATAGCATTATTTTCAAGTTGTCTCTCCTTCCCCCATTAAGTCTGCCTTGAGAGAAGCTACTATTTTTTGGCTTTTTTAGTGCCTCCAGTGCTTAGCACTGTGCCTAGAATATAGTAAGTACTGAGAAGATTAAAACTGATTCTGTGTCATTTCTTATTGATCTTATTTACAATTCAATGATTTTGTCCTGTAGCTACTTAAATCAGGATTCTCTGTGTCTGAACTTAGTTCAGGATTCAGCTGCCCTAAAATGAGTTAAGTTTAGAAATGCAGCTCTCTTGCTAATCAGTCTTCTTTTCTTGACTTAATGAAATCTACTATCTTTCAGGAATGTGAGGGGCAGCTAGGCGGTGCAGTGGATAGAGCACTGGCCTTGAAGTCAGGAGGACCTGAATTCAAATTCGGCCTCAGACTAAACACTTGACACTTACTAGCCATGTGACCCTGGGCAAGTCACTTAACCCCAATTGCCTTTTAAAAAAAAAAGGAATGTGAGTGGAGACCAGCGAGTCTAGTCTTGTATCTTTACATGAAGCTATCCTTCAAGGATGCCTCGTTTGCTATCCAACTAAGTCTGTGCCACTACCTTTTAACCTTTCAGGTAGACTCAAACAAAGTGAACACTTCTTAGTCACAGGAGGGAAGGAGAGGGGTGGTTGCTAGCCCTCATTCCCAAACTTCAACCAATCATATTGTTCCTTCTGCCTCAGTTATGTAATCAGTCATATTACCTTCAACCCCATGATGTCACCTACTCTGTTCTGTTCTTTGTTCTAAACCTTAAGAAAATAGGTTAAGTCTTCATCTTGGGATCTTTGGCTAGAAACAGAGGTAAATCATTGATCCATTCTATTGGTAAATGTGCATGCTACTAATAAAATGTTATCTTGCTCAGAGAAAATGTGCCTCAGTTTACCTTTGGTGTTAATTAACAAATGCATATTTACTTACTGAATGCCCCCATCGTTACCAATTAGTCTGAGGGTACAACTGAAAGCAAAATCAGTACTGAAAAGAGTGTGCAGGAGGGAACCAGGTCTCAAGAAGTGTCAGAAGAGAGAAGTAAGAAAGGAAGATAAAAGCAAGTTTGTTACTTATGTAGCAGAAAATCCACAGAGTTTAGCAGAAGGGACATGAAGATCTGAAATGGAACACTGGAGTGTAGAACTGAAGGAGATAGGAGTAATTGGGCATTTAGGGACGAGGGAACAGGGATTATGCATCAGTGACTAGTGGTTTAGAATCACTTGGATGGGTAGAGTACAAACAGATGGTAGTATTCTAACAAGAAATGTGCTGGTAATGTTTAAAAACAATCTCTATGGACAGTAAAATGTATAAACAACAGACTTCGAGGTTCAATCTGCATTATTTAAGTTTTATCTGCCACTTTCTTAAGTCTAGATGATTAACAAAACAATAAATTTAGCCCTTGTAGCATTTGCTGATATCCATGTCGGAAATGCCAACACTGAAAATTTAACAATTGGCTTTCAAGAGCCATTTAGAGCTGGCTCCAGCAAACACTTGATTCTAACTATTGAAGTCCAGACAATGGGGATAGGACTGTGATTTTTAAATTTCTCAACAAGATGAAATGATGCGCTATAAGTAACTGGATGATAGTTAATAGGGAGATTGATTATAGGGATAACTCTATCTATTGGCTATGGGGAGTAGGCTATAACAGCACCCATACAGGAACTGTCTAGCCAGCTGAAAGAAATAGCATAATAAAGGTCCTATACCCTGACCCTTTCCAGGCACAACACCTTTCATGACAGTGAACATTATTATTAATCCACTTACTAATACTAGCTCTATGCTAGCAATACCTATTGCTTATACTACTACCTATTACTCTTACTATTCCTAACTTACTCAATTATCAGTTACCTAGTAAAAATTATCCTCAGTTTCGAGTCACTGTCTAATCCTTCCATCATCATCATCACCCTTAACCCTACAAATCTCATCCACAGCCTAATCCAATTCCTCCTGTGCCCTCTGAAATGTTTGTTCCATAATGAACAAATTCCATCATCATCTACCTATTTTCACTGAGACCTGGCTTCCCAAGACAAAACTGCTTTGTTGGCCATCCTCACCAGCACCTTCATTCACACTCCCAACACATTGGTCCTGGCGGGGGAGTTGGGATGCTCTTTGCTCTCTACTTCCCCTTAAAAACTTGCCCTTTGGCTCCATCAGCAATCTTTCCTCTTGAAGTTTACTGGATTAAAATTTTCTTCCTTATTTAAATCATGGTGGCTATTGTAAACCAGTGTGGACTTAAGCACATAGCTCACTGGCTTCCTCTCCTACCCATATACTAGAGGACTTTAATGTCTATGTTAATACTCCCTTAAACTCTAACCTTCTAATTCCTCAATCTCCTTAAGACTGATGAGGATTATTCCTTGACTCCACCACAGCCACAGTAAAGGATGGCCAAACTCAGGAATTTCACTTTTACTATAGATATCCATTTCCTTAAGCTAACATTCTGACATTCCTCTCTAATCATAACCTCTGACCATTTCTCCTAAACCTTTTCTTTGCTGTCATCCAGATGTCCAATCTCTCCTTCTTTCAGCATTTTCCCCTGCTCTCACTTCATTGTCCCCTCTTCCCTAATTAAAACTATTTAAATTGGTTAATAGTTAACCAATTCAATTCCACACTGTCAACAACTCTCAGATCTCTTACCCCTTGTCCCAATACTATTCATTACTTGCCAAAACCTAGCCCTGAATTGCTCCTATCATTTACCTACTCTGCTCCTTAACATGTACTCCTGAAAAGAGCTGAAGGAAGTCACTGTAAGGCAACCCTTTTACTTTTCCCTAATTGATGCCCTATTAGAGGCCTCAAAGAAATTAGGCCAAGCTTCCTCTTTTCTCTTCAAGTGTCCCACGTTTCTTCTTCCATCTCCTTTCTGAGATGAGGACTTCACCTCTTAATTTAATGACAAGATTGAGGCCTTTTGAGGTGAGCTCCATCTTCTTCCCTTCTCTTCATTTGGAAACCCTGTAATTCCATCTACTCTCCCTTCCTTCTTAGACAAATCCCTCTGCATAAGCTCTTCATCTCGTTTCCTTCTGTCCCCTTTGGCAGGTTGTCCCTTATGTGAGGCAACCAAGTAGTGCAGTATTCTGGCCCTAGAGTCAGGAACATCTGAGTTCAAATCTCACCCAAGACACTTACTTGTGTCACCCCAGGCTTCTGTTTACCTAACTTTCCTCAACTGTAGAACTGAGGAGCTAATAATGGCCCCTACTTCCCAGAGCTGTTGTGAGGATCAAGTGGAATGATATTTTTTTTTAAGGCATGCAGCACAGTGCCCGGTACATAGTAGGCAATTAATAAATGCTTATTCCCTTCCCTTTCTCAAAATAACTTTGTGCTTTGTACCCATTTACCACTGTTTCCTTACTTTCAGCCTGATTCTTTACTTTCTCCAGTCACTCCTCTGTCTAGTTAATCTTCATCCTCTCCTTAGTGGTTCCTTATCTTCAAACATGCTGAAGCTTCCCCCAACCTTTAAATATTCCTTCATTAGAGTCTACTACCTATCAACCTGTCAACTCAAACCGTGAACCCATATCTCTACCCCTTGTCACAGCAAAACTCCTGGAAAGAGCCGAATTCACTCAGTGCTCCAACTTCTACTCCTCTTCCTCTTCAAAGCATAGTCTTGCTCCTAACTTCACTCAACTGAAGCTCTTCTCTCCAAAATTACCAGTGATTTTAAAATTGCCAGATTACTTGGTGTTTTCTTTATCCTCATCCTTTTTTGACATCTCAGCTGTTTTTGACACTTTTGAATTCCCTCAGCTTCTAGATACTTACATCTCTTTGGGTTTTTGTCATACCATGCTCTCCTGGTGCTTTTCCTAATTGTCTGAACACTCCTGAATAATTTTAATTGATTTATCATTCTTTTCATTACCTCCAATTCTAGGTGTTCCCAAAAGATCTGTCCTGGAATCTTTTTTTTTTCTTTTTCTTTGTACTCTTTCTCTCAGTAACCTCATCAGTTCCCGTGAGATTGAGTCATCATCTGCATGGGATGGGGACATTCAGGCCAATGTCACCTTTCCTTTATATTATTGCAATATCCTCCTAACTTGCCTCCTTGCCTCAAGTCTCTCCCTACTCCAGTCGATCCTTCACACAGAGAGTAAAATGATTTCCTCAAGCACAGATCTGACACTTCACTTCTCAACTCAATAAACTAGATGGTTCCCTATTGCTTTTAGAATAAAATATGAATTCCTGTGTTTAATTTTTAACACCCTTTTCTACCTGGCCCAATCTATCTTTCTAGACTTGTGACACTTTACTTCTCTTATACTCTATGATCTATTCAATTTTCATTCTTTTTATTATTCACCCATGAGTCTCCATTTCCTATCTCTATTATTTGAACTGGTCATCCCTAATGCCTGTAACACATTCCTTCCTCACTTCTACCTCATAGATCCTTTTCTTCCTTTAAGGTGAAGTTCTAATAACACCTTCCACATGAAGCCTTTCCTGATTTCCTGGCTGCTGGTATTCTTGCTCTCTAATTATTTTATATTGTGCCTTGTCTTGATTTTATATGCTTATACACATACTAATGAAACTTCTTTTGAGTAGGGATTATTTCACTCTTTTCCTTTGTATCCCTAGCATCTTCCAAGGTACTGACACATAGTAAGCACTTGATATGTGCTTGTCGGTTGCTTGATTGACTTTGGTAAATAATTGCCTTTATGTTTTAAAAATTCCAGCTAAAAATGAGAAGCATTCAGAAAATAGATCATGATTAAAAATAAAAAACAGAAAAGCAACAAAAGAAATAAAAATTATTACAAGGGTGGGAATCAGATGTGTGATATGGCAGATAAAAATACTCAGCATGACTTTAGGCTGCATTCATAGATATTTAGAATGAAGATTGAGTAAGGGCCATGGAGAAACTATGGTTTCCCCTGATAAGATCACATTTTGACTACTGTCTCTCTAGTTCTGAGCATCATATTGTAGAAAAAAACATACAGGCAAGACAATGAGCATTTACATACTACCTACAATGTGCTAGGCCTGAATTAAGTACTTTATTTTTTTAACCAATATTATCTCATTTGATCTTCAGAACAAGCCCAAGATGTAGTTGTTATTACTATCCCCATTTTACAGAGGAGAAAACTGAACTAAACAGAAGTTAACTGAATTACCCAGAGTCACACAGTTAGTAAATATCTGAGGCCATATTTGAACTTATGGCTTCCTGATTTCAGGCCCAAAGCTTCCACTGTGCCACCCAACTGCCTTGAGTTGGATTGGGTTCTGAGAATGGTAACCAGGATGGTATAGAAACTCAAGACCATACCATATGGAGATTTCTTATAGGAACTAGAAGTATTTAATGTGAAGAAGAGAAGAGATGGGGATAATTGATGCTGCCTTCAAATGTACAAAGATGCCATAGAAGAGGAAGTGCTCTTATTTTACTCAGCTCTAGAATGTGGAAGTAGAATTGCTGAGTAGTAGCTAAAGGAAGGTTGACTTCAGCTCAGTATAAGCAATATTGGACGTGCAGTTGCAAAGAGCCTCAGAAGCCATCTAGCCCCAATTCAATCATATTACAGATGAGGAAATTGAGTCCCAAAGAGCAAAAGTGACCTGCCGAATATCATGCAACTAATTAGTAGCTGAACCTTAATTCAAAGCCAGATTCTCTGACTTCAAAGACAGGGATCTTTGCACTAAACCAGTTTGTTTCCTTTTGAATAAATCAATAAATTTCTGTGATTGAGTACAGCTGGAAATCATTAGTTATTTGGAACTTCACTTAAAACTGATCATTTATTTCTTACACACACAAAAAAAATTATAGTTAGTGGTGCAAGTTTCATTATCCTCATGGGCATCTAAGCTGAGATTAACCAGTGAGGAAATGTCTTCGTATTTTTAGTTTAAAAAAATTAAACAGCTTATATATTCTTTTACAGGGGCCACACTTGATGCCAAACATATAGGATAAATGGCCTGTGGGACTTTAGTTATTCTATCCCAGCCTCAAGCATTTTCTCCTCTAATTTGGTTTTCATTTTATATAAATGGCAAATATTCTCACAGAGATTCAGTAAAAAAACTAAAAAACCTGTTATTGTTGTTGTTGATCAGTAACATGACTCTTCATGACCTCATTTTGGGGTTCTCTTGGCAAAGATTCTTTGGTGGTTTGCCATTTTTTTCCTCCAGCTCATTTTAAAGATGAGGAAACTGAGGCAAACAGGCTTAACTGACTTGCATACAGCTAGTGAGTGTCTGAAGTTGGATTTGAACTTATGAAAATGATTCTTCTTGATTCCAAGCCCAGTACTCTATCCACTGTACCACGCAGCTGCCCCCAAACTCTTTTAGCTAACTGAAAAGGAAGGAAAAGAAAAGAAGAGGAAGCCAAAGGAAAGGAAAGAAAAGAAATTAAATGAAAAGAAAATATATTACCTTCCCTTGGCCTCAGTTTCCTTATTTGTAAGACTTAGGAATTGGATTATACGATCCCTGAGGTCACTTTCAACTCTTAAATTCTAAATCAATGTCTTTGCTTCTCACAAATGGGAACAGAATCATCGTTAGGCAGACATGCTTTGTCCCTACCATCCATCCCTTCCAGGCTTCGTTGGCTCATTTTGGTGGACGCAGAGCTGAGGAGATTCCTGTTCCACTCTTCTCCAGTCAGTGTCCTGGAAGCTACTGGTAGCAGCAATGAAAGAAGTCTGGATCAGGATGAAAGGTAGTGGAAAGCAGGGCTCTGTCTTACCTGCAGCAGCAGACACAGGCCTCTCAGACTCTGGTGAACAGCAAAGGATGGCTTCAGAAAAGCAAAGTGTATGACGAGCTAGGGTTCCTGAGTTCCTGAGTGTCTCCCTTTGGCTGCTACTATGTAACCTTAGAAAACTTCAGCCACATATAACAGGTATTTTGGACAGTTTTATTAGAGAGACTGAGTCCTTATGAGGAGGATGCCTCCCATTTTGAGCTCAAACTTCCATCCTTCTTTTTTCCCTGATCAATGAAATCCACAATGAGAGGCAATGAAGGGCACTATGCAGTAGAAGATAGAGAGCTGGCCTTGGAGCCTGAAAGGGCAGGTTTAAGTCTTTCCTCTAACATACACTGGCTTGTCATCCCCTAGCAAGTTACTTCCAAGTGCTCTAGGAAACTCTTTAAGACTCTAAATTTCAGACAAGGTACTGATAACATTGGTGGAGGGAGTTTCCTCCTTTAGGAGTTCCCTGTACCAGTTGGAGTCACAGCCTGGTGCCAATCCTAATGAAACCAACAGTAACCCACAGACTCCCTCCTTCCCAGATTTCAATAAAACTGCATGTTTCTGCCAGTTACCTGAAGGTTTTTCCTCTCAGAAGAAGTGTATTGCATTCTAACTTCTTTTGGACTGAAGGAAGCAGAATCCCCTGAAGGTACTTTGATGGAATAGGGCATTGGGGAGCACAGAACTTCTCAAAATAGTAACATGTGATTGGTGGAAAAGAGAGAGACAGCATCCATTTTCTAGGGTTTAAAAACCACATAATCCCTTTCCCAGTGCCAGTGAGTCTTCCACAGTCAGTCCTACTTTTTCTGACATTACTCCTATTACCATTTTGTAGGACAGGCAGAGAAAAGATTGGGGGGAGGGGTCATCAAAGTAATAGTGTGTTTGTACTTAATGGCCCCTATACCTTTTTTATTTCCTTCTTCCCTATAAATGTATAAAATGAAGCAATTGAAATATTATCATTAAAATCCCAGAAAAAGAGAGGCCTCCCTTGTTGGAATATCAAGGGGGAGGGTAAGCAATGAGGAAAATGTTAATATCTAATAAAAAAACAGCCCCGAAGTCCATATCAGGGCAGCTAGTTGGCAGGGTGGATAGAGTTCTGGACCTGGAGTCAAAAAGATTCATCCTCCTGAGTTGATTCTGGCCTTAGACACCTATTGCTTTTTTTGTGCAGATAGATAGATAGATAGATAGATAGATAGATATAGATAGATAGATAGATAGATATGTATATATGTGTGTGTGTATGTATATGTGTGTGTATATATATATTTGTATGTTCTCTCTTCCATTACACTGTAAGGTCCCTGATGGCAAGGACTGTCTTTTGCTTCTGTTTGTATTCCCAGCACTTTTGTATCCCCAAAGCTTAGATCAGCCTCTCACACACAGTAGGCATTAATAAATGTTTATTGAATTAAATCAAAATTGAGTCACTGAGGGAAAGAACTGTTTCATTTTTGTCATACCTCAAATACTTCACATAACACCTGACACGTAGTGAGCACTTAACCAATGATTATCGATCAATTGTCTACATTGGCCCCATCAAAATAGAGGGGTAGAACTAAATGATTACAAAGGTCCACGATGTGATATTGTGGAGGCATACAGGACAATATTGGCTGAACATAGCTGACTTCCAGGTAATTGGCCCTACCTGGTGGGGTGTAGTCCCAAGCTGAGATCTTAGCCCCTTACCCCAAAGGGAATCTGGCTCTCATTTGTCTACAGGCCCCAGCTCCTTATCTCCCTTTGAAAGCCCTAGCCCCACCTTTTGATCTTAAGCCTCTCAAACATCTTCCTTCCAGTTCCTCTCATTATCTATTCCCATTTGTCTACAGGCCCCAGAAAACCCTTAAACCTTTAAGTTCCTTATTGACTCCCTTTATCTCCCTTTGAAAGCCCTAGCCCCACCTTTTCATCCTCTGCAGATGCCTTTCAAACCTCTACCTTCCAGTTCCCTTCATTATCTATTCCCATTGTCTATTCAATCTCTCAGACCTTCCAATCAGAATTCTTACCTAGACCCTTTTCCCAGCCCCTTCCTCTAGCCACCCAAAGTCACTTCAGTGCATAAAAAATTCACCCTGGACCCCATTCAGAGAAATTCTGACAATGCCCATGGGCATTACTAATGTTCAGATTCCTTAAGAATATGGCCTGTATGATTTATCTCTAATACACTGAGAATCTCTCATGCCCCAGAGGCTGAGCTTTTCTCGTGCCCCCTCATCCTTATGGGCATATGTTTTATCGCTAATAAACTTTTTCTCTGGCTGGAAGATGATTTGAGTTGAATTAATGCAGGCAAGACCTGGCGTCACAATCTCGGGGGTTCCCAGCAGCACTCCAAACCTCTAGACCTCTTCACTACCCACATATTATGATTGGGAATGGATGAAATAGCTTCTAGACTTGTCACTATATAAAAGAATGGGAAAGATGACAAAGGATGAGAGAAAGAAGGGGTTATAAAGAGAATCCAGATAGGTCTCAAGGCTTTGTGAGCTAAAACAGGAACAGGCCACAAGAGAGGGAAAGACAGAAGAAAACAGCCAAGACAATTAGCCCTAAATCTGAAAGTTGGCCTGGGGTTAGAGGGAAGTGGTGTCAGAGCCTTTGGATGGCCATAAATAGTTAGATTTACAGTCAAACAGAAGGAAGCAAGACCTGAGAAGGCCAAAGTCCAGGCACTTCAAAGTTAAATGTAGAAGAAGAGTTCATATGTTTATGGAGTTGCACTACTTGCCTTTTTGCAAGATAATACAAAATGGATGATCGTGAAACTTATAATAAAAGAGGCACATTGGGAAAGGGGCAGGTGTGTGACTCAATTAGTTCCCATCAGGGAAGCACCATGAGGTGAACCACAGAAAGAAATCTCCTTCCTTCTACATGTTTTATCTCTGTGTGGTATCAAGCACAGAAGCTATGCAGAGATACAAGTTTTTTTTCCATTAGCCAATACAAAGTCGGATAACTTGAATTTTCAATAGTTATGGTTTTATGCTTTAACTTAAGGGCCAGCCATCCTCAAGCCTCGAATTCTTAGATGAAATAGAGGAGTAATTGAATACCCAAATTCTGAGTATCAAGAGGCCTGAGC
The DNA here is from genome assembly GCF_003287225.1 of Phascolarctos cinereus. NCBI lineage: Eukaryota > Metazoa > Chordata > Mammalia > Diprotodontia > Phascolarctidae > Phascolarctos > Phascolarctos cinereus. The sequence goes on from NW_027555847.1 coordinate 142,415,547, forward strand.
CCTTGAGGAAATCATGGTTAGCCAGGACCCCTAGGGGAATTTCTAACACTGGAAGAGTGAGATAACTCTTGACAGACTATAATTTCCCTGAGTTAGTTTCAGGGGTTTTAGTGACATGGAGAAAAGTTCAATTTGAATCCATATTTGACATGAAAGTTAAAAGAGATGATGTGATGTTAAATTGAATTAATGGAAATATAGTTTTCAACAGAATGGAGGTGATGGCCCCACTGGTCCCTGAAGAATAGATCATGTCTAGAATATTGTGTTCAGTTCTGGGCATTGCATTTTAGGAAAAATACAGTGCTTGGCACATAGTAAAAACTTATACTGACTTGATACTGAAGCTTGAAGATGACCAGAGAGTGGAGTAAAGAGGATAAGAACTTGAAACCTTTCACTATCCTTTCTGCTCCACCTAAATACATGGGTTTAAAAAAAAATCCTTCCTCAAATATCACACCTTCTTCACTTAACCAGGTGAGCTAGGCATCTAGATGGTGGCTGGCTACGTGACACAATTCATAGAGCCCTCGGCCTAGAATTAAGAAGACCTGAATTCAAATCTGACCTCAGGTCACTTTCATGACCCTAGTCAAATGAAGTAATTTTTTCCGTTTTCTCATCCGTAAAATGGGGTGACAATAGCATCTACTTTTCAGGGTTGTTGTGAGAATAGAGTGAGATAATATTAGTAAAACCTTTTGCAAACCTTAAAGTGCTATATAAATTCTAGTTATTGTCACTTCTATTATTGTTGTTATTATTGCTATATGTGTTTCAACTTGAGAATCCCCAAAATGTAACACTGGGGGTGGGGAGGTTTTCATCTGTCACTATATGAAGTAAAAATATTTCTGATTTACCTCTCCTTTTTCCAGTGTGCTCACAACTCTAGTTCCATAAGGGCAATGACTGTCTGATTATCTTTTTGTCACAGCTCCCAACACCTATCACACTGCTCTGTACAGAGAAGATACTTAACAAATATTTGTTGAATGTTTAACATCCCTTGGAAACAAAAGTGATCCTGCCCTCCAGAGGCCCTCTGATTTTCTGGACAATCAGAGAAGGTTTACTTTAATACAGAGCCATAGTTAGGCATTCTAACTATGGTCAATGTCCAAGTTGCCCCATGCTAGTTATGGGTCTGCTTAAGTGGATTCATGAATATATTGGTGTAGAAGCTGCCAATTACAAGCAATCCACAACTCATTTTGTGCAATTCTTGTCCATGTCTTTCCATAAATTCTGAATATAGAATCTAGGTAAAGTGAAAGAGTCCTTCCTCCTGTTTTACTCTATTGGTCAGCCAGAGTAGCCAACTAGTTCAAAGCAAAACCACTTAGTGAAATAGTACATAGTAAGAGGAGTGTAAGGTATATTCAGGGAAGGCTAGTAACTCTGGTGTTAGGGTTGCCAAGCCCTTTTCAGGGCTGCTTTCCACCTTTGTTGTCCACCTGATTCACTCAACTTTCACCTGTGGCTCCAAGAAGCTGTAGCATGTGCAGTGGCCACACCCTGGTAAACCATTTTGGCAGATAGGCTAAACTAGGTTGAGGGTAACCAAGGTATCCCAAACTCTTCAGTGAGTTGGGAGGTGTGTCTACCCCAAATATGTAAAGACTTTGGAATGGGTGGATAAGAACGATTTGTTCCAACAGCCATGAAGGAGGTGAAGCAAGTGCTGTGGAACATTTAGAACTTGGTTAGACATTGAAGACACCAAGATCATCCACTACATCCCGAGCCATCACAAGAAGAAAGATTCCATTGGTAGGTATGTGAAGGATTCTTTGGAGGGGACAAAGAGTTGAGATGGGAAGACAGCAACATGTAACATTCTGTTGATATCTTCTGTTTTTACATGAGCTAAATCCTTCACATAGCTACCAATGGAATCTTTCTTCTATATAGATCTGCTCATGTCACTCTCCTACTTAAAAACCTTCAGGAGCTCCCTATTGCCTACCAAATACAGAGTCCTTTGCTTGGCATTCAGCACCTTCCCCAATCTCATGGTACTCACCTCCATTCATTCTATGCTTCAATCATATTAGAATCCCTAGTTCCAAGAAGATTACCATACTCTAATACCTCTGTGCCTGTGATGAGGCTAGGGAATAGCCTGACAGTTGGTATGCTGGCATGCCTTTTAGTTCTCATGATATAAAATTTCTCAATTCCCCAGTTCTCTCAAATTGCTGGCAAATTGTATTAGGATACAGAAGTGTAATTTCTGACTTAACTCTGCCTTTGAGACACTTACTGGTCTATCAGGAATGGAAAACTGTGAAGTTGGTAGTCCCTTTTTGGTGCACATAGGCAGGCCATTCTGCCTAGCCTAGCATGTGTACATGCTGGCTCTCTTCCAGACCTTGGAGCAGGATATCCTTAAAAAATTATTTTAGTATTTTAACGTCTTACCTTGAGGCAAAAGCAATTTCAACTTTTTTTTGAACAAGGTTTGTTCAGTGTCTGGAAAAAGGTGTTGCACTAGGAAGCTATAAGCTATTCTTTGTTTCTGATGACCATAATTTCCTTTGTGTGAATTGTTTGTTAATTCAAACAGTGGGGATATGGAAGGTAAAGGAAAATGGTGGAAATTATCTCTCATAATTTCGAAATGCAAGCAGAAGACTACAAAAAAGAGAAAGGCATGGAGGAGGGCAGACAATACTTGAAACTTACTTTCACCTGAACTTGTCAAAGGAGAGAATACACATATACAGACACACACACACACACACACACATGCACACACACACCATGGAGTGCAGAAATAAATTTCACTCAACAGGGAAACAGCAAGGAAAGGGGAGAACGAAGAGAGGTAATGAGAGGGAGGGTAGATTAAAGAAGGGATTAATCCTAAGCAAAAACAAATTATGAACACAGAGGATATAACTCAAAGAAGAGTTTTAAAGGAAAAAAATGAAAAGATAAGACATGGAGATTGCACTCTGGGCTAGAGAAAGAGCAGGAAAGAGGAGTAGAAGCATTATCAAACTGATGCTGACCACACTCCTTTTCTCTCATCACCTTCTTCTTTATAAACAAGTACCAGGAAACTGATTAACATAATGACTTACAATGATTCCAGAAGCCTTGGGATGAAGCTGCTACCCACCTCCTGAGAGATAGTGATGGACAAAGAGTGACGATTAAGATATATTATTTTGGATATGGACAATGTGGGAATTTGTTTTGCTTGGCTATGCAAAGGGTTTTGTTTTTCTTAATTCTTCATTGGTTTGGAGAAAAGTAGTTGGAACAGTGATAAAGTAGATTTTTGTTAATTAAAAAAAATAAAATTAAGTTTTAAAAAAGGCCATTTCAATAATCTATGGGAGAGGTGGCTAGGGACTGGAAAGAGGTGGTAGTTACATGAGTAGAGAGAAGAGTTCAAATATGAGGGCTGTTGTGAAAGCAGAAACAATAAGATATGGCAAACAAAATACAAGACATTTATTGGAGTAAGGAGGACATAAAATAAATATTTCTTTTTCTTCATTTTTTTCCAGATACACCTAAAATATGCAGCAAGAATAATAAAAGATAATAAATCAGTGACAATGCATACTTTTATATTATATTATTGCAAACATTATTTTTTTTAATCACATGAAACTCACAATAAGATTGTAGGTTATTTTATTGCCTTCTAAAATCAATGAAAAAACATTCTGGATGGCTAACAAAAGGTTAAGGATATCAAGGGAATCAATTTTTTTCTTTTTTTTCCCTATTTTTTAATTACTTAATTAATTTTTAGTTTTCAACATTCATTTCCATAAACTTTTGAGTTTTAAATTTTCTCCCCCTCTTTCCTTCCCCTCTCCCTCCCTAAGATAGCATGCAATCTGATATAAGCTGTACATATACATTCGTATTAAACATATTTTCACATTAGTCATGTTGTAAAGAAGAATTAGAACCAATAGGAGGAACCTTCAGAAAGAAGACACAAAATAACAAAAAAAAGAGAGCAATGGTGTGCTTTGATCTGCATTCGGACTCCATAGTTCTTTCTGTGGATGTGGACAGCATTTTCCATCACGAGTCTTTTGGAGTTGTCTTAGATCCTTGCCTTGCTGAGGAGAGCCAAGTCTATGAAAGTTACAATGTGGTTGTTACTGTGTACAATATGCTCCTGGTTCTGCTCACTTCACTCAGTATCAGTTCACATAAATCTTTCCAGGTTTTCTGACATCTGCCTGCTCATCATTTCTTATGGCATAATAGTATTTCATTACCATATACCGTATGATAATGTATTCATATACTATAACTTGTTCAGCCACTTCCCAATTGATGGACATCCCCATCAATTTCCATTTCTTTGCCACCACAAAAAGTGCTGCTATAAATATCTTTGTATATGTGGGTTGGGAAATCAAATTTTTACAATGTGAAGGAAGGCATCCCAGAATTACCAGATTTCAAACTATGCTACAGAGTGGTAATCATTAAAATAATCTGGTGTTGGCTATGAAATAAAGTGGTGGATCAGCAGAATAGATTAGGTACATAATATAAAATACTAAATGGCCATAGTAGCCTAGTGTTTAGTCAAATCAACTCTCTGAGATTTTAGGGAAAAAACTCACTATTGGATAAAAATTTTTGGAAAACTGGAAAGCAGTTTGGCAGAAACAAGGCATAGACCAACCTTTCACAAAATATACCAAGATAAGGTAAAAATGGGTACCTGATATAGAGCTAAAGGGTAATATTATAAACAAATTAATGAAGCATGAAATATTTTACCTGACAGTCAATGGATAATGAAAATATTTATGTCCAAGGAAATGATATAAGGGATCAGAGGAAGTAATTGCATAAAATAAGAAAAAGTTTTGCACAAACAAAACCAATGCAGCTAAAATTAGAAGCAAAGTTGGCATCTTTAAAAAAAAATTTACAGTGATTTTTTTCTGATAAAGGCCTCATTTGTCAAATATAAGGCAAACTGAGTCAAATTTATAAAAATAAAAGCTAATTACATTACATACAAATAAGTTACATTAAGCTAGGTACATTTAAAAATATTCTAAGTCAGTATTGATTAGAAAAATGCAATTTAAAACAACTCTCAGATATCACCTCACACCTATCAGATTGTCTAAAATGACAGAAAAGGAAAAGAACAGGTGCTGGAGAAGATGTAGAAAAATTGGGACATCCAATGGGATGCACCATTGGAGGAATTGTGAACTGATCCAACCATTATGGAGAACTATTTGGAACTATATTCAAAAGGCTATAAAATCATGCTTATGCTTTGGCCCAGTAATATCGCTACTAATTATGTATCCAAAAGACATCAAAGGAAAAGGAAAGGGATCCATATTACAATATGTTTATGTTAGCTCTTTTTGTAGTGACAAAGAATTGGAAATTGAGGGGATGCCCATCAACTGAAAAATGGCTGAACAAGTTGTAGTATGAGATTTTGATGAAATACCATTGTCCTCTAAGAAATAATGAGTAGGATGGTTTCAGAAAAACCTGGGAAGACTTACACGAACTGATACAAAGTGAAATGAGCAGTACTGGGTCTGTATTCCAAAAAAGGGGGAAAGGACTCACATGTTCAAAAAATATTTTAGCAGCTCTTTTTGTGGTGGTATAGAATTGAAAATTGAAAGGATGCCCATCAATTGGGGAATGGTTGAACAAGTTGAGGTATATAAATGTAATGGAATACTGTTGTGCTATAAAAAATGATAAGCAGGCTGATTTCAGAAATACCTGGAAAGACTTACATGAACTGATGCTGAGTGAAGTGAGTAGAACCAGAATATTGTACACAGTAACAGCAACATTGTGGGATGATTAACTATGATAGACTTAGCTCTTCTCAGCAATGCAAGGGTCTAAGACAATGCCAGAAGTCTCATGATGGAAAATGCTAACCACATCTACAGAAAGAACTATGGCTTCTGAATGCAGATTGAAGCATATTATTTTCACATTTTTTGTTTTTTCTTTCTCATGGCTTTTCCTTTTGTTCTGATTCTTCTTTCACAACATGACTAATGTGGAAATATGTTTAACATGATTGTACATGTATAACTTATATCAGATTACTTACTGTTTTGGGGAGGGAGAAAAATTTGGAACTCAAAATTTTACAAAAATGAATGTTGAAAACTATTTTACATGTAATTGTAAAAAATAAAATACCATTAAGATTTGGAAAAAACCCAACAAAGTGAAGTGAGCAGACCCAGGAGAACACTGTACAGAGTAATAACAACGTTATGATAATGATTAACTGTGAAAGACTTAGCTACTCTGATCAAGACAATGATCCAAGACAATTCCAAAGGATAAGTGATGAAAAATTCTATCCATCACCAGAGATATCACTGATGAAATTTTTCCCTTGCTTTTTTATCTTTACAACTGAACTAATTTGGAAATATGTTTTGTATGATATCACGTATATAATTGATATCATATTCCCTATCTTCTCAATGGGTGATGGAGGGGCTAGAGGGAGAGAAAGAATTGGGAAACAAAAAAAAATTTTTTTTAATTTTAAATTGAAGAAATTAATTAAGGAGTGAATGACTAGGATACATGAATTATATATATATGTATATATATGAAGAAACTTCTTGCAGGTCACAGGCTTGTGTATTGCTCCATTATTCATACAAATTATTTCTTGGTGTCAGGGAAATGGCTTTAAAGAAAATAATGGCATTATTATAAATGACACTTTAGATTGCTTCCCACTCTAGATCGCGTGGGTGAACCTACAGGTCTGAGTCTGAGAGCAAGAGTTCTCTGCACAATATGAATGTCAACAACATTATTGGGGCAGCTTCATCTGTGACAGAAACCTTCCCTTAGGTAACTGTGATGGGGTATAGACCCTGGAAGCACTTCTTCTCCCCCTCTCCCCCCAACATACTTGAACTTTTCCATATGGCCAACCCTCTGGCATTTGCCTGAGCCATTGGCCCATCCTAGTAATCCTTTCAACTGGACTTTCATTGTGGCCTACACCCAACCTCCAATTCTCTGTTACTTCTAACCTAGCCCAGCCCTTCATTGTCTGTTATATATAATAGCCACTTTCCACTTTTAATTGCTTCTAGACCCCTCCTCTGTTCCCACAGTCTTCTGTGTAAAAGATCCATCTTGCCTCAATTAAAGTGCTCATATTAAATCTGGCCCACTTGTCAATATAAGCATCACAAATGTTCAGATTCTTAAAATTTGGCCAATAGTTCAGAGTCACTAGAAATCTTGCTCACCACAACAGATGTTTTAGTAAACCTTGTCTTTTGGCTGAATGAAGGCTTAGGTCAAATTCATTCAAGACAGGACCTGCATTGCTTGCCCTTGAATTTCAGGGTCCCAGCACCCCTGAACTTCCACAACTGGATCAGAGACAGTAGAACCTTTAAAGATCACCTGGTCTCTTTTCTATTTTCACAGGTCAAGAAATTAAGACCCAAAAAGATTAATTTATTTGTCAATGTCACATTTCTTGTCTACGGAAGAATTGGGTCTCCCTGTATAGTGTTCTTTGATTTAACCCCTTTGCCTTTGGCTTTCTAAATGGAACTCACAATACTGTAGTCTCCCTTTATGTGGAAGCCCCTAAGAATCCTTGCCCAGCAGACTCATGTCAAGGACTTAATCTGTGTAAAGATTAAGAGCACATGCTCTTTACGTATGTACGTGTATGTGTGTGTGTGTGTGTGTGTGTGTGTGTGTGTGTGTGTAATCTCATAGGAATGGGATTATACTTAAAGATATTGAATACATCACAGAATCATTGCTATTTAACCTAATCATGTGTGTTATTCCCACACATGGTGAGAAAGTTCTTTTCTCGATTCCACTTGAAATCTCATCAGATCCCTTACAAAGCTACTACAAAGCACTGAGACATAAACATGAATATGAAATAACTCAAACCTTTCTTCTGAGCTGATAGATGTATCAGTCTCCTCTCATAATCTCATATTTTTCATGACCAAATAACAGTGTCTCAGGAATCTCATTACTTCTCTTTCTAGCCTTTCCTTTTCCAACCAGAATGGGAAAGAAATCACTTGGCAAGAGGAAGAGAGAAAAAGAGAAACAGTATGTCCTCTTCTAGTCTCTCTTCTCCAAGTGCAGGTCCTTCTACTGGTGTGACAGGTAAAAAAAAAAAAAGAAATCCCTATGATTGCTCCTCTTCTTCTTCCAATAAATTTCAGGCCCGTTGATGTGCTTTCCCAGATAGACCTGAACAATATCTTGACCTAATTCAGTTCTTCTTACTTAAATGCTAAGTGTTTAAACTTAACAGTTAAAATAAAATTAAGCATCTATTAGATATAGTGGTGGTCTCAAAGATGGACTATGATAGTCTTTTTGTCCTAAAAGAGCTTACAATCTCCTATTAGGTGTGGATCATGATGTACATATAATACAAGGTGTGGGGAAGGCAAGGACTGTGATAAGGGCAAAAAAGAGTGCTAAGCAAAGAAATTTCTTTTATGGTCTTAACTCTAGAGGCAAATGTTATGGTTGTGAAGCTGGCTTTCTGCTGGATAAGACCCAGGGAATTGCTGGTGGATGCTTTAATCCCCATTAAACAAGTGAGTATGATGATCAGAGTCACAACAAAATTAAATTGTTATGTAAGGTTTGTTGACGACTTTTGCCTGAATGTGAAGGTATGAAAGATGCTAGAAAACTTCTCTTCTTTTATGAATCCACATCTGGACATTTATTTTCCTTGTTAGCCTCCTTGTCTGAGCTAGTGGTCTCTGAACTTTGCTTATTGCATAAGCTATCAGTTAAAAAAAATTGTCAAACCTGCTTGCCCAACATATTTATATTTAGTTATTATTTCACTATATATGTTATAGAAGGGGTCCCAAAAGTTCAAGTATAATTTTAGGTATTAAAACTTTAAGCTATATGTGTAGTATATTATATATGTATGTGTACTACTAATACATGATGAACATTATAAACATATACAGAAACACAATTTTTAAAGAATCAAATACAAACTCAGAATGAAAAATATTGAAAAATTATTGGACTTTATTATATTTATTAGTGGTACTAAACATTTTTGTTCTCACTAAAATGTTAATAGTTGTAAGATCAACGCGAATAAATGTGCTTCATTATGTTAAAAAATTCATTGTTTAACACTGACACAGGGATTTAAATAAGCATAACACAAGGTAGAATTGTACATAATACAAGTGTGCATAAAACAAGGGCAAAAGAGAGTCTCTACTAATTGTTCTAATACAATTTAAGCAGGAACAGATTTCACTCAGTTGGAAAAATCAGAAAGACTTCATGGAGGAGGTGACACCTGAACTGTGTTTTGAAAGAAGTAAGGGATCTCACATAGCTCTCCCTAAGATCAGCTCTATTAGTTGAACCTACATGAAGTTTGTAGTTACCAGGATTCATTCAGAAACTATTTTTTTCTTTATGAAACTAGCATGATTGTCATTTACCATTATATTTCCCAGAGGAAAAAAATCTTCAAAGTCCTTCAAAAATCTTGGGTAGATATTTGGTGATTCTGAGGCTCTCTTTACACCTACTTTGCCAACTAGGTCTAGAATATCATGTGTTTTTCACAATCTGTTGGAGGCCCTTTGACCTCTCCTTCAGAAAATATTTTGGGAAAGAGATTTGTAGATTCAGCACTTAATGCAGTGTTGGATAGAGAAGTAGAAAGTCAATGTAAAAGTAAATTCAGTATCTCCCCAATATCACCTCAGAAAAACTGAGGCAAATAATTCATTGTGTTCCAGATGTGTGAATCTTTTTATTTGTTGTTGTTTCATAAAGGTAGAGCTTGCTATCTGTGCTTTGCTTAAAGAATATATTAATTATTGACATCTTGGTCCCATTCAAAGTTTCCTCCAATTCTTTTTGACTTACAATTTGTTTACATGTAACCTGCCGTAGTTTAAGAGCTTCTGTTTTATTCTGACTTGGGCAAAACCTCCCATCTTTTTGTAAAAATTAATTTCTCCTGCTCGCATGGAATTTTTTGACTTAGTACTAGATACTCACTCCAGAGGAAAACAAGGACCTAAGGTGATCAGGTAATAGTGAATGCCACTAGTGGACGGAGGTTAACAAGTCAGTCAACCACAATAATTATCTCCTTCTTCCTGGATCCCTTTTATTCACTAATAATCTCCTCCACAAGTATCACCTCCTCCCCAAGAATCAACTCCTCCACAAACATCACCTCCTCCAAAGGAATCACCTCCTCCACAAGCATTGCTTCTATTGCAAAAGCATCATCTCCTTTACAAGCATCACCTCCTCCCCAGGAATCATCTCCTCCAAAAGCATCATCTGCTTCCCAAGACTGGCCTCCTTCATAAACATCACCTCCCCAGGAATCACCTCCTCCCTGGAAACCACTAATTCTTGATGAATTGCGCTTTTGATGAGTGTTTCCTTGAGTCTTAGGGCATAAAAAACAACACAATAAAAAACAAAAAACAAATACAGAAGGAATAGCAATAATCATTATAGTAAAAATAGAATCCATGTTCTTCAGAAGGTAAGCACTTTCAACTTCAAAGCAGCATCAATAAGGACAGTATATAGTCTTGCCCTCTTATCCAATTAACTGCCAGACTTTTTCTTCTTTCCTGCTGCTGCTGTTTCTCAAAGACCATATAGTCACTTGTCCCTGAACTTCGTTGTTCATAACCAATATGTTTCCATTTCTTATAAATTCCCCCATTTCATGTTATTCAGAGATTCTTGTCTTTGATAGAAGCATCTGAAAAACAAAAACTCAGAAATAATAGGGAAATTAGATTTGAAGAGGAACAGCTTTGTCAAAGACACATGGGCTTTCTGAGCATTTACATTCATAAATGTCTGCAAAAGTTTTTTTTTTTTAACAAGTCATTTCCCAATTGATAAATGGTCAAAGTATAGGAACAGGCAGTTTTCAGAGGAAGAAATTAAAGCTATCTATAGTCATATGAAAAAATGCTCTAAATCACTATTGATTAGAGAAATGCAAATCAAAAAACCCTGAGGTATCACATCATACCTATCAGATTGGCTAACATGCCAAAACAAGAAAATGATAAATGCTGGAGAAAATGTGGGGAAATTGGAACACTAATGCATTGTTGGTGGAGTTGTGAACTGATCCAACCATTCTGGAGAGCAATTTGGAACTGTGTCCAAAAGGCTATAAAAATGTGCATGCCCTTTGACCCAGCAATAGCACTTCTAGGTCTATATGCCAAAGAGATTATAAGAATGGGAAAGGGACCCACATGTACACAAATATATATGGCAGCTCTTTTTGTGGTGGCAAAGAATTGGAAATATGTCTCATTGTTATCCTTCTCTCTAATGAAAGTGATTATTTCTATGATTTATTCTTTAACCCGTTCATTCTTTACGATTAAGCTGTTTAGTCTCCAATTAGTTTTTATTCTATGTTTCCATGGTCTCTTATTAAATATAATTTTTATTGCATTGTGGTCTGAAAAGGATGAATTTGCTATTTCTGCTTTTCTGCTTTTAATTATAAAAATTTTATGCCCTAATATGTGATTAATATTTGTAAAAGTATCATGTACCACTGAGAAAAAGGTGTATTCCTTTCTTTTCCCATTCATTCTCTCTGGACATCTATCACATCTAGCTTATCTAAAATTCTATTCATTTTCTTGACTTCTTTCTTATTTACTTTTTGATTAGATTTATCTAGTTGAGAGGGGAAAATTGAAGTCTCACTATTATAGTTCTACTATCTATTTCTATCTCTAATTCATTTAACTTTTCTTTTAAAAATTTAGATGCTATAGTATTTGGTACATTTAAGTTTAGTATTGATATTGCTTCATTACCTATGGAACTTTTTATCATGACATAGTTGAATTACCTTGTTTATTTCTTTTAATTAAAACTATTTTAACTTTAACTTTGCTGAGATAGTGATAACTACATCTGCTTTTTCTGCATCAGGTGAAGCATAATAAATTCTACTTCAGCCCTTTATTTTAACTCTACGTGTATCTCTTATTTTTAAATGTGTTTCACATAAATAACATATTGTCGGACTCTGATTTTTAATCCATTTTGCTATCCATTTTCATTTTATGGGTAAATTTATGCCATTCACATTCAAAGTTATAATTACTATTTGAGTATTTACCTCCATCCTATTTTTCCTCACTATTGTCCCTTTCAACTTCTCTTTTTATCCTATCCCTCCTCACACATCTAGTTTAGTTCTAACCACTACCTCTCTAATCTACACCCTTTTAAAGAATCCCTTCTTTATCCTTTTCCCTTACCTTCTTGTTCCTTATCCTTCCTACCCAACTCTCTAAGAATCTGTCCCTTATTCTCTCCCCTTACCCTTTTAAATCTTAATATAAACATCTTTCTATATATCCTTCTCTTATCCAGTCCCCTGGTCCTCTTATTTATGAGTTAAGATGACTTTTATACCCTTCTAGATGTCTATGTTTCCTCTTTAACCCAGACCCAATGAGAGTAAGATTCCAAAACCACCAGTTCTCCACCTCCACCTGCTTTCTTTGTATTGGTTCTTCTTTTCACACTTCATTTGTATGAGATAATTGCTCCTTTTTTTTTTTACCTTTTTCTACCCAGTTTTGTTTTTTAGAATCATCCCATCATACTCAGCTCAGCTCTAATTTTTTTTCAAGTTACTCAAATAATGATGACAATCTTAAGAATGCTGATAACATTTTAACATATAAGAAGTAAACAGTTTGGTCTAATTGAGTCCCTTATAATTAGTCTTTAATGTTTTCCATTTCTTTTGGATCTTATATATAAAATTTTTCATTGAGTTCTGGTCTCTTTGTCACAAATGCTTGAAAGTCTTTCAATTCATTAAACATCCATTTTTTTAAAAAATTTGGATTGCACTCAACTTTGCCAGGTAAGTTATTTTTGGTCACAACACCAGCTCTTTTTCTCTTTGAAATTTAATGTACCAAGATCTATAGCCTTTTAGTGTAGAAGATGCTAGGTCTTATGTAATCCTGATTACAGCTCCACAGTATTTAAATTGGTTTTTCTCTTATTGCTTGTAATATTTTCTTTTTAACCTGGGAGCTTTGAAACTTAGCTATGATATTCTGTTAAGTTTTCATCCTGGTATTTCCTTCAGGTGGTGATCAGTAGATTTTTTCCTGTTTTTACTTTACCCTCTCATTCTAGAACCTCAGGGAGATTTTCCTTAACAATTTCTTGTAATATTGTATCAAGATTATTTTTTATCCTAACTTTCATAATTTATAATTTTTTTATCATAACTTATATTGTCTCACTTTGATCTATTCTCTAGATCAGTTGTTTTTCTACTGAGATGTTGCACATTCTCTTCCATATTTTCATTCTTTTGATTTTGTTTTATCATTTCTTGGTGTCTAATAACATCATTAGCTTCCCCTTGCCCAATTCTAGTTTTCTAGGAGTTATTTTCTTCCTGAAGATTTTAGATCTCTTTTTCCAATTGGTTGACTTTCTTTTCATAATTTTCCTGATTTTCCTGGATTGATCTTTTTTTCCTAATTTTTTCTCCATCTCTCTTATTCGATTTTTTGAAAATCCTTTTCTAAGTTCTTCCAAGGGCTCTTTTTGGGCTTGTCAACATTTGAAGTTGCTGTTTGGGGTAGGAGTGGCTTCTTTTACTTCAGTATCTTCCTCTGTATAAAAACTCAGATCTTCTCTTACCCCATAGTAGCTACTATGGTTAGGTTCTTTCTCCTTTGCTTACTTATTTTTATTTTGTTTTATTTCATCTTTAGCAGTTTATTATTGTAATCAGAGTCTAGTCTTGACTTTTCGGTAATAGTGCCTCAGGCCCCAGGTCCTTCTTACTTTTATTTTCTGAATTCTGTCCTAGGGCTAAACTTCAAGCACTTCTCACCTTCTCTAAGCCAAAGCTAGGGCCCCTGCCACACTATCCCCAAAACAGTACTTTCTCTCTTTAGTACCACACTCACTGTGTGTGAGCTCACTCCTCAACCACAACCACAGTCCAAGACCATGTCTAGTTAGCACTGCTAGACCTGGCATCTGGAGACAGCAGAGGGTCTTTACATCTTCCTCTACTGAGCCTCCAAAAGTCAGCCTGGAGGTGTTTATGCTTCACTCTTAATCAAACCTCAGTCCCTGGAGGTCATGTCTTTCCTGAGGTCCCTTCAAGTTGTTTTAAGAGGGCAACTACTTTATCCCAATTTTTGCTTATTTTTGCCACTCTACTTTCATTTTGAGGCAATGTTCTGTCTCTTTGTGGAAGAAATTTGGAGAGTCTGGAATTTTCTGACCTACTCTACCATCTTCCAAGAATTCACTTGCCTATTACTTTTGCTACTCAATTATCAGGTGTACCTAGGAGCAAATCATCTGCAGTTTTGACTCACTGTTTCTAATCCTTTTATCCCCGTCATCTTTAACCCCCCCCCAATCTCACCCAAACCCTATTCCAATTTTTCCTGTGTCCTCAGAATTCTTGGTTTTTTATGAAAAAACTCCATCATTTACCTGCTTTCTCTGAGACTTGGCTTCTCAGGACAAGACTGCATTGTCAGTTGTCCTCTCCAGCATTTTTATTCACACTCCTGACACATTGGTCCTGGAGGGGGAGTTTGAATGCTTTCTTGCTCTCTAATTCTACTTCCAAACTCTCCTCTTGGCACCATCAGCAATCTCTCCCTCTTGAAGTTTACTTGATTAAAATTTTCTTCCCTAGTCAAATCATAGCGGCTATTGTAAATCAGTGTGGAGTTAAGCAATGGCTCCTTTCCACTCCTACCCATATACTAGAAGACTTTAATGTCTATGTTAATACTCCCTCAAACTCTAACCTTCTAATTCCTCAATTTCCTTAAGACTGATGAGGATTATGCCTTGCCTCCACCATAGCCACAGTAAAGGATGGTCAAACTCAGGATTTCACTCTTACTTATAGGTATCCATTTCTTTAATCTAGCATTCTGACATTCCTCTATAATCATAACCTCTGATCATCTCTCCTAAAC
Source organism: Phascolarctos cinereus (assembly GCF_003287225.1). NCBI lineage: Eukaryota > Metazoa > Chordata > Mammalia > Diprotodontia > Phascolarctidae > Phascolarctos > Phascolarctos cinereus. The sequence continues at coordinate 142,430,600 of NW_027555847.1, forward strand.
ATTTTATTTGTTTTCATCCAGATCTCTAATCCCTCCATCCTTCAGTATTGTCTTAGGCCATTAGCCCTGCTCTCATTTCACTTTCTTTTCTTCCCTATTCAAAACCTATAATTAACCAATTCAATTCCATGGTCTCAGCAGCTCTCAGATCCCTTCACCTTTTCACCTAAAACTGCCTATCCCTTGTCAAAACTTAGCCCTGAATTACTCCCATCATTTACCTCCTCTGCTCCTTATCATGCACTGCTGAAGAGACCTGAAGGAAGTCACTGTAAGGCAAGCTCTTTACTTTTCCCTAACTGATGCCCTACCAGAGGCCTCAAAGAAATTAGGTAAACTAGGTGGTGCAGTGGATACAGCGCCGGACCTGAAGTCAGGAGGACCTGAGTTCAAATTCGGCCTCAGACCAAACACTTGACACTCACTAGCTGTGTGACGCTGGGCAAGTCACTCAACCCCAATTGCCTGAAAAGGAAAAAAAAAGTGGCCTTCTTTTCCCCAGTCTCTGATAATGAGGTACCCTTTTTAATTGCAAAGATAAGTCCCTCTACATAAGTCCATGATTTCAATTCTTTCTGTCTTCTTTGGCAGATTTTCCCTTATATGAAGAAATCAAGTAGTGCAGTGGATTGAGTTCTGGGCCGGGAGTCAGAAACACCTGAATTCAAATCTCACCCAAGGCACTTACTACCTGTGTCCCCCTGAGCCTTTGTTCATCTTCCCTCAACTATAGAACTGGGGAGATAATAATAGCACCTAGCACCTACCTCCCAGAGCTGCTATAAGGTTCGAGTGTGTACAGAGTAGGCATTTAATTAAAATGCTTATACCTTTCCCTTACTCAAAACAACTTCGTGATTTAAACCCATTTTATCGCTGTTTCCTTACTTACAGTTTGATTCCTTACCTCATGCAGTCACCCTTGTTATCATCTTGTTAATCTTCATCCTCTCCTTACCAAATGGTTCCTTAACTATTGCCTTTAAACGTACTCAAGTTTCCTTCAACCTTAAAAAAAAAAAAACCTTCATTAGACCCTAACATCAACCCAACCTCTCCTCTCTTTCACAGCAAAACTGCTAAATAGAGCCATATCAGCTCCTTGCTCCTTGCTCCACTGCTCTTCCTCTTTAACTCAGTCTGGCTCCTAACTTCACTCAACTGAAACTTCTCTCTCCAAAATTACCAGTGATTTTAAAATTGCCAAATCACATGAGGTTTTCTTCATCCTCCTCCTTTTTCACATCTCTGCTCTTTTTGACACTGTTGACTGCCTTGTCCTTCTAGATACTCACATCTCTCTGGGGTTTGGTGATACCATCTCTCCTGATTCTGTTCCTAACTGTCTGGCCAGTGTCTCTCTATCACTTCTGTTGGTTTATCATTCTTTTCATTACCTCTAATTCTAGGTGTTCCCAAAAGGCCTATTTTGGAATTTCTCTTTTTTTTTTCCTTTTTCTTTCTTTATACTCCCTCTCTCAGTAACCTCATCAGCTGCCATGAGATTGAGTCATCATCTCCATGGGATGGGAGACATTCAGTCCAATGTCACCTTTCCTTTATATTATTGCAATATCCTCCTAACTGGCCTCCTTGCCTCAAGTCTCTCCCTACTCCAGTCTATCTTTCCAACAGAGAGTTGAGTGATTTCCTTAAGCACAGATATGACATGTCACTTCCATACTCAATAAACCAGTGGTTCCTATTGCCCCTAAAATAAAATATAAACTCCTCTTTTTAGTCTTTAACACCCTTTTCCATCTGGCCCAATCTATCTGTCCAGATCTGTTGAACATTACTTCTACTCCTACACTTTGGAATCCATTCAATTTTTTTCTCTCTTCTTATTACTCACATGTAACTCTCCATTTCCTATCTTCGTTCTTTGAGCTAGCCATCCCCAATGCCTGTATTGCATTACCTCTTGACTTCCACCTCATAGAATCCTTCTCTTCCTTGAAGATGAAGTTCTAACACCACCTCCTACATGAAGCCTTTCCTGATTTCCCCGACTATTGGTACTCTTGCTTGTGCTTATTCTTTTTATCATGATATTGTATATACTTATATACATACTGGTTTCCTTCCTTCTTAGAATGAAACTTCTTTTGAGTAGGGATTATTTCATTCTTTTCCTTTTTATCTCTAGCACCCACCAAGGTGCCTGACAAATACCAGGCACTTGATATTTGTTTGTTGATTGCTTGATTGACTATTGTAAATAATTGCCTTTATGTTTTAAAAATGCCAACTAAAGCATGAGAAACATTTCAAAAACAGATTATGACTAAAAGTAAAAACCAAAACAAAAAAACCCGAAAGAAATCATAATCATTACAGGGGTCGTAGCTAAAAATACTCAAGATAACTCTAGGCTGCATTCATAGTTCAGAGTATAGAGTAAGTAATGGGACATGGAGAAACTATAGTTTCCCCTGATCGGACCACATTTTGAGTACTGTTTCCAGTTCTGGGTGCCATATTGTAGAAAGGACATAGACATGGGTAGGAAAAAGAATTAAGCACAGGCCCTGAACTAAGTACTTTTTCTTTTTTACCAATAATATCTCATTTGATCTTCATAACAAGCCTCATAAGTAGGTATTATTACTATTATCCTCATTTTACTGAAGAGGAAACTGAAGCAAATAGAAATTAAGTGAATTGCCCATGGTCACATTGTTAGTAAGTGTCTGAGGCCATATTTGAACTTAGGCCAGAAATTAAGTGAATTGCCCATGGTCACACTGTTAGTAAGTGTCTGAGGCCATATTTAAACTTTGGTCCTCCCAACTTCAGGCCCACTGTGCCACCAAATGCCTTCTTCTTGCATTAGGTGCTGAGAATGGTAACCAAGAAGATATAGAAACTCAAGACCATGTCATATGGAGAGCTGTTGTATGAACTAGGGGTATTTAGTGTGAAGAAGAGAAGAGATGGGCGTAGTTGATGATGCCGTCAAATGTATAAAGAAATGTCATGGAAAAAGTAGTGGTCTTGTTTTACTCAGCTCTAGAATATGGAACTAGAATTCCTGAGTAGTAACTAAAGGAAGGTTGACTTCAGCTTCATATAAAAACATTGGGCTTGAAGTTGTAAAGAACCCCAGAGGCTATGTGGTCTCAATTCACCCACATTATAGATGAAGAAACTGAGTCCCAAAAAAAGGAAGTGACCTGTCCTAGACCATACAGCTAATAAGTGGCTAAGCAGATTTCCTGACTTTAAAGCCAGGGATCTTTGCATTAAACCAGCTTGATTCCTTTTAAATAAATCAGTGAATTTCTATGACTAAGTTGAGCTGGGAATCATTAGTTACCTGAAATATTACTTAAAATGTTATTTGTTCCACAGATGAAAAAAATGTCATAAGTGGCACAAGATTCATTTTCCTCATGGGTATCTGGAGAGCTAAGATTAATCAGGTAGGAAATGGCTTCATATTTTTAGTTTTTAAAAAAACTATAACACACTTCATATGTGCTTTCACTGGGGCCACACTTGAGGCCCAGAATGGGGGATAAACAGCCTACAGGCCTTCATTTCTTCTAACCCATACTCAAGCATTTTCTCCTCTAATCTTGCTGTCATTTTATACAGATGGTAAATATTCTCACACAGATGCAGTAAAACCCTTTTAGCTAATTGAAAAAGAAAACATATTCTCCTACCCAGGCCCTAGTTGTCTTATTTGTAAGGCTCAGGAATCAGATTATATGATCTCTAAGATCCCTCTCAACTCCCAAATTCTGAATCTATGAGTCCATGCATCCCACAAATGGGAACAGAATCATTGCTAGGTAAAGACATTCTTTATCCCAGCAGCCATCCCTGCTGGGTTTTGTTTGCTCACTTTGGTTGACTCTGAGCTGAGAAGTGTCCTGTTCCACGGGTCTCCAGCCTGCTTTTCGCTCTTCGATTTTCTGGCGGCTACCAGCAGCGTCCCTAGTCAGAGAGAAGGGCTGGATCTCCACGAAAGGTAGCTGGACACTGGCCTCTCAGTCTGGCGAACAGCAAAAGACGGCTTGGAAAAAGCAAGGTGTAAGAGGGACTAGGAGGCGCTCTTGGTTCCAGTGTGCCTTCCTTTGGCTGAGAGACAGCTGTTTTAAAACTTCAGCCACATATGAGAGGGGGTTTTTTAGTTTTGCCACATTAGAGGCCCTGAGGCAGCCTTTGTCCCACCCCTTCTGAGAATTCAGGGCACCTCCCATTTTTGAGCTGGAAATTTCACCCTTCCTTTTTTCTCATCCTGCAACCCGTGAAGAGCTCTGCTGGCTTTGCAGCCTGAAAAGGTGGATTTAAATCCCGCCTCTAACGTGCGCTAGCTTGTCATCCCCAACAGAATCACTTCTCAGTGTTCTAGGAAACTCGAAATTTCAGACAAGCTATTGATACACGTGGGTGGAGGAAGTTTCCTCATTTGGAAATTCCTTATACCTATGAAACCACAGCCTAGTGCCAATCCTAATGAAACCAACAGTAACCCACAGACTCCCTCCTTCCCAGATTTCAATAAAACTGGCTGTTTCTGCCAAAGTTGGCTGATGATCTATTTCCTCCCAGAAGGAATGTGCTGTCTTCTAACTTCTATTGTACTGAAGGAAGCAGAATCCCCTGAAGGTACTTTGATGGAGTAGGGCATTGGGGAACATAAAAGTTCCCCAAAATAGAGACTCATACTTGGTGGAATGAAGAGAGACCATATTTATTTTCTAGGGTTTAAAAACAATGTAATCCTTCTCCAAGTGCTAGTGAGCCTTCCACAGTCCTACTTTGTCTGGAACTGCTTCTATTAGCATTTTGAGCATTTTATAGCTTGGACAGAGAAAAGGCTGGGAAGATGGGCATCAAAATAATATCTTGTTTATATTTGTATTACCCCTTATCGTTTTTCTATTTCCTTCTTCCCTGTGAAGATGAAACAATTGAAAATTATCAATAAAGTCCCAGAAGAGGGGAGGCCTCTCCTTTTATGTAGGAAACAGGGCAAGCAATGAGGAGTGTATTAATATCTAATCAGGCAGCCTCCTAGCTGCCTCTATGAGAAATTACTTGGCCTGTACCTTCCTTGTCCCTCTATTTCTTCCTGCTACTCTCTCACTCCTCCACCACTCTTAACTCTGCCTCTGAGGAGGCTGCACCAGGCATTTCTGCTGGCCTTTGGCAGAGAATGTGTTGTGAGGGCAATATTAATATCAGGGCAAGGGAGGTAGGAGGGTCATAGTACATAGAAATGTATCTTCCTCTCTGGGGGCCTCAGCTGCCCAGGAAAATTACCTGGGTTCCAGTAATAGCAAATGGAAAGAAGAAGTAACTTGTAGCCACTTTTTTGCCTTAATTCTTATTATGCTTCCTCTTGTAGTTATTAGGGTTTTTCTGTTTGTTTGTTTATTGAGGTAATTGGGGTTAAAAGACTTGCCCAAGGTCACACAGCAAGTAAGTGTCTGAGGCCAGATTTGAACTTGGGCACTCCTGAGCCAGTGCTCTATCCAGTAATCCACCAAGCTGTTCCCTAGTTCTTCCTTTTTGGTCTTCTAAAGTTTCTTCCTCTTTATATAAACATTTATATGTTAATGGATTAATGGGCCTGAGTCACCCAACAATAATTAATAATAATAATAACTAGCATATATGTAATGTTAAGAGTTGCAAAATACATTAAATTTATTTAACAAACCTGTGGGCTTGAAAGAAATGGAAAATTACCCATAAAATATTCAGATCAACTGAACGTGAAACAATACAAAGAAAATAGGAATAAAAGAGCCACAAAGGTATGAAAGAGAAAAAAAAATTTGGTATGACACATTTATAGGTGAAACTTATCAAATGTTTAAAGAGCAAATAATATCAATGCTACACATATTATTCTCAAAAATTGAGAAGGAAAACAGTATACCAAGCCCCTAATAGGAGACCACTAGAAATTGATATTTTAGCCAGAAAAATATAAAACAGAAAAAAAGAGAACTAAAGATTGTTACTACTAATGAATTTTGATGAAAAAAAAAATTTAAATAAAATCCTAATAAAAATACAAAATATTTTTAAAAGACTATCCATCATTCAAAGTTGGATTTATTCCAGGAATGCAAAAATGTTTCAACATAAGGAAAATAAATTAAAAATCACATTTAAAGCAAAAAACATTCCCAACTGCATTGAAATGAAGTTATAAAAATGTTTTTTAAAACAAGCTCATGGTTCAGGTTAAGAACTCCTGCTCCATACTCCTCTCCATTATACAGCTGCCAAATGTTAAACACCAATCTAACCATGTCATGCCCCAGATTCAAAATCCTTCAGTGACTCTCTATTGACTCTAGGAAAAAATGTGAAATCCTAAACTTGTTGTTTAAACCCTTCCTCCATCTGCCTTCCACCCACCTTCCCAGTCACTTGTGATACAGTCTCCATTCCCCCTGAAACTGGCCTGCTAGCTCTTTCCTGAATACAATACATCTCCTGACTGTATGTATTTGCAAAAGTTTTTTCCCCCAAGTCCGGAATGCATTTCCTCTATCATAACTTCTTTCAAAGGACAGGGAGGGGCCATAAAGCCTGGTGATTCCGTCACGTTAACAAAGCTTAGGTGGCCCACCTTGATTGGTTTTCAGAGCACACTCCCTAGGAACTGCTTTGATTTTAAAAGGTCAGAATCTTTTGTCTTCTTACTATATTTTGAAGCAAGGTATGATCCACTAGGGTTTTTCCACAAGTGAATAAACATTTAATAAATGTAGAATTGGATTGAGTGTATTCATCTCTTTTTGGAGAGTAGGTAAATTTTCTTATTTGGCTTCCATTATCACTTCATCTTGTAATAATAGGGAAGAAGTGTCAGTGTTTGAAACTTCAACAACATACAGGACATTGTTGTTGTTAATGGAGAGGTCTAGCTGAGCACTATCTATCTGACAATTCCATAACGTCCTCCAAAGAAGGGACTATGTTTTCAGCTCCAGGGTCTCCTCCTTTGTGACAAGTGGCTACTCCATAGACATCAGAAGGGATATAGATGAGTTCTGAATAACCCTGGATAAGACTTCACATAAAGGAGAATAAATTCCTTTGGTTGGGGGACGAATGGGAATTAGAATGCTGACCAGTAGGTCTTACAAATGAAGCTTCCTTGTGGAAAGTGGCCAAAGTAAAATTTGGGATCCTGTCTTGGGGCTGATTCCAGGGGGATTTGTTGTAGCTGGAGCAGCATAGGATACAAAAAGTCACCAATATAATAGCAAATAAAGTCAGGATCACCCCCACCACCATGGTTTCCATGGTCTCTGAAGTCCAGGATTGCTTGGGATCAGTGTGATCTCAATAGCCCTCTTGCCTCATTCTCCAGTCCAGCTTGTTAATTAATGGAAAGGCTCTTTTCTCTTTCTTAATTGTGTATATTCTCTTGTTGGACAGTGGTTTATCCTCTTCCAAGACTCCACAGCTCACTGTTGCTCTATCTCTGTTGTCTATGTCCAAAAAATCCAGAAGAGCTTCATGAAAACTGAGGCCAGCCTCATTCAGCAGGGTGAAAGTGTCATCTGAAAGAAGACATCAGAATAATCACAGCATATTCAGTTTGGGTATAGTGCTTTATCAACAGCTTGTCAATGTTTGCCCTCATGGCTCCAGTTAAAGCAAATTCCTGGATGCAGGATTTCTAGAAAACTGGTACTCAGGAAGATGATATAATCTCAAGCTTTTTTATTATGCAACACCATAACCAGGCAAAACAAAACAAAAAAATACAATATCAATATAATCAATAGAGACTAATCCCCACATGCAAGAAACTTTCCACAGCCTGAGAGTGAGGGAGAAATGCTGGGAAGGAAACAGTCCAGGTTGTGGTTCAGGCGGCAAGATTATACACCCTAAGAATGGATTTGATTGAGAACAGGTAACTGGTGCCTGATGCAGGAAGAGGAGTCTCAGATATAGTAGGAAAGTTCTTTGGGTCACTTACTGATATCAAGTTTAGGTGAGGCTCAGGTAGGAGAAGTTTCTTTATTGGGACCATAAATTGGTAGGAGGATCAAATTTTAACTAAGGCAACAGTAGGAGATTGACTTAAGGCCCCTGGAGCAAGTCAAGAATTCATTCCATCAAAAAGTTGCAAATCTTATCCATTTGACACAGAGTTAACGGTGGAAAGGCACAAACTGTCTGTTTTGCCTAGGTTTCCATGGGTATTAGGACCATTTTAGACTAGCTCCTCCATACTGGAGTACTATCATTTATATATCAAATAATGACATCAAACAGTATAAAGTTTATAATTACCACACAATGCCATAAATTCCATCCTTTTGCTACCAGGGTAATATGATCTATTCTTCTCAATGTTGGGGCACATCATTTTTGACCCTCTTTGGGAAAGAGCATTGGGCTGGAAATTAGGAGATTTTCATTGTAGCTTTAGATTGCTTGTTAATATGATTTGAGTAAGTCACTTTGTATGGTCCTCCTTCCCCCACTGGCTACCCTGTCGGATGCTAGTGCCTCACTCACAAAAATCATTTTGTGTTTATTTCTATACACGTATACATTTATATGTTGATAATCATTTAAGATCAATTGATCCCCAATAAGGGCCAAATACATGAACTAATCTTTTCTGAGTGAACTAAAAATGCTTCTTCCTATGTCAGCAACTGCAGGACCAGATGAAACTGACCAGCATTCTTCCTGTTTGTGATCACTAAGGACAGGATACCTGGGATCAGACACTCTCTTGAATAGTGGGACTTTTCTTATCTTGGTATCCTATGGACATATGTTGTATAGGGGAAACACAGATATCCTGGATATATAATTTGAATTGACACTTTGACATTCTCTTATTTTATTGTATTTACAACCTTTTCAACTAAGAAACTTCATTTCCCATGCTATATGTTAAAAAACATATGGAGGCTGTATTTTTTTTTTTTTTAAGTAACACAGACATCATGAGTCAGGGTTTAAATGTCCTCCTAAAATTGCTTGAGTCAGTCAGAGTCAAAGATCTGACTCCATATACATGCGCTAACTTAAGGGAATAAAACAATATGAATTTGCTTATCACCTAGCATGTTGTCTCTTTAACCAACTTTCAGGTCGACAATGTGCACATGTTTATTCATCTGTATATATTTATATGTGTGTTTGTAACTTCAACAATAGACTATAAGTTTTACTTGGTGATTTTATCAGCTCCCATGGATTTAATTACCATCTTTATGCTGAAGTTTCTCAAATCTATCTGTTTACTGCCTCAATCTTTCTGCAGATTTCAAATCTCATATCTCCAACTGCTTTTCAGACCTCTCAAACAGGATGTCTAGCAGACAGCTTAAACTCAATATGTCCAAAGCAGAATTCATTATCTTGTTCCCTAAACCTTCTCTTCCCCTACCCTCCCTATTACTGTAGAAGGTAACACCATCTTCCCAGTCCCTCAGGCTTGCAAATCTGGGAGTCATTCTGGATTCCTCAGTCTCTCCACTCCGATATTCAAGCAGTGGCCAAGGCCTCTGGATTTCACATTTGCAACATCTCTCAAATATGGCCCCTTTTCTCCTCTACACTACTGCCCCTCTGGTTCAAGCTCTCATCACTTCATGCCTTGATTATTGCAAAATACTGCTAGTGCATCCACCTGCCTCCAACCTCTCCTCACTCTAATCCATTCTCCATTAAACCACCAAGGTGATTTTTCTAAAGTACAGATTCAGCCATGCCACAACTCTACTCAGTAAACTCCAGGGGCTCCCTGTCACCTCCAAGATCAAATACCAAACACTTTATTTGCCATTCAGAGTTCTTCATAACCTTATCCCCTCCTTTCTTTCCAGTCTTTTAAAACTTTACTCCCTCCATGAGCTTTTGATCCAGTGACACCAGCCTCCTGGCTGTCCCACGAACAATATGCTCCAACCCTCAGCACTGAGCATTTTCTCTAGCTGCCCCCATGTGCAGAATGTTCTCCGTTCTCAACTCCAACCACTGACATCCTTGGCTTCCTTTAAGTCTCAACTAAAATTCCACCTTCTACAGGAAGCCTTACCCAATCCTTCTTAACTCCGATGTTATCTCTCTTTTAATTACTTCCTATTTGTCCCATATATTGCTTGTTTTGTATTTATTTGTTTGCATGTTCTCTCCTCCATTAGACTGTAAGCTCCATGATGGCAAGGACTGCCTTTTGCTTCTGTTTGTATTCCCAGGACTTTTGTAATCCCAAGGCTTAGAGCAGTGTCTCACACACCGCAGGCATTAATAATTGTTTATTGAATTTAATCAAAATTGAATCACTGAGGGAAAGAATCTTTTCATTTTTGTCATACCTCAAACACTTCATATGACACCTGACACATAGTGGGCACTTAAGCAACGATTATCAATCAATTGACTGTCTACATTGGCCCCATCAAAATAGAGGGGTAGAACTAAATGATATCGTGGAGGCAAACTGTAAGTGCAGGACAATATTGGCTGAGCATAGCTGACTTCCAGGGAATTGTTCCTACCCACATATTGTGATTGGGAAGAGATGAAATAGCTTCTAGACTTGTCACTGCATAAAAGAATGGGGAAGATAACAAATTATGACAAAAGAGAATCCATATAGGTCTCAAGGCTTTGGGAGCTAGAACAGCAACAGGCCACAAGAGAGGGAAAGACAGAAGAAAACGGCCAAGACAATTAGCCCTAAATCTGAAAGTTGGCCTGGGGTTAGAGGGAAGTGGTGTCAGAGCCTTTGGATGGCCATAAATAGTTAGATTTACAGTCAAACAGAAGGAAGCAAGACCTGAGAAGGCCAAAGTCCAGGCACTTCAAAGTTAAATGTAGAAGAAGAGTTCATTTGTTTATAGAGTTGCACCAATTGCTATTTTGCAAGATAATACAAAATGGATGATCGTGAAACTTATAATAAAAGAGGCACATTGGGAAAGGGGCAGGTGTGTGGCTCAATTAGTTCCCATCAGGGAAGCACCATGAGGTGAACCACAGAAAGAAATCTCCTTCCTTCTACATGTTTTATCTCTGTGTGGTATCAAGCACAGAAGCTGTGCAGAGATACAAGGTTTTTTTCCATTAGCCAATACAAAATCGGATGATTTGAATTTTCAGTAGTTATGGCTTCATGCTTTGACTTAAGCTCCAGCTACCCTCAAGCCTTGAAAAATCCATGTGTTCCTTGTTAGTCATATTCCCCTGGGGAATTCTTAGATGAAGTAGAAGAGTAATTGAATATCCAAGCTCTGAGTATTATTGAGGCCTGAGCCCTTGAGGAAACCATGGTTAGCCAGGACCTCTAAAGGAATTTTAACACTGCAAGGGTGAGATAACTCTTGACAGACTGGGGGTTTAGTGACATGGAGAAAAGTTCAATTTGAATTAACAGTTGACCCTGAAGTTAAAAGAGATGAGGTGATGTTAAGCTGAATTAATGGAAATATAGTTTTCAACAGAAGGGAGGTGATGGCCCCACTGGTCCCTACAAGACAGACCATGTTTGGAGTATTATGTTCAAATCTAGGCATTTCATTTTAGGAAAGCACAAAATCAGTACTCATGTTTCTTGACTTGACTTGATATTGACAAGCTGGAAGATGCCTGGAGAGTAGAATCAGGAGGGTAAGCATTTCAGACCCTTCCCTATCCTGACTGCCCCCCTCTAAATATGTGGGTTTTTAAAAATCCTTCCTCAAATGTCACTTTCATCCTTTAACTAGGTGGGCTAGGCGGCACAATAGCTAGAGCCCTGGGCCTAGAATCAAAAAGACCTGGGTTCATATCTGACCTCAGGTCACTTCCACTTGCATGACCTTCTTCAAATGACTTAGCTTCTTTAGTTTCCTCATCTGTAAAATGGGGTAACAAGAACACTCATTTTTCAGGGTTATTGTGAGAATAGAGTAAGATATTAGTAAAACTTTTTGTAAACCTTAAGGTGTCATATAAATACACATTTTATTACTTTTCTTATTATCGTCATTATTACTGGTAGTATTTGCTTTCCAACTTGAGAATCTGCACAGTCTAATACCAGGGCAGGAGTGGAAGGGATCTTAATCTGTCATTATATTGACTAACAAATATTTCTGACTTTCCCCTCCTTTTGTTGGTATGCTCATGATTATAAGTTCCAGAACGGAACTTACAACGGAACGGAAATGACCATCTATCTTTTCATCACAGCGTCTAGCATCTATCACAGTTCTCTGCACAGATAAGATACTTAATAAATATTTATTGAATGTTTAACATCTCTTGACAACAAAAGTTATCTTTCCTTCCAGCCCCCCCCTCCATTTTCTATACAATCAGAGAAGGTTTACTTTAATACTTTAGGAAAGAGCCACAATCAGGCATTCCAGTACACAAGTCAAAATCCAAGTTGTCCCACCCTAGTTATGAATCTGCTTAAGTGGATTCATTAATTTATTGGGAGTACCAATTACAAACAATCGACATCTCATTTTGTGTCATTCTTGTCTGTCTTCCCATAAATCCTAAATGGAGGATTTAGGCAAAGTGAAAGTGCCGTTCTTTCTGTTTACCTCTATTAGTCAGTCAGAGGACCCAACTAGTTCAAAGCAAAGCCATTTAATAAAATAGCACATAGTAATAAGAGTAATAATAGATCATTTCTCTCCTACAACCTGAGACATACTCTCTCTTAATCCTTTCTCAGTGGAAGAATGGACCTAGATAGAGATCACATATTGATCACACATAGAAAGCATCTAACCTCACTCAAGTTATTTGACTGGCCTACATCCTTTTCTGAGTATACAATTGCTAGATTTTTAAATTTTCATATTTTATATACAAAATAACCTTGTTAATGGACTCCCTATTTATGTCTACCATGTAGCTCTCTGTTGCTATTTGTTTACTTGAAATTTTGATTCCTTGGAAACTTTGGTGTTCCCTAATTTATAGTTAGCATTACTGAGACAAAATGGGTATTTATGACATGGAATTTTGTTTCAGGGAGCAGCTTGGGGTATTTGAAAGGACTTCACAATTTTCAACTTAAAATGCAGCTTAATGTCTCCCTTACATTCATAAAATCAAACCATTGTCATTTTAGAACAGATGGGAAATTAGAGGTTTAATCCAATCTCTTTTCATTACAGATGAGGAAACTGAGTCCCAGAGAGGCCAGGATCAAACAAGTAATAAGTAGGAAATTGAGCACTCAAAACTAGATTCTTTAACCTCAAATCCAAGATTTTTTATTTCAATCATGCCAGATTAAGAAGATAGTGAACACTCAGTAGCATTTTTCTAAAGTTCTGGGGATATGAAAATCAATTCGTTTCAAATCAATACCAGAAGCACCCACTGAGCATCTGCTATGTTGAAAGAATAGTGCTAGGCCCTAAAGATTGAAAGACAAAAATAACTCTCTTGGACCCTGATCATTTTCTATCTTCATTGCCTGTCCAAGACATTAGTACTAAAGGTCTAGCTCAATGGACTGTCCACCCAACTGCATGACATAGTCTAGGCAAGAAGAAATCTTCATCACTTCAGCCTTTGCTATGTAAATTGCTAAATCAACTCCCTTTTTATAGCTATGAATGTCCTTAGTTAGCTCTGTAGTATTCAGATACTTGAATCAATTGACATTATGTCACCTTTAATTAGGAGTACTCAGAGAATCTCTCCATCTATAGGAAATCCCTCTTCTATTTCTTTTCTGCACAAGACACACTCCAGAAATGGACAAACATGTTTGGAAAGTGTATCTCTCAACTTAATGCATCTCTATTCCCCTTCCCAACATGGTGTAAAACTGGGGCAACAAGGGTCATTTCTCTCTAAGCTACACTCAGAACTTTTTTCTACCATGCCCCCAAACTGGGTACCTCCCCCTCTTTCAACTTCCCTTCTTATATTGTCTTCCTCAATTAGAATGTAAGTTCTTTGAGGCCAGGGACTGCTTTCTATTTATATTTGTTTTCTCACCACTTAACATAGTGTCTTAGTAATTATACAATAATTACTCAATAAATGTTTATTGACTTACTGTTTGAATGATTGCTTGAGTGTTTCTGCCTTGTGTATAGGTTTACAGGATGATAGATTTAGAGTTGAAAATCAGCTTAGAAGCTACTGTTCAACACATTCACTTTACACATGAAGAGATTGAGGTTAAGTGATTTGCCCAAAGTCACACAACTCAATGTCTGAGGCTGAATTTGAACCCAAGACTTCCTGATTCCAAGGCCAGCGCTCTATGCTATCTAAACAGACAGAATCATGGATTATTATGGGTGAAAGGGATCTCTGAGATCATCTAGTTCCAGCTCAAGCCATTTTGTCCAAGGTCACACAAGGAGGCATTAGCAGGGCTGTTCAATAGCTCAAGTCTATTAATCCTTAGTACAATCCTCTTTGCATTAAGTCACATTGCCACTGTCCAAGTTTCCTTGTTCAGCATAGACTAATGTTCTAAAGATGACTCATTGAACCTATTAAATGAATTGAATCAACCTCCCCCCAGAGCTTCTAAGTTGCTTATAAAACTGTCCTAACAGAAAAGAGTTTAAAATTAATTATTTTTTCCATAATTACAAGCTAGCTATGTTTGCTATTATTCCTGCTAATAGTACAACTTTGTTCCTAATTTATTTTCCCATGTTACCAAAACTTGTTGGACAGGGTGGAGTCTTTGTTGGGGGAGGGATCCTCAAATCTCTTAACAAAAAAGTAGGTCTTGAATTCCCTGTAGAATCAGTATTGAAAATCCTAAGAGATGAGAGCACATACATAGAAAATTCCAATAAATATATTCCATATTCCAGTGCTTGGTATAATGCCTGGCATATCCCTTAATAAATGCTGTTGATATAAAATATATTGAGATTCTCAAGAACAAATTGACTCAAGAGACTATAGGCTCAGGCCTTTGATATTATTTCCTAGTCCCCAGAGTGCAAACAGCCATGAAGAGTTCCAGATTCCTTCTGAGGTTTGGCTGATGGAACCCAATGGGCAGCTCAGGTGGAAATCTTTGCTCAGTTGAGCCCAATCTCAGTGTCCTTGAGGGCTATCCTTTCCCTCCTATGGCTATGTAAATCTGATTTTATGAACTGTTTAATGATCTTCCAGTGTCTCATTTCACTGCATTATGGGCCCTAAACTACAGGTCAATGCCAGAACAACGTTCTCGCAGTATTGCAACAGCCTCCCTAAAACCATTCCCTCAAAACCTGAATGCTGCAAAATTATAATCACTAAACTTGACCCCAAAGAAGAGGCATGAAAAAGCATCTCCTCAAAGCATTTTCCTCAAAGAAGTGTGTGTGTGTGTGTGTATGTGTGTGTGTGTCTATGTATGTGTATGTGTCTGTGTGTGTGTCTGTGTGTGTGTATGTGTGTGTGAAACATTGCACATAATGTCAGACTTTTCAATATGTCAGTTAGTTTGCTGAATTGTTTTTTCCTCCTTTCGCTCTTTCTTAAAGGACGTTGTTCTCTGAGTGCAAGAACATTGGGAAATGTAGGTGATGTAAAAACATAATATCAATAGAATGTTATGCGTTTCTGTCTCTGATGCACACATGCAAACTACTAATAGCCTCATTCCTAGCCCATTGTGTGTGCATGCTGGCTCCCTTCCAGTCCTTGGAGCAGGATATCCTCAAAAATTATTTTTGTATGTTAATCTCCTGGCCTGGAGCAAAAGCAATTTCAAACTTTTTCTGGACAAGTTTTGCTGAGCTATCTGGGAAAAGGTGTTGATCCAGGAGACTATAAGCTGTTCTTTGTTTATGATGATCATAATTTCCTTTGTGTCAATTGTTTATAAATCCATACTTATTGCTGGTTTCAAGAACTTTCCCTTCTACTTGTTCTCGGTCAGAATGGATTTTATCAGAATTGGTGTATGTATGATCAGGGACCATAGAGGGAGTCTTATAAGAAAAAGGGCCTGGGAATGTTGTATTGTATGCTTTTTCTTTGTCTTTAGTGATTTGATTATCGTAAAAATAAGAAAGAAGTAAGGAAAGAGAGAAAGAGAGAGAAAAAAAGAAAAAGAAAAAAGAAAGAGAGGAAGAAAGAAAGAGAAAGAAAGTGGGGAAAGGAGTACACTGCAGTGGGGATGTGGAAGGGAAAGAAGGTGGTGGAAATCATCTCACATAATTTGGGTGTACAAGCAGAAGACTCTACCAAAAGAGAGAGAGAGAGAGAGAGAGAGAGAGAGAGAGAGAGAGAGAGAGAGAGAGAGAGAGAGAATGTGATGGAGGTGGGCAGACAACACTTGAACCTCACTTTCACCTGAATTTGTCAAAGGGGAGAATACACACACACACACACACACACACACACACACCCTGGGGTACAGAAATACATTTCACTCAACAGAGAAACAGGAAGGAAACAGTAGAAGGAAGGGAGGGTCATAAGGGGGAAGGTAGATTAGAGAACAGCTTAGTCCTAAGCAAAGCAAACTCTAACCACAGAGGTTATAACTCAAAGAGTAATTTAAAAGGAAAAAAAAGAAAAGATAAGATCCTGAGATTGAGCTCTGTGTTACAGAAAGAGAAGAGACAACAGAGGGTTAATAGCAGACTGCATCAAACCTAGAGCACAGATACTGAACACATTCCTCTCACCATCTTCTTCTTTATAAAGAGGGACCAGGAAGCTGATTAACACAATGACATACAATGATTCCAGAAGCCTTTGGATGAAACCTGCTACCCCTCTCCTGACACATAATGATGGATTCTGGGTGAAGATTGAGACATGGAATTTTTGACATGGACAATACGGGAATTTGTTTTGCTTGGCTCTGCAAAGAGTATTGTTTATCTTAATTCTTCAGTGGTTGGGAGGGAAGGAGTTGGGACAGTGATACAGTGGATTTTTGTTAAAAAGAAAAAAAAGGCTATTTCAATAATCTAGGGGAGAGATGAGCAGGGCCCAAAATGAGATGGTAGTTGAATGAATAGAAACAAGTGTTCAAATGTGAGAGCTGTTGTGAAGGCAGAAACAGCAAGATCTGGCAAACAAAAGGCATGACACAAATAAACATTTCTTTGTACTAATTTTTTTCCCCACATCTACCTGCATTATGAGTTAAAGACTGAAGACTCTGTAAGCATGTGAAACTGAATTCTTTCATACTCCGTTACCACAAACAACATGGGCAAGGGTTTTTTTTTTTTTTGCTTTTGTTGTTGTTATTGTGTGTGTGTATGTGTTTTTTAAGTTACAGGAAACTAGCAATAAAGTTATAGGCTATTTTCATATCCTCTAAAAGTCTTTGAGAAAAACCACATTTTAGACTGTTCACAGACTTTCAGTTTGAAAAGTCCCCCGGACAAAGAACTTGCTTGTGAAAACTGTTTCCTTCAACTAAGAATGCCTGTGATTTTTTTCACATTGTGGCATTAACCCTATAAAAGATAAGGCACTTTTTGGCTTCATCTACAGCAGAGTGAATACTTCTTAAATGAATTCATTTCGGCATCCTCCACATCTAGAATGAGACATTTAAGAAAGGACACTCTGATTGAATATGGACACACTTTGGGTTTTATAACCATCCAGGTAGACGCAACCTCTCAGTAGTTTAGAATTTGCACAGACAGCTTCCAAACAGACACTGAGGGGTTGGAGACTTTGGGGGAAGAGGAGTGTACAAAGCAGGGTACAAACAGAGCACATAGCCATGAATGAGCAACAGCCACAGAGCTGGTAACAAAGGGCTTTCCCAGCAGAGATGTCCCAGACAATGGTATGTGCACACACGTGAGTGTGTGTGTGTGTGTGTGTGTGTGTGTGTGTGTGTGTGTGTGCGTGTGTGTGTGTATGCAGGCAAGAGATAACATGGTGGGAACCATGCCTACCGATTAGTGATTTCCATATGACCAGCCTTATAGATGTATTTATGGCTGCAAACCCAGAAATCTATTTTCAGTGAGATTTTTCCAAATCTAAAAGCATGTGTTTTAATGACCTGATATCATGGCTCTGTTTCTTAGCTCATGATTTCTTTTTCCAGGCCTTTAGAAAGGACAGGCTCAGAGGTCCTTGTGCAGGCAGTGTTAAATGTTCACAAACTACTCCTGCTTCCTTACATAGAACTTTATTAATGTTTCTGCCAGAACTTCTCTACAAGATATACACAAGGCAGGATTTATACACTGGCTATAGTCAGTCTGTGGTGTTTAGAAAGATGAGGACTTAATATTTTGAGGTACAAGCCCTATGATTTTCTGTTCTCAAACTTAAATCTATGCTATTACCTTATACCATTTCCTTGCACTGTGCTTATGTTCCCATGGCCCCGCTACCCCCTCATAACCCCACTGGACTTACTTTTGGCATCAGAGATTGCAGCCTATTCCAATTCACTATCCTGGCTGTGCCACAGGGACTGCTGGACGGGCTGACTTGTTTTGTGTTTGTCCCTTCCCAGTCTCTAGGCACAGTTCCCTGACTCAGCTTCCTGGATTTCCAGCTGGTCTATCTTTTGTAGCTTGACCCCACCCATGGTTGAACAGCAGACTGCAAGAAGCCCGACCAGTTGCTCATACATTTCTTGAAGCCTTTCCCCTCATTGTAAGAGGATCAGGCTTCTAGCCAGTGACTGGTTCTGATTCTGATTTTTCCTTGTCTAAATGCCTTGCCCTGACACCATATGCTTGTCATCATTGCCAACATGGTGCAACAGAGAGATCATTAGACTTGGAATCTGAAGATCCAAGTTTGAGTCCTAACTCTGTTTGCCAGCCATTTGACTGTGGGTATGTCATGAAACATCACTGATTCTCAGTGTCCTCATCTGTGAAATGGGTATAGTTCTACTTATACTACCAACCTCTCAGAGTTACTGTAAGTGCTTTGCAAGTTGTTATATAAATTATTATTATAATCATCTCCTAGTATGTAACATTTTCATAAGCTTCCACTTCTTACCAGTGATTCTGGGATCTATGGTTTCGTCACTGTCTATGCTCTCTTGATGCTCACAAAGCTCAACTTCTTAATTGTTGTACTCAGAAGTTGCTGTGACCAAAAATGAACTATAGCTTCAGCATCACTTCATATTTATCAAATTGGAAAGGTTGGAAAAAGTCACTGTTGGAGGAGTCACGGGAAGACAAAATTGTAAGTTATAATTGATCAACTGCAACCTAATCTAAGCAGTCTGGAAAATAAATTGTAATTATGCAAGAAAAGTTAGTGAACGGTTCATTCACTTTGATATAGCAATCTCACTACAGAAATACTAAAACAACCATAGCAGCAACAATTTATAATATCAAAATGCTAAAAAAAAATAATCATGTGCCAAATGATTGGCAAATAACTGAACAGATTATGGTAATGGAGTGTTGTACTATAAGGAACAATTAATATGAAGAATTCAAAGAAACAAGGGAAGACTTGTATGAACTGATCCAGACCAAAGAAAACATAATAATATACACAATGATTACAACAATACACTCCAATGGCCCTGTGATCTCATCAATATGGATATTCCAATGGATATCCAAACTCTCCATCCATCCATATCTCATCAATATGGATATAGCCAATTAACAAGTATTTATTAAGCATTTACTATGGTATTGTGCTAAGTGGCAGGCTATAACGTATTCACGCCCGCCCATTCTGTGCACTTAGCAGTGCTGTGGATCATGTATGACCTGTGGACCAAGTGTTTGATACCTCTGAGCTAGATGATGAAGCGCCAAATAATGCTCAGGAAAAGGTGAGGATAAATAAAGATCTTCAAGGAGAAGACGTATAGAGTGGAGGATCACAAACAGGGGTTGCCCTAAAATTTCAGGCAAGACGTGGGACTCAGTTGGGTGGTTCCAGCTGCTACCCTCTGACCTGTGGATGCAGAACTAATCACAGAAGGAGATTAAAATGTGATTGGGAAGTGTTTAACAAAATAAACAAAAGCAATAAAACATTGCTAATGTTAATTTGTGATTTTCTAACAATATGATGCCCACTGCTATTTTCAGGTATGGTTTGGTGGCCCCATTTCTATTTGATTTTGACACCATTGGTTCAATTCATTGGACAAATTACACCTAATGGACAAGCATCTCTTCTCCTTCAGAAAGAAAACTGGCAGATGAATTTCCTGTGCATAAAATGAAGTAGCTGGACCAGATGAGCACTGAGGTCTCTCCCAGCCTTAAATCGATGAGTGTGATGGACTATTTTGACCTATGATGCTATGCATGAAAATATTTGCTTCTGTCTCCAACCGCCCCACCCCATGCTGTCTCCCTCTAGGCCCCCAGACCACTGCCCGTGAGGCTGACTATAGGAAAGATCAAGAGAGACAGTACTGGAATCTATTAACCTCCCATTAACAATCCGTTTGCAAGAATTAGTTTACTAGATTCTACAATAGGTTCCCAAAGTGGGCGATACCACCCCCTAGAGGGCACTGGAATGAAAGGGGGGGAGGGTGGTAGTAGCCTTGGGTGCAATTGGGAGGCATTGAATAAAAATGAGAGTTAACCTACCCTAACCCCTAGAGGGGAGCTGAGCAATTTATTTGAAAAGGGGGTGATAGACCAAATAAGTTTGGGAACCTCTGTCATTTGTTTCCTTGAATAGCAAAGATAAAGGCCCTGAACAGATAAAATATATCATCTACTAGTTGTCACAGTATCCTATGATCATAGATTTAAAGTTAGAAGGGACATTAAAGGCCGTCTCATTCATTTTACAGATAAAGAAACTAAGGCCCAGAAAGTTTAAATGACTTGCCCACTTTCACAAAGCAGTAAGTAGGAAATTGCGGATTCAAAATCAGATCCCCT
Organism: Phascolarctos cinereus; assembly: GCF_003287225.1. Taxonomy (NCBI): domain Eukaryota; kingdom Metazoa; phylum Chordata; class Mammalia; order Diprotodontia; family Phascolarctidae; genus Phascolarctos; species Phascolarctos cinereus. Next base: position 142,451,407 of record NW_027555847.1, read on the forward strand.
GATATTACATCCATTGCACTTTTTTGCTGAACTACACAGTCTTTGCATGTAGGTGGTAGTGATACGAAAAGGTCTGAAGCATGGGACCTGAGCAGTCTAGGGGCATCCTGTGAAGAAGGCAACAGTCCTCTGGGGCACTGAAGGCAAGCTCCACCTAGTACCTGGTTTTACCCAGGCCCAGACATCTCTGTAGTATTCAAGTTTATAACAGTGTCTTTGTTGGGTTATTTATGATAATTTACAAAGGCAGCATGGTACAGTTGATAGAGAGGTGGCTTTGGATCCAGGAAAACCTGGGTTCAAATCCCCATCTCTGACACATACTGGCTATGTGACTCTGGACAAGTCATTTCATCTCTGTCCTAGGTAGAGCTAATCTCTAAGACTATTAAGTTGCAGAGAAAGCACAAATTGTTAAAGGGAGTTTCCTCACCCCCCTCCTATAATAATTTAATAATTATTACACTTTTCTCTTCATTTCCTCTATAGTCCATTGAAACTAGACATCTGGAGCTCCTAAGAGACAACTTTCATCTTCACACATTTGCATAGGCTGTTCCTCTTGCCTGGAATGTACTCTCTCCTTACTTTGGACTGACTGTTTTCCTTTAAAGCTCAGGTCAAATGCCACCTTTTACATAAAGCTCTTCTTCATCCTCTCCCACCCTCAGCTGCCTGTATCTCACTCTTAATCACCTTGCACACTTACTTTGTATGTAATATGTGTGTGTGTGTGTACATATTGTTTTTCCTGATAGAATGTAAGCTCCTTGAGGGCAGGGACTTTTATCATTGTATTCCAATGTCTGGGCATTGGTGAACTGTGGTAGAGATATACAGTGGAGCCTATATTGAACCAACTAGGGCCAGAACTCTATTACTTAAAGAGCAGTAGGCAAGAGGTACAGTAGAGAATGTTGGTGGGTCAGCAAAGGCTCTAAGCCCCTTTGTACTGGTGCCTCAGTACTCATCCTTGAAAATAAGCTGGGGAAAATACTCTGCTGGTACAGAAACAACTAGAGAAATAGATAAAGCACAGGGTATTTTTTTTTCCCAAGGCAAAGGAATCTAATGTAAAAATAGACCTGTGTTATCTATATTTGCCTACATTCTATTCTGAATTAAGAAAGAGAGAGACTAAGAGAGGGGCAGGAGAAAGAAAGAAAGGAAGAAAGAAAGAAAGAAAGGAAGAAAGAAAGAAAGAAAGAAAGAAAGAAAGAAAGAAAGAAAGAAAGAAAGAAAGAAAGAAAGAAAGAAAGAAAGAAAGAAAGGAAGGAAGGAAGGAAGAAAGAAAGAAAGAAAGAAAGAAAGAAAGAAAGAAAGAAAGAAAGAAAGAAAGAAAGAAAGAAAGAAAGAAAGAAAGAAAGAAAGAAAGAAAGAAAGAAAGAAAGAAAGAAAGAAGGAAAGAAGGAAAGAAGGAAAGAAGGAAAGAAAGAAAGAAAGAAGGAAGGAAAGAAAGAAAGAAAGAAAGAAAGAAAGAAAGAAAGAAAGAAAGAAAGAAAGAAAGAAAGAAGGAAAGAAAGAAGGAAAGAAAGAAGGAAAGAAAGAAGGAAAGAAAGAAAGAAAGAAAGAAAGAAGGAAAGAAAGAAGGAAAGAAAGAAGGAAAGAAAGAAAGAAGAAAGAAAGAAAGAAAGAAAGAAAGAAAGAAAGAAAGAAAGAAAGAAAGAAAGAAAGAAAGAAAGAAAGAACAGGAAAAAATAATGAAAACATTCTATTCCTATGAATCATTGCAGCATGAAAGTTTTTCATTTCTTATTCTAGCCTGCTACTACCGTCTTTCTCTGTTCCATTTAGAGTGTACTGTCCTACAAACCAAAACTTCTGGAATAGCAGTAAATAAATGATTCAGCTGACAATCTAAAACAGATCTAGAATTTCCTTCCTTTGAGCCAGAAACGTGAAAATGAAAAATTACTCTAGTAGGGAAAAAACAAAAACCAACAGCCATTCTTTTAGATAACATTATGAAGACTTTGTACTATAGAAACCCCAGCTGCAACTGACTTCAAAAGGTTTGTAATCCTCCCTTTTTGCAGGAAGGCAGGGAGAGGCTTATCTAAAGTCCCACAGCTAGTAAATGGTAGATGAAGAGTTAAAATGGAGAGCGCCTGCCTCCTGGTGCCTTGCTCTTTCCCCTACACTCCAGCCTGCGTTAGTACAATGGGCCCCCTTCAAAGAAAGACTGGGGAAAAGTTAATTGGAGACATAAGGCTTATATTTGGGGTCAGTGATGAAATCAAGTTTTCAGTGCCAAGGGCAGGAAGTTTTGTAAACTTTCTATTGTATCTGAGCCATTCATGAAAGAAACAGAATAAGAAAAATCCATCCTGGGGAAAGAAATCCATGGTGGCCAGGCCAGGGGATGGGGAGGAGCACAGGGTCTTAAGCTAAGTTATTGGATTGCCTCCTCCTTTTCTATAAACCATGAATGCTATAATAAGTGATCAAAGAATCATAGATTTAGACCTGAAAGGGGCTTTAAGTCCCTGCATTTGTATAATTGGAGAACCTGAGGCCTAGAGAGCTGAGATGACTACCAAAGTCACACATATGGGATATAGCAGAGCAGGGATTTGAACCCATGTCCTCAGAGTTCAAATCAAGTGTTCTTTCCACTAGATCACACTGCCTCCAAAAGAATGAAAATGAACATTTTTCTAGTAAATAAGAAAACAATGCACATGATTCCCATACCATATTCACACCATCAAATGTTATTATCTACCTATCTCACCAATGCCATAGTTTCAGTCCTGTTGTAAAGCTATTTCATTATAAAAATTATGGATAAACTGATCCATAACACTTCAATTACTTGAGTAAATAAGAATGAATAATTTGTATTATAAGCTTGCTTATGCAGGCTCTTTACTCTTTTTTCTCCTAATAAGCATGATGGAGGGAAAAAACTAAGGTGGGACCACCTATGCTTTGCCTCATGGAGGTTGTGAAAAGTGGGAGAGGGCAGTTTTTTCCCCTACGGTGACCTTCTCCCTACAGAAGGAAAGGAGAAAGACACTCCACGTTCTGGGTAAGTCAATCCTAGGTTAAGAAATAGGTGAGAACTGGGTCCACTAGAGAGATGCTACTCCTTCAGAGTGCAGGGTACAGCTCCTGGCAGAGAAATATCAAAGGGCCTGGGAAGTAGAAGATAAGTACTAAGTAAGGATGCATCCCTTCAACTACAATCCAATTACAGAGAGCACCTCTTTGGGCCTCTAGGATTTCCAGGAGCAGGTTGGGAGTGCTTAGAGGAAAGGGGTTTACTTCTTACCACATTCTAGCTGGGGAGAAAGGGCACCATAGCTCCTGAATGGCTTATGGATAGCCATCACACTGGCTATCACAGTTCCCAACTGTGACATTTTAAAAGTTCTGAGAGACAGTTTCTGGGCAAATTAAAATCAACTTTATTGACTATATCTAGAAAGCAATCAACAAAAACAGACTCATTGTCACCTTGGTAGCCAAGAGACCAAATCTGTTGAATCTTCAGTATTTATAAAGTCTTTTGAAAAAGGGATGGACCCAATGGTGAAAATCAACTCTGATTGGTCAACAAACAATAAGAGAGAATGAATATTACAATGGGAGATGGGCTATATTACAATGAGGGTCTTTGAGGTAAGTGACTTGGATCACTTTGATAAGTCTCTTTGACTTATCAATTTCCATACCTCCTGTCTGACAAAAGGGAGAATCCACATTTTCCCAGACCTGAGTAAACACAATGAACAGGAACCCACCCATTAGCCTAAATTTAGAATCTTTTACTGTTTTTGATTTAATCTGGATTAAATCTTTGGGAGAGATTTCCCACACTGGTTGATTTCTGGACAAGGAAGTAGAAAAAGGGAAAATCTTTGGTCCTGATTCAATAATTAGTTATTAATACAAGAGAGAAATGATCACTTCTCTTCTAAAATAACTTCTTCCCATGAGCAGAGGCAGTCAAGGGCTCTGGGCCTACAAGGAAGTAGGAGCAGAGTATTAGGCAAGGGAATGTGCCCCCACACTACATTTAGCCCACAAAGGTATAGCACAGCTAGATGGCAGCCAAAGGTCAAGTAATAGCATGGGTAGTGGTCCCCTAGGCCATAACTTAAAGCCTCTCAATTGCATTTGCCCCAGTTGGTAAAATTCCTAATTATGGCTCTGATCATAGAACTTAGAGCTGAAAGAAACTTTAGAGATCCTCTAGATAAAGGGTTCTTTGTGTAGAGTCTGTGAACTTGTTTGTTTTTTAATATAAATTGAAAATCATATTTCAATATAGTTTCCTTTGTAATCCATTTAAAAGTATTATTCAGTGAAGGAGTCCATAGGATTCACCAGACTCCCAAAGGGGTCTGTGACACAAAAAAAGATTAAGAACTCTAGCAGTAGACCAACCTCCTCATTTTACTGAAGAAGAAGTTCAATGAAGGCCACACAATTCTCTCATGACAGACTGGTCTACAACCAAGGTCTTTTGGCTCCCACTAGAATTCCACTCCACTGCTCCATTTACTATGCCACAATTTCCCCTTATCTGACTTATCAGTTGATTATTTATGTAACTCTATGTATGTAGGAGAGGCCAAAAGCAATGGAGATTGACCTAGATTAAGCAAGGCACACAGTGTAGACCATAGAATTTTAGAACTGGAAGGTGTCTTAGGGTCCAACCCCCTCGTTTGGGGGATGAATAAACTGACTCAGAGAGATGAAGTTACTTGTCCAAGGTTCAGAGAGGGCTAATAGCAGAACTGCAGCTGCCAGCTTTTCCCTTCCCCCCTCCCCCTAGCTCCACTGACTAATATAAATGCTATCCAGATAATTCCTAAATTTCAAGAGACTAAAAATTGGACCAAAGCCATAACTTGCATGGAGTGAAAAAGGTTTTTCTCCAGGGTGCCTAGAAACAGGTGCTTCCTGAGATAATCTTTATGTTTTGCCTCACTATTCTTTCCTGGACCTTTCTACTATTGGGTACCAACCCCTTCTTCAACTTCTGATAAATGTCTCCTAGAATAACTGCACCCTCAGTCAAGCTGCCTTCTGTGGCAGACAATTTCCCCACCTTACTGCAACTAATTTTTTTTTCCAAAATGACAATTCCAAAATGACTCTACCCCAAAAGAAAATTGCTAAGTAAGGGGAAAGGGCGGCAGCTATGTGGCATAGTGGATAGAATGCTGGGCCTGGAGTTAGGAAGACTTCTCTTTATGAATTTGAATCTGGCCTCAGACACTTACAAGCTATGTGACCCTGGGCAAGTCACTTAACCCTGATGGCCTCAGTTTCTTCATTTGTAAAATGTGCTGGAGAAGGAAATGGCAAACCATTATCTTTGCCAAAAAAACCACATGTGGGGTCACAAAGAGTCAGACATGACAGAAACGACTGAACAATAACAACAAGGTAAAAGGGAGCTTTTTGAAGGAATCTTCCTCTTTGCTCTCAATAAATGCCATGACACCTACCTAACACTGTTTGACCAGACCACTGATAACTTTTCAAGTTGAGTATTAAAAGTTTCCCAGTAGCCAATTTGTTCACCCAAAGATTTCTCTTTTTGCATACATATTCATCATTTTCTTACAGGATTACGAAAACCTTTTCCACTCACTTCCTCATTTCAGTTGACCGGTTATTAAATGACATCACCAAAAGCCTTCCTATTTCAACACAAAGAAGTGCAGAGCAAAGTTAAACCATCTCAGAGATTAAAAGCTACAAAGTGTTTTTGGTTGTCTTTATGAAAAGCCCCCAAAGTGAATGGAAAGGCAGATCTTCACCATCCTACAAGGCCCTGTTTTTTTGTTTAAGATTTTACTGCAACTAAAGATTTATGATCTTTATTCCTGTCTGGATATAAGAATACCATATTAGCATTATAATTTCTAGATCTACTACACTGATTTTTCAGAGAGCAAAGAGAAAAACAGATTACAGAGAAAGTGTATTTGTGTGTATGTGTGTACGTATGTTAGAATAAAAAGTATTAGAGTTGTAAAGAACCACAAAAGAGAGAATATTCAGACTAGAAGAGATTTTAGAACACAGAAGTATTAGATTCGAGCTGGAACAGTTCTTAGCATATATCTGGATAGAAATAATGATAGATAGAGAAGAGGAGAAGAGGAAAGGAGAGAAGAAAAGTGAAGAGAAGAAAACAGAAAAAAAGGAAGAAGAAACAGACACCTAGATGATCAAAGACAGAGACGCACAGAGAGATACACACTATAACTATATTGTCTATACAATATACTATTAACAGATAACCCTATTATATCAAACAGTTCAAAATGTCCTTTTCTTCTGAGTCACAGTCCCTGGGTCCTGAGGATCATGCAGAAAATCAAACTGTCTTTTAGAAATGTCTCATTTTCAGAGGAAGGCAGGATTCCTCAAACTGGGAAGTGAATGGAGATAGATGCTTTTCTTCATCAAAGTCATCAGCGGTGAGCCCCGTGAGGAGGATGGTGATGATGGTGAAGATGATGGTGATGGTGGCCTGCTTGGAGGTTTCGGTGGTCATGATGAAGGCGTCCAAGGGGACCACCAGTGCGTAATGGCCAAGGACGGACCCACCTTACACGATTTCTACCCACGGCCCTGTAGTTCCTCTCTATGTCAGGCACATGTGCACCAGGTCCATTGTGGCGAATGCACATAGCTACCAGCAGCAGAAAAAGGACGACCAAGGCAACTCCAGTGACTAGGATCAGTGTGTTGATGCCACCCAAGAGACTGAGCATCTTTGAAATGGGAGAGACTGCAAGGATCCTAATTTGCAACACTGTTTACCCCTGATACCTCTGCCAATGAAGAGGAGTTGATCAGCTGTTTCCCACAGCAACACAACAGCCAGTAGCATACGTCTCCTTCTTTAGTCTCTTTAAAGCCTGCGACCTGTATCCCCTGTTGTGCACAACTAGTTCACTCGGCTACAGAGCCTACCTAGGACCTAGGATTTTCCAATCACCTGAAGAATCAAGACCAGCTTGATCTTTCACTCCGAGCACGCACTGATGAGGCGGGAGAAAATGTGGCAGCAACTCCGTTTATTTCTAGCAAAGCACTTACTTATATAGTAAAATAACAGGAACTCTGTCTCAAGTTACAATGACGTATAACCCATGCTGTGCTCAAGGACACTGCATGTACAGTCTGTGCACTTACCTACCACCAATCACAAATACACTGTTAATGACTAATGAGTAACTAGGGAAGTTAGAGATGCGTAGGACGGAGCACCGAACCAGGCGACCTTTGCTCATAGATCAGTCACCCAAGAGGGGCCTCCGCCCATCAGTGAGACCTCATGAACAGCCTGTGGCCCTCTACATCCTTAGAGATCCCCAACAATCCCCCTGCCTGCTGTGGCTCTTCCCAGCTCGAACTGCTGCAGATTTTGTTCTCTCAGCAGCTACAATCTGGAAATTCTCCAGAGAATCTGAGAACAGCCTCTTTTGGCTTGGAGTCCAGGAAAATAGAAATAAACAGTGAACTGTTTTAACTCTGAGATAGCTACCAGCAGTCTGACTCAAGACCAGAATCACAGCATCACAGAATTAGAAGGGAGTTCAGTGGCCACTTAGCATAACCCGTACTTGAAAAAGAATCCACTCTACAACATACCTGCAAATGGTCATTGAGATACCACATGATGACCTCCCAGTAGGGAAAACGGGGCTACCTCCCAAGGCAGCCCATTCCTCTTTTGAATAATTTTTTAAAAAACACCAAGAACAAGTGGGCCAAGGGCTCCCAGCCCCATCAAATACATGAGGGCCTTAGGGATGTTTATGGACTATTTGCAGGTATAACTATATTTTAAACTAGAGTGACAGGGTTTATCTTAAACCAAACCTAGATATTTTTGAGACAGAGAAGGAAAGAGAGAAGAGAGAGGAAATGGAGAAGGAGATAGAGGAAGAGGAAGAGTGAGAATGTATTACTCTTTGTCAGGCACTGTGCTAAGCACTGGGGATACAAATACAAGTAAACAAGTCAGCCCCACTATTCAAGGAGCTTACATTCTAATGGGGAAAGAAGACATGTAAAAGGGAGCTAAAAAGGAAGGAGAAGGGTATCCACTGTCAAGGCTGCTGTGTTGAACGGGTAAGAGGAAGTCTAGAAAACAAGTCAAGTATGAAGTGAGAATGGCTGGGGCTCTTCATGAAATAGTGGCCTGGACTAGGGACTTATTGATCAGGAAAATGGGTGTGAGGGTGAAGGAGATCTCCAACATGGGAAGGCTGCTGATGAGGAAGTAGAAAGAAGTTCAGAATGGTACTGGGTTTTGGCCACTTCAATCCAGACAGAATTAAAGATTAACCAAATTCAGATGCCCCTTACTATCCAAAGGATAGTTTGCCAATGTATGCGAAGATAAGGAAGTCATTAGCTTTCATTTATTTATTTAGTTAGTTAGTTTGAATTTGTGTGGAATAGAATTACGCCCAAAGAATTATTATTAAACTGCCTCTACCCTTTGACCCAGCAATACCACTACTAGATCTATTTCCAAAGATGATTGGGGGAAAATATATGTTCTAAAATATTTATAGCAGCTCTCTTTGTGGTGGTAAAGAAGCCATTAGTTTTACATAGAAGTAGCCTTTTTATGCCTTTTCTATATAATGTAGTCAAAACTAATGCAGGTAGACAGGGACCAACTCTGAATGAACATGTCCTTCCCCCCCGCCCCATCTCCAGCACTTCCATCTGAGTGATACAGGTAGCTTAAAGGGAGACTGAGTGTCTCCTGCGAGAAACTGGGACTTTATAAGTCACTAGGCATCTAGATTAGCTCACTGGAAAAATAAATGGACTTGGAGTCCAAAAGACTTGACTTCAAATTTTTTTGTTGTTGTTGTTGTTGACTTTGTTTTTTTTTTAATAGAAATTTATTTATTTTTAGTTTTCAACATTCACTTCCACAAATTTTTGAGTTCCAAATTTTCACCCCATCTCACCCCTCCCCCACCCCAAGATGGCATGAATTCTGAATACCCCTTCCCCTAGTCTGTTCTCTCTTTTATCTCTCCCCCCTTCTCTTATCCCCTTCCCCTTCTATTTTCCTGTAGGGCAGGATAGACTTCTATACCCCATATCCTGCATTTCTTATTTCCCAGTAGCATGTGAAAACATTTTTTTAAACATATGTTTTTAAAACTTTAGGTTTCAAATTTTCTCTCTTCCTCCCTCCCCACCCACCCGCACTGAAAAGGCAAACAAGTCAATATAGGTTATACATATGCAGTTATGCAAAACACTTCCATAGTAGACATGTTGTGAAAAACTAACTCTATTTCCCTTAATCCTATCCTGCCCTCCCATTTATTCTATTCTTTCTTTTGACCCTGTCCCTCCTCAGAAGTATTTTTCTGATTACCCCTTTCCCAATCTGCCCTCCTCTCTATCATCCCCCTGCTCTCTTGTCCCCTTCTCCCCTATTTTCCTGTAGGGTAAGACAGATTTCCATACCCAATTGAATGTGTATGTTATTCTCCTTAAGCCAAATCCTATGAGAATAAGATTCACTCATTCCCTCTCACCTTCCCCTTTTCCCCTCCACTGTAAGAGACTTTTCTCGTTTTTTTTGTGAGATAATTTACCCCATTCTACCTCTCCCTTTCTTCTTCTCTGAGTATCATCCTCTCTCATCCCTTAATTTTATTCTCCAGATATGACCCCTTAATCTTCAACTCACCCTGTGCCCTCTATCTATCTATCTATACATACATATGCTTTTCTTCCTTCAACTACCCTAATACTGACAAAGGTCTCATGAGTTATAAATATCATCTTTCCATGCAGGAATGTAAACAGTTCAATCTTAATAAGTCTCTTATGATTTCTCTTTCCTGTTTACCTCTTCATGTTCCACTTTAGTCCTGTATTTGAAAGTCAAATTTTCTGTTTCAGCTCTGGTCTTTTCATCAGAATGCTTGAAAGTCCTCTATTTCACTGAATGACCATTTTTTCCCCTGAAGGATTATACTCAGTTTTGCTGGGTAGGTGATTCTTGGTTGTAATCCTATCTCCTTTGCCCTCTGGAATATTATATTCCATGCCCTGGGTCCTTTAATGTAGAAGCTGCTAATCTTGTGTTATCCTGATTGTGTTTCCACAGTACTTGAATTGTTTCCTTCTGGCAGCTTGTAATATTTTCTCCTTGACCTGGGAACTCTGGAATTTGGCTACAATATTCCTAGGAGTTTTCCTTTGGGGATCTCTTTCAGGAGGAGATCAGTGGATTCTTTCAATTTCTATTTTGCCCTCTGGTTCTACTATATCAGGGCAGTTTTCCTTGATAATTTCTTGAAAGATGATGTCTAGGCTCTTTTTTTGATCATGGCTTTCAGATAGTCCAATAATTTTTAAATTCTCTCTCCTGGATCTATTTTCCAGCTCAGTTGTTTTTCCAATGAGATATTTCACATTGTTTTCTAATTTTTCATTCTTTTGGATTCATTTTACAATGTCTTGATTTCTCATAACTATCATTTCTATTGCTATTTTTAAGGAAGTATTTTCTTCAGTAATCTTTTGGACTTCCTTTTCCATTTGGCCAATTTTTCTTTTTAGGGCATTTTTCTCCTCATTGGCTTTTTGGACCTCTTTTGCCATTTGGGTTAGGCTATTTTTTAAGGTGTTATTTTCTTCAGTATTTTTTTCTCCTTTAGCAAGCTGTGTTTTTTTCATGATTTTCTTGCATCACTCTCATTTCTCTTCCCAGTTTTTCCTCTACTTCCCTTACTTGAGCTCTTCCAAGGCCTGGGACTGATTCATATTTTTCTTGGAGGCTTTGAATGTAGGAGCTTTGACTTTGTTGTCTTCTTCTGGTTGTATATTTTGATCTTCTTTTTCACCAAAGATAATATAGTCTGACTCTTTTTGTGCTGCTTGCTCATGACCCCAGCCAATTACTTGAGTTTTAAACTCTTTGTTAAGGTATGAATCTGCTTCCAATGTGGAGAATGTACTGTCCCAAGCTTCAGGGGTATGTACAGCTGTTTTCAGAGATACTTGTAGGGACCTGTAAATTTTCAGTTCTTCCAAGGTGGTATGATAAGGGTGAGGTGTTTACTCCTTTCCTGGTCTGTGACCACAAGTACTGTGAGGAGGGTCTACTCTCCATAGCCACTGTAAGCTCCTCCATGTCAGCGCTCCTCCTCACCCCTGCACTGCCGCCCAGAACTGTGACCCAGATCCAAACACTGGCAAAACAAGAGATTCCTTCCTCAGCACTGGCAAAGAGATCCCTGAAATCCCTCTCTGATCAGCCACTGGATTCCCCTCAGCCTGTGGGCCAGAAGCTCGGGAAGCAGCTGCCCCCCTCCAGGGCCACATTCTTGGGGAATGGAGCTGAGACCCCACCTTCCTGTCTCAGCCCGCATAAACAGATTTTTCCCACTGACCTTCTAAGCTGTCTTTGGCATTTGTGGATTGAGGAGTCTGGAAACCACCACAGCTGCCCGAGATTCAGTCCTCTGAGGTCTGCTCCAGGTTCTCTGAGGCCTGTGCGCCCCTGCACTGCGCTCCCAGCCTGGCACGATATACCTTTCTGATCAACCATCCAGGTTGTCTTGGGCTGGAAATTTGTTTCACTCTGTCTTTTTGTGGGTTCTGCTACTTCAGAATTTGTTTAGAGCCATTTTTATGAGTATTTGGAAGGGTTTTGGGGGGGAGCTCAAGCAAATCACTGCTTTCACTCCGTCATCTTGGCTCCGCCACCCTTGAGTTCAAATCTTGCCTCACACATTTACAAGTTGTGTGACCATGGCCTAGTCACTTATCTGCTTAGTGCCTCAGTTTACTCATATGTAAAATTAGGATAATAATAGCTCCTACTTCCCAGAGTCCTTATGAGGAACAAATGAAACAATATATGTAAATTGCTTTGCAAACTTTAAAGCAGGCCTGTACAACATACCACCTGTGGGATACTTGCTGCCCACCAAAGCAGCCTGCGGGCAGTATGTTGTGCAGGCCTGTATTTACATCCTCTACATTTTTTATGGGCCAACTGAAATCCTTTGGTGGATTGTAAGTGGCACGTGGGCCACAAGCAGCACATGGGCTGTATGTTTCATGGGCCTGCCTTAAAGCATTATATAAATGATAATTATTATTATTTTTGGTGTTGTTAATAAGCTACCTAGCATATCTTGGGAAAAGATATAAATTTAAAGGAAAAAGAGCAGCTGCTGGAGACACCTTTACTCCCATGCTTCCTCTCAGTCATTAACTCTCTTGGATGTCTATTCATCACCACAGAACCGAGACTTCATGAATAACAAGTCTCCCAGAGGCAGATATTCTTTGAACAATTTCACAGACCTTGACCTCATTCACTGAGAGGGGTCCCAATTTCCCTCTAGTCTAGCCCATTGTTGTTTGCCCTTTGTTCTTGAAGAGGACCTTGACATCAGGGAGGGGATGCCATGACATGCAAGCAAATTGGATTTAAGTGACGGAGGGCTATGCAGTCATCTGCCTCACTTTCTCCTCCGTAGCCATCTAGAATTAGTGGCCAGATATAGATCAGGATGGGTGGAGATGGCCCATGATGCAGTGGGGGACCTTGGCCTTTTCAAGCTAAGGTCTTTAACGGGTCTCAGTTCGACTAAGGCAATACCTATTCAGTGTTTGAGGCTTCATAAGAAATGAGGCAGAGAATAGCCACTTTACCTAATCAAAAAAAAAAATTGATCTGGGATTTCTGGCCAAAACAGAAACAATTGCCAACCCATTGAGAGAAGTGACAATAGACAAGTACCTCCTGAGGTTAAATCCAAGGACACATGAGCCCTTCCCCTCAAGGACTCATGGGGCTAGACGACCCAAACAAGGATTCTGGATTTCAAGAGTTTCCTCTGATTAACAGTAGCACGTGGGGTATGATAGTGAGTAGGGTCTGGAGAAACCATGTGTTTCCTGGAGGCAACAAGAAGTTCATGCCTAGGTCCAGGTAAGCCAATATGATAGCTGCCTATCAGCTTTTCAGAATTTGCCCTTGGACTACTGGGTAAAAAACAATTTTAAGAAGTGGTAAAATGGATGCTTGCAATGTATCTATTAGTCTACCTTTATATCATAATTACAATAACAGATATTTCTTTAAGGTTTGCAAAGTTCTTTACATGCAATCTCATTTGATCCTCACAACTCTGTAAGAATTGTGACTCCATTTTACAGACAAGGAAACTGAGATCAAAAGAGGTAAATGACTTTTCCATAGTCACGCAGCTAGCAAGTGAGTAAGATTTGATTCCAAGTCAAGCCTTCTACCCAATAATACACCTATCTCTGTCAGTTCAAAGATCTGGCAAGTCTCAATCTTCCTTCCACCAAACCTCCCAATCTTCTCCCACAAACTTCTGCTAGTAGGGTTTCACTACATCCTCTTGGAGAAAGATTCCTTGGCCAGGAAGGTAATATTAGAGACTTGGCACTGTCATCCTGAGACAAAGAGGCAGCATGGAATAATGAATAGAGTGTTGGACCTGAAGTAACGAAGATCTTGGTTTATCCCACTTTAGATATCTACCAGTGGTATAGCATAGAGAAAAAGACTTAAGTCTCAATTTCTTCATCTATTAAATGAGGAGACTGGAATCAATGGTTCCTAAGGTTCCTCTCATCTCTAAACCTATGGTCTCATGAGTGTCACATCCTGTAAGGTTTGACCACTGGAACCCACTGTACCTCTAACACATCTTGAAGATTAAGCTAGCCTTAGGTCCCCTGCTCTATTTCACTTGGTTGGATTCTCCCCCATAAGAGTAGAAGTAATCAAAGGGCACTTTTTCCACTTGGGCCCCATCACTCAGGACAACTCTCTGCTGTATACTGGGGCAAATGACCATTGTGAAAAACTAAACTTACGTCTTAGCAGCTCTTCCCAATTTTTGGTTCTGCTGTTGCTGATCATTTGAAGTGCCAAGTGAATTACCTTCAGCTCAGAATACTGCCTTCAGGAATGAAGAAGTAATAATAGTTAACATTTATATAGCTTAAGGTTTATGAAGTATATATATATATACATACATATATACATATGCACACACATACATGCGTACATATATACATACATATATACCTACAGGCATACACACACACACACACACACACACACACACACACACACACACACACAATCTCATTTGATCCCAAGATCAAATCTTAAGATAAAAGGTAGCTGCTATTTATTATCAACATTTTAAAGATGGGGAAACTGAGACTGAGAAAAATTGTGTGACTTGCCTAGGTTTACACAGCTAATTAGAAAGTGCCTAAGGCAGTAATAAGCTTAGATCCTCCTGACTACAAATTTAATGCTTTATCCACTATGATACCTACCTGTCCACATAGTGATCAATCATCATACTCCATCATCAGTTGAATCTGCATTTCTAATCACTCCCATGATTTTGCATTCAGTGTCCAGTGACTGGTCTCAACATTGAGCCTGGGACTCTGCCATAATATGATTCCATGCCATGCAATCTCAATAATATGACTACACTCCCCATTTGGTCTAGAGACTCAATGCCTTAAAGAATCCCTGGTCAATAATCTCTGAGGGAAGTTCATCCAAGCATCCACATTTCTGGCAGAGGCAACAGAGGTTTTTATGAAAGGAGAAATAGCTTCCATGACTACTAAGTCATTAATGAAGCTATAATTCTGTAGCCCAGTACTCTCTGATCCTACTTCCATATTTCCTAAACCAATGGCAGTTTGCTTCCATTTTTACCAAGCTGTGCTTGATCTGATATGCAACCTATTAACTATGTATGTGAACTCAGGTAAGTCACTTGACCAATATGGACCTGTTTCCTCACCTATAAAATGTAAGGGTGGATAGAACCCCAGCCCTGGAGTCAGGAGGACCTGAGTTCAAATCCAGCCTCAGACACTTAACATTCACTAACTGTGTAACTCTGGGCAAGTCACTTAACCCCAATTGCCTCAGGAAAAAAAAATATGTATGGGTTGAACTAACTAAGTGATTATTGAGGGTCCTTTCAACTTGCCACTTATGATCCTGTTACATATTTATCCTAGTTTTTGTTGTTCAGTCATTTCAGTCATGTCAAACTCTTCATGACTTCATTTAGGGTTTTCTTGGCAAAGATACTGGAGTGGTTTGCCATTTCCTTCTCCAGCTCATCTTACAGATGAGGAAAGTGAGACAAACAGAATTAAGTGGTTTGCCTAGGGTCACACAGCTAGTATCTGAGGTTGTATTTGAACTCAGGTCTTCCTGACTCCAGGTCCGGTGCTTTATCCACAGCGCCACCTAGCTGCCATTGGTCTTAGAATGAATATGAAATTATTTCAGGCCTGACTCTGATGGTCTATGTGATGTTATTTGGGGTCTAAACCACATTCACAACCTTTCACATCTGTGAACACGATTTTTCAAGACTTTCTTCTACATTTGGGAGGGTTGTATAACTTGATAGCTGACCATTACAAAGAGCTTTTAAGGTTTGCAAAACACTTTATATGTATCATCTCATTTATGCTCATTACAACCACATAAGGTAAGAATTATAATTATCCTCATTTTGTGGATGATAAGGTTAAATCATCTGCCCAAATTACACAGCTAATAAGTGTCCAAAGTATGGTTTAAATCTAGATCTTTCTGACTACTAGCCCTGAACTCTAGGGACTATACTTCCCAATACCCTGATAACATCCCAGTCCCTTCCAAGGGCCATATGCAATATATCCAGTTGTTACACAGAGCTGTCATGACTTTACATACCAATTAAATGTTCAGTTGGGAAAATTTCCTTATCTAGGAAAAGTTATAGACAAAATAATAACACAACCCATTTGAAGGAACAAAAGGTCAGGAATTTCACAGGAAATTGTGAAAACAAATAAAAAATAAAGGAAGCCTGGCAGTACTAAATCTCTATCTAAATATTACAAAACAGTGATCATCTAGACAATTTAGTTGAAATCCCACCCCAGAGCCATGTGATTCTGGGTAAATCACTTCTCTCAGCCTCAGTTTCCTTATCCATAAAATGAGGATAATAATAGCACCTACCTCATAGGGTGGCTGGTGAAGATCCAGTTGGATAACATATGTGTAGCACTTTGCAAATCTTAAAGTGCTACTTAAATGGTAATTACTATCATTATTGGTATTATTGTTGATTAAACTATAGAAAGGTAGATGAGTGGAAGGGACTAGTAAGCAAGGTCCAGAAACAAGTAAACAAAGTCCTCCTATGTTTAACAAATCCTAAAACAAAAACCATAGGGGAAGGACTACCTATTTGACAAAAACTCCTAGGAAAGCTAGAATGCAATTTGATAGAAATAGGCTTTGGCCATCATTCTTATGAACTAATTAGTGAATTAATGCCATTTGTTAGACACCTGATGTAAAGCACTGTGCTATAACATACACCAAAATGAGTTCCAAATGGATATATGACCTAAATATGAAAGGATATGAGAGAGACAGACACACAGAGACATGGAGGGAGAGAGAGAGAGAGAGAGAATGAAAGAAGACACCTATGGTGATGGCAAATATACATAAAAAGACAAAGTGGATCCTACCCCCAAAAAATAAACTGTTATACAAAATTTAATTATTTTGATTAATCTAAAAGAATGTAACTAGAATATGAAGAGAAGCTATTAATTGGTAGCAAAAGCTACTCCTCAAACATCTCTGATTCATCTAACATTCTAGATACACAAAGAATTGATAAATTTATAAAACTAAGAGCTGTTTCTTAATAGTTAAGCAATCAAAGTATGGATGGTTTCCAAGTGAAGAGATTAAATCTATTTTTAAAAAAGCACATAAAAACATGGTGTAAATCATGAATAATAATACAAATGTTAGAGTTACGACTAGCAATTTTTACAACTAGACAATTCAGTTAAATTAGATGACCAGGAAAAATGCAGGACCACACTTCTAGGGTGAGACAGTTACAGGGGTAGGACATTCCAGAGGACCTCCTCTGGGTATAGCCATAATGAAAGAAGAAATACATTTGTTTTTAATAATCCTGCTAACTAGGGGCCGAATTCAGGTTTTTCTATGCAGCAGCAGAAGTTTAAGTGTTACTAATGACCTCTAAATTTCAGCACCCTGGAGCAAAGCTCCATGTCTTCCCTCTCTAATTGTTAGAGTAGTTACAGCAAAACTCGCATGCTAATAAAATACTGGTGAAATTGTAAATTAAATTAAAACTGTTCTGGAGATCAATCTGGCATTCTGTAAGACAAGATACTAAGCAGATCATATATTTTGACCCAGTAATTCCACTTCAAGGAATATACAACTGAAAAAAAATCAATAATAGGAAGAAACAAAGGTAACAGAAAGAATAAGAAAGATGATAGATATGATAGATAGATAGATATTGACATCACTATATAGATAGTTTCGGACATATCCAAATATTCATAGCAACACTTTTTGCAGTAACAAAAAACTAGGAACAAAGTAGGTGTCCAGCAATTGGAAAATATCTAAACAAGTTGTGATATTTGAATGCAATGGAAGTTATTATACAGCAAGGATCAAAGAATATGAGGAATTTAAAGGAAAATACAAGCACTTATATGACCTGATGCAAAGTAAGTTATATAGAACCAGGAGAACATTGTATACAATGTCTATGAAAATACGATGGAATGTAACATTAAAAGATAACAAGGCTATCAAAGATAAATCAAAGGCTATCATCAATCTCCTTTCTCTTGGCAGAGAGTATACTATAGATGTCGAATGTTATATAGTTTGTTGGACATCATTGCTATACTCAATGGTTTTGCTCATCTATTCCTGTTGCTGTTGCTATAGGTCAGAGTACTGTGCTGTGGATAGGAAGACATTGTAGTCTAAAAACTCCATCTGCATTAATAAAATATTAAAAAGGAAATTTTACCAACTTCCTAAATACCAGCAATTTTTTAAAAACAGGCATTTGGACTAGATGACCTCTCAGGTTCTTTCCAGTTCTAATATTATGTACTCAATAAGCTCCTTTTCAGATCTTACATTCTGTGAATCTGTCAGAATCTCCAAGATGTAGAGAAGTATAGACAAAAATCTTGGAAAACTAAAGAGGTGATGACTGTCCCCACTGCCATTCCCCAGGCTTTAAATATGTCAAAGGAATTTTGGTATTTTCTAGTAGGAAAATGAATGTCCTAGTATTTTGAGTTTTGGACTCTTACAAAATTGTTATGGGAGTTGTCAAGATATGACTGACAGTTATTTCCTATTCAGGAAATCAGGAATGCTGTAAGGAAAGGAGCACACTGGCTCTGCCAAGGAGGAGGAAATACCATATAACCAAAAGATGTCCCTTGAGGCTTAATTGAATACTGCCTCTTAGACCTCTGATAGGATCAGTATAATTGTAGAAAGCAACAAAACAATGTCTTATCATCTGATATGTAATGTTAGAACTGTAGCAACAGCATTGCCTAGCTCACTATCACTTATCTCCTCCAAGGAAATGCCTTGAAGACACCATTTTATAATTTATTGCTTAGAACTAGAAAATGAAGATGCTTTAAGGACTAGACTTCCTAGCAATTAGATCTAATAGTGGAATGGTCTGCTTTAGGAAGTAATGAGTACACCCTCCCTAGGGATAATGAAGTGAAGTTTGTGTGATCGCTTTTCAGATAGAATCAACAAGCATTTTTAAGCCTCTACTGTGTACCAGGCACTGTATTAAGTGCTAGAGATACAATGAAAGGCCAAAAAAGAAAGTCCCTCATCTCAAGGACCTCACAATCTAATCATGGGGGACAAGAAACAAGCAACTACATACAAACAAGATAAGATAAATTGAACATCATCTTACAGAGAAGGTATTAGCACTAGATTGTGCCCCCCACCGCCAAGGTTTTCCTAGGGATAACAGAATTTTACTCATGTCTCTGTAGGGACTCTTGGCTCCCAGGCAAAGAGCTGAGCTAATGAGATATTGGATTTAAGACAGGTTTTATTTTCTCCAACAAGTTCCTATCCAAGCTGCTTGAAAGTCAGGAAAACTCTATTTTATGGAGGGCATTGAGCAACCTTCTCCTCTGGTGAGTCGCATCTTCCCTCTGGACAAATACATTCTACATAACTCATGGTCCCAGAGTTTGGATAGGTACAAGTTGCTCTTCTGTGAATGTAGATCTTTGCTGGACCAATCCTTCTTCCTATTTGGCATAATGTCAGTGGTGGAACCTATAAGCCTCCCTCTAGATATGAGCAAGGTTAGGCATTTCCATCTCATCTCCTATCTTTTCTCTTTGAGGCCTCTAATCTCTTTTCTTTCTCTTATTTTTGCATCTATGTTGGACGTCAGCCCCAGGTACCTACAGAGGCTATGTGAATGAACAGGCGTCTCTTCAGGCCTACATGCAACCAAGCATCCCTGGGCCTATTCATGTCTCTTTTCTCAGGCCTTGACCTCTTGAGAACTTTTCTGGCACTTTGGGTTTCGTCTCCCTTACCTGGACCTCTCCACCTCTCTTCCATGATGAGCCATCCCCTCTTTGTCTGTCATGTCTCTTTATCCAGCACCTGTCTCTAGGTGGGTCACCATTTCCTTTTTTTTTTTTTTTGCTAAATATGCACAATTTTTATTAAAGTGAAAAAGGCTTAAAGTAACTAAAATACTAACTCTTAATACAACATATTTTGTCTTTTCAGATCTTTCCAATAAAATATTATATGTCTATATTTTAGATTTTTTTGTGAATACTAACTTTCCATTTCACATTTGGGGAACTTTCATGCTATAAAGGCAACTAAGCAGAGGAACAGTGAATATTATTTATTTACATTTTTTGTTGAAATAGAGAACTAGAAAAATAAATTTAAAATTTTATTAAAAATTTATAAAAATAAATAAATTCCTTTTACGAACCAAGTCAAAGGGCCAAGCCAAGTGTGAGAATTCTATCATCAATGTGGTATCAACTCAGTGATCCTCACTTTTGTTGCACCTGAGAAACAAAATTCGACTCAGTGATAGAACCACTCTCGGCAATGATGAAATTATGTACATTTGCAGAATGATCTATAAAGAGAATTCATAGTTTTTCCATAAAATTTATTCCTATGGCTACAGCCTTAAGATAAGGACAGCAAAATATTTAGAGCTGAGCCCTGCTATTTGTTAGCATGAATCCCAGAATTCAGAGCTAAATTTGGACCATGACTAAAATGGCACACAAAGTCCCAGTCCAGAAAGCCTCCAACTTACAAAGAAATCCTGTTTTAAAAGCTCATTTGTAAGCCAATTTTCTGAAACTCAGAAGGCACTTTCCCATAGAAAACATCTTATAAATGGTAATTAGTTTCCCTGACCATCCCCCAAAGAGTCACAAGGCGTCCCTTCCACTTACTTTCTGTATGACTCAAGGCAAAGCACATCATCTCTGTGATCCTCACTTTCTTCATGAATAAAATAAATGGGAGTAATAACATTTCTATTATTGTCCTCATAAGAGTGGATATGAGGAAAGCACTATTAAAAATAGGAGCTTCTTTTCCTTCTCTTTTTTCTTTGCCTTTTCCTTCTTCTCTTCTCTTTCTGCTACTCATTCTTTCCCTTTCCTTCTATAGAGGTATATGAATGATACTTTGCCATGCTAATGAGCTATGTGGTCCAGCCAACTGAATATTGAAATCAGAGTCAGGAAAACTTGAGTTCAAATCCTGTCTCAGACACTTACTAGCTCTGTGACCCTGGATTAAGTTACTTAACCCTAGTTTCCTCAGCTGTAAAATTGTTTAAATAGCACCTACCTCCCAGGGTTGCCTTGAGGATAAAATCAAATATTTCTAATAGTGCTTTGCAAGACTTAAAGTGTTATATGAATGTTAGCTATTATTATCCATAATCCTGCTATAGGTACCTCTTCAGTCATGAACAAGAGAATGGCAAACAATTGACATCCAATCCATTTATTAATTCAAATAATTTCTGTCATACAACTACCCTTCCATGGCTACAGGGTTAAAAATCATTTCACACGTGAAGTCCAGGCTGTCTTAAAGCTAATTTGTGCAAATAGCTCCATACTACAGTTAACCATTCAGTGACCTGATTCTTCCATTTCCCCATTCTAAATTTCCAAGATACATATTCACTCTAAGAATCAATTCAGTTCATTGCACATAACATGCCAACTCTGTGGTAGCACTGTTGTTATTGGGGTTCTGGTGACAATACAGAGTTTGAATATAAGAGACATTTTGTGCTTTCACAGAACTTATAGTTCAATAAGGAGAGCATACACACACACGCATACACACACACACACACACACACACACACACACATACACACACCCCAGTAATTACACTATGAACTACTTAAGTCATGGGTACTTTTATAGAAAATAAAATGCTATGTAAAGCCTGGTAAGGGAGTGGGGAGGGTCAACTTCAAGGAAGAAGTTGAATTTGAGTTAGGTTTTTAAAAAGCAGGATTTCTTAACCATTTTTTTTGTATAATTGATACCTCTAGTAGTCTGGTGAAACCTATGGACCTATCAGAATCATATTTTTAAGTGCATAAAATAAAATACATAGAACTACAAAGGAAGTCAATTATGATGAAATATGTACATATATACATATATACACATGTATACATGTATACACTTATGCATATGTATAATCTTCCCAACAATGTTCACAGAGCCCTTGAAATCCATCCCCAGACCCCTTGGGAGTCCATGGATCCAAGGTTAAGAGTTCCTACTTTAAAGAATGAGTAGGTTCTAACAGGTAAAGAGACTGAAGAGAAGGTATTTTAGGCATTGCAAATGGCAAAGAGATGGAAAGGGAAAACTTCAGGGATAGTTTGGGACGCAAAATTTGGTCTACCCAGTGGAAGGAATCCCATCCAGCAACATTAATCCTCAAGTCTACCCATGGACAGGATTTTCTCTCTCTCTCTCTCTCTCTCTCTCTCTCTCTCTCTCTCTCTCTCTCTCTCTCTCTCTCTCTTGTCTGTCTCTCTGTCTCTTTCTTTCCATCCCCCCACCCCAGTAACTAGCAAACTCAGGCCCATTACTTACAGCAATAAACACAAAAAACTGCTCCACCCAAATCTCTTTTCCCAGGGAAAGTGATCATTTCCTGCAGAGACTGAGTGTGCAGACATAGTTAGAAATGGCAATGAAAGAAAGAATTTGGAGAGGAGGGTCTTGGCTGTGCTAAAGAATTGTTATGAATTTAAGAAATGCTGCCATGTAAGGGAAGAAATCCTAATTCTAAGGGGAATAGTTCAGGAATCTTTTTTATTTTAACTCTTGCTGCTTGCTATTAGGGTGGATATGGGATCTACAGGGCTTTGTGTCGGCAGTGTGGTATAATAGAAAGGACATTAGACTGAGAACCAGGATATCTGGCTACTAGATCCAGCTCTGCCATGAATGGGCTTTGAGTCTCTTAACCATTTTTAACCAGACCTGGACTCAAATCTGTGTCACCTATGTGACTTTAGGTAGGCACTTAACCTCTCTAGGCCTTAGTTTCCTCAAATGTAAAACAAAAAGGATTGGAATAAATGACGTCAAAGATTCCTTCCAGCTTTTAATTGATCTATGATCCTATGACCTGTTTTCTTATCCATAAAATGTGTAGGTTGGGTTAAATAACCTCTAAAGTCTCTACCAAGTCTACACTTCTTGGGTGTCAATAGTTGAAAATCACAGTACACAGACAGCTCCTGTAGAAACTTCTTTTTGAAGTCGGTGACTAAGTCATCTCAGGCCTCAGCCTCTAGGCACTAAGGACAGTCCAAGAGATACTTCTAAAGAGACTCTAAGCTATCTCAAATCCCAAGCCTAAGGACACCCAATATAGCATGAGGACCTTTGCATCCAGGTACTTAAAGATTGGAAGCTGAGTACTCATAAAGGATAACCCCTGTCTGTGCCTCCCAGCCTATCTTGTACTCCAGAACGTGTAGCTATTTTACTCTTCCTCAACCACCAGATCTCATAACTATAAGACATTCTGGTCTTCTGGGATTTCAAAGCAATGATTCCATGCTTAGTAACCACAGGCCCCGAGAGTGTAGATACCCCCATACAAGTAGTCATTTCCCCATCCTATGGCAGGGAAAAAGAGAGTTCCTGCTCAATTTATCACCATGTCTTTTGACAACAAAAATAGGCAATGTCTTTTGACATGGAAATATTCTACTCCTACTTTTCCTCCATGTTTTCTTATCTTTGGCTACCTCAGCTCTACCCCTATATAATCCATATCATCTTCCTCCCTCCCATTCCATTATACCATCTGGAATTCTATCTTTGTTAACAAACTTCCTTTCACCTTAGATCCCTTCATTTTACCTTTTTTTTTTTTTTTTAAAATTTTCTTAGGTTCTGAGAAATCTGATTCTTTCCAGAAGATACTATGTCTCTGAACATTACTCTGTTGTTACATGATCTTTCTCTAATGCCACCACTGGGCCAAGAGGAAGAGTATGTATGTGACTCTCTCTCACTTCCAAATTTTCCATTTGCCACCATTACTCAGCAATATCTCTTCTTTTGAGGTTCACTCCTTCCATCTTTATCAACCAGTTCAATTACCTATTGTAGTCATTTATCAACATCTCTGTCATTTGTCCTCTTTTCTCAAGGAGCTCAATACCTAAATCAAGTCTTTTCTTTTACCCCAATCCATTGTCTTCTACATGGGAACTACAGCATGCATAGTGACATTACTTTGCACGCCCTGATCTTACAGGGTAAGATTATCCTCCTAAATTCTCATGATCTCCAATTTCAATTGACCTCAACTACAAACAGAATTGGTCATACTTTATCTATCATTCATAACTATTCAACATCCATTTTCCAGATCTCTAAAATTACTATCTGACCATTACCTCTAACCTTCCATCTCTGCAAGTGCCTTACATCTCCTAAGACCATTCTTCATTTTTACTTCTTACCTCCCATCCTTACCTTCCCTCCCTCCTAGTCCATCACCCCTGCTCTGGTCTCCCTTTTCTCCCATCACAGTCTTGACCCTAAGGTTAGCCAATTCAACCATCCACTAGCAGCTTGCCTTGAACCTCTTGCTTCTGGTGCCCCAGTCATGCCTTGACAACTCCAACATTGTGTGATAACATTCAATGGCTTAATACTAATAGAGTTCACTTCTAATTTGTTATCTAATCTCTACTGGCCCTTTATTACTAAATGCTAGTCCTTTGATTCTTTCCTGAGTAATTATCATACTCATCATAGTGGCTATTCTAAATTTTTCTCTTCTCTTATAGGACCTCCTACATCAGAGGCGGGTAAACATTTCATGTTGGAAGGCCACATGAATATTTAGATGTAATCAAATAAGGCTGCATTCAAAAAACTTCAATTAGATACACTTAAAAATATACATTATTTTGTAAAAAATCTAGCTACTATGTACTTAATAATTCCAAAAAATGAAAACTGTTCATTAATTTTAAAGCTAACAAACCTTTTGACGATGGATGTTGTTGCATCTGCTTTTTGTTGGAAAGCATTTAAATATTTGGTTGCAGCACGGAGGTCCACAGTTTCAGTTGATCCTCTAGATGGGAATCAGTTATTTGTGACCTTAAGGGCGTCTTGATCTGGGTTAAGTAAGAGAACATAGATTCAAAGCAATAAGTAGTTGAAAAGCAAGAAAGTATTTTCCAGGAATGTTGCTGAAGGCTTGGGTATTCTACTGCTTTTTTCCTTATTTCAATTGGATCTTTCTTAGCATCAAACATGACTTTAAAATGTCATCTGCTGAGAGTTCAATCAATTCCATCTGTAGTTCTTTAGGTGCCTTGGTGATATCAACTAGATGAAGTTGAAATGTTAATTTGAGTGTGATGTCATAATTCTCAAAGTCAATGAACCTTTTATGGCATTCTCCAATTAATAGGTCTGTAACAGCTGTGAATTCTTCAAATGATTCACATATATTATCCTGCTCGTCAATGACCTTTGCTAACTGGGGAAAATGTTCATCTGAAATTTCCTTTTGATGAAGTGTTTTGAAAAAAGATAGCTTTTTTCAAAATGCTTGGATTTTTTGCCATATATCCTATATAGACTTAGTTTTACCTTGCAAAGAAATGTTGAAGTCATTTTTATTTGACATGATATCACACAGAAATGCAGCATTCCTACAGAAATAATTTTTTAATAATTGACATTGCTGGCTCTGTTCTTCATAAAATTTAACTATCTGTTCTCACAGGGATGAAATTTTGGCTAACACCTGTCCTTGCAATAGTCAATGCACTTTAGAATGATATGGCAAATCCACACTGAATATTTCATCATTCAACTTTAGCATGTTATGAAACTGATGATGCCATGTTACATTTGCATGAATATAGTTAACAATACTTGCAACTTGTTGAAAAGTGTCACTTAAAATTGTAGCTTTAGCACAGAGATTTTGCTGATGCAAGATACAATGAAAAGAAATGAGAGCATCATAATCTGTTAATACCTTTTTTTAATCTGTGCAATAAACCTTCATGTTTTCTTGCTATTGAAGGTGTACCATCTGTACTTAAACTCACTAAATTTACCAAACACAGTCCAACTTCATGACATTTATCTTGAAAGTTGTTGAAGATATCTCTTCTATGTGTTCTGTTTGCAAGAGTGCCCAAAGCAAGTAAGTCTTCATAGCAAAGAAAATTTTCTATTATGACCTGAATGAAGTACAAAATCTGAGCCAAGTCAGTAGTATCAGTTGATTCATCCAAAGCAATTGAATAATATATATTTGCCTTTTGAAGTATTGCATGAAGATATTCTCTTAAGTTGAAAGCTAATTGATGCTGCCAATAAATTATGGTTCTCCTTGAAAGAGGCAGTTGTTTGTACTTTAAAATGTTATCAGGGTCTAAGCATCCTACAACTTCAACAATCCATTCTTTCACAATTTCTACATCACTGAATGGCTTCCCTTTTTCCCTGAATATATAAGCTACTTTATAAGTTGCTTCAGTGGCATTATTTCCAGGTTTTGTTGCTGCTTGAAAGATTTGTCTTTCCTTTTGCTTTTTACCTTTTAATTTTTGCAATACAATTTTTCATGCCTCTTCCTCTAATTTAAAATATTTGCGGTTCTTATGTGGTTATAATGCTTATGACCATTGAATTTTTTTTAATATTGATATTGCAGTATCACAAAGCAAGCAAGTCATCTTATCTTTAGAAGAAACAAGATAATATTGCAATTCCCAATCCTTATTAAAAAATCTGTTGGTTTTTTTTCAGCATTCACTTGGTCTTCTTTGACATGGTGGACTTTTAGACAGAATTAAAAAATACTGTACAACTGTGAAACTATTCACAAAATCCACTTCAAACAGAAACACAGTGCACAGTTGTCAAAAGCTGAAAACAGACTAGTGTACTCAACCCCCATAAATTCTCACCAACCAGCCTCCTGCAGTACCAGTCAGTTGGGGGAAGTTAGACCTAAATAGTGAGCATAGCAGCCATCAATTTAGCCCTTATGGCTTACTAATGTTCTAATTGTGCTAGTCAATCTGTGAGAATTATTCCACTGAAACTTATTTTCTTCTAAATACATTCCTTTTAAAAATAAAAGTATAAAAGACAAACAAAAATGTATTAATAAAAATAAAAGGATTTGTTCTCTAAAATTTGGATTCAGTCAAAAGGCCATGCTTAAGGACCTAAAAGGTCACATGTAGCCTTAAGGCCACAGGTTCCCCACCCCTGTCTCTCTCTCAGCAGAGGACCTGGCTTCGTACTTTATTGAAAAAAGAGGGGCCATCTGTGAAGTGAGCAGAACCAAAAGAACAATATACAATGCACACAATATACAATAACAACAATATTGTAAATAAACAACTTTAAAAGACTTGGTAACTCTTATCAATGCAATGACCAAGCAAGATTCCAGAGGATATATGATGATGATTGCTATCCACCTCCTGAAAGTGAGATGGTAGACTCAGGTAACAGAATAAAATGTATATTTTTGGGCTCGACCAAATTTGTTTTCTTGACTATATATACATACATATGTTTGTTTTTATGGGTGGGGTGGGAGGGAAATAAATGTTTCTAATTTAAAAAATCAAATCGAAACATTTTGCAAATCCTAAAGCACTATGGAAATGTTGACTTATTACTGGAGAGCTTCAGAGGACCTTCCTTTGATGTTTTGTGCACCTTAAAGATATATACGTTGACTTATTTGAATGTTTGAAGTACTGTACAACTTTGGTGGGTACTGACATTACAGAGGGCATTTACATAAATTCTTTACCACCTCTCAGGAGGAAAACTTTACAAAGAAACTTAAAGAGACTACTAGAGGAAGTAGTGATCAAAAAGGGGTGGTTGTGAAGTGCTGGCCCAAGGACTTAGGAAGATTGCAGATGACAAAACACTATTTTGGTTCTTATGACTTCCTGAATAATGGGATCAGCCTAATACCCACTGCACCGGATTGGGGTGATCAGGGAGGAAGAGTTGAGGTACATGGATAAAAAGTGGAATGACACCTTGCAAATCTCTGACAAACCCACTTAGGTATGGATAAACAATAGCAAAACAAATTAGCCAAGACCAGGCAGACTCCACTGAAGAAGTTTGCATCCTGGCTACAGCTTTTTGGATTGTTTTTCCAATTTCCCTCCTTAGTTTGGTGATCTAATCAACTCCCATGGGTTTAATTATCCTCTCTTTGCAGAAGATTCCCAGATCTACTTATCCAGCCCTAACATTTCTCCTGACCTCCAGTTTCTTGTCACCAACTGCCTATTGGATATCTTGAACTAGATTTCCCATAGACTTCCCAAACTCAATGTCCAAAAGAGAACTCATTATTTCCCCTACCACTACCATCAAACCCTTCCTTTTCTCAGCTTCACAATTATGTTTCCCCATCCTTCCAGTCATCCACGCTCAAAACCTTGGTATCATCCTTGACTTTTCTTTCCCACTCATCTGAGATATCCGATCTGCTTCCAAGTCTTATTATGTCTACCTACACAATATCTCTCCAATATGTCCACTTTTCTCTACTCGTACAACTGCCACCTTAGTTTAGGTCTTCATTATTTCATGTCTCGACCATTGCAAATGCCTTCAGGTTTGTCTTTCTGTCTTGACCATGTTACTCTGGCTTGCATTGAATGGCCAATAATGGCCACAACTCAAGTCTCTGTGGCTTATTGTTTAGGTTTTGATGGCTTAGAACTAGTGTAAATAGCAGTTGTTTTCTATTCTAGCTGGAAACTTGAGGGTCTTCCCCTCCCAGATTGATATCTTTGTGACAGCAAATTGGGTCCTCTTTTGTCTCAGTTCTTACCTACCCCTTAGTCATTAAATGGACAAACTGACACTTGGGAAAGACCTTAATTTAGAAACGCCAAGGTTACCCACTGCATCCTGGGCCAATGCCAGTTCTTTTGACTTTTGTCTTGCCATTGGATTTCGATGACTCTGGAGGAGAGAACACACATATATACATATATTTTATAGTATATACATAAACATATGCATGCAGGACTATTTGGATGTTTTCTCTTTCATTAAAATGTGAGATTCTTAAGGGCAGGGGCTATGTTTTTTATTTGCTTGGGTTTTTTTTTGGGGGGGGGTTGGCTAATCAATGGGGTTAAGTGATTTGCCCAGGGTCACACAGCTAGTAAGTGTTATGTATCTGAGGTAAGATTTGAACTCAGGTCCTCCTGAATCCAGGGCCGTGCTTTATTCACTGCACCACCTAGCTGAAAGGGGCTGTTTTTTGTCTTTCTTTGTATCCCGAGTGAGTAGCACAACATCTGGCACATAGTAAGTACTTAATAAATGCTTGTTAATTGATTGGTTGATTAAAGATAAAGGAAGCTCAGGTTCAGGGGTCAAAGAAGCTAGTTTCACTGTAAGAATATATACAAAGGAGTCACATGGTATTTTGCCACATCTATGGACAAGGAAACAACATCGTGCAGTGACAAAAGTGCTACATTTGGAGTCAGACAATCTGGATTCAAAGCCCATCTCTACCACTTTGGGCAAATTTCTTTACTTCTCTGTTTCTCACTTATAAAATAAAGGAGTTATGCTACATGACTTCTAAGGTCTCTTCCAGCCTTAAGGCTATTATTCTGTGATCCTCATTAGTCACATGCATTTTGGATGCACATGTGAGGAGACTCAGTTGTCATTTTTCTGGGAGCTAAAGTAAATAAGACTGGCATCGGTGGGACCAGTACTGGGGACCACCTCAAATCCAAGAAAAATGAATCTCTGTCCCTTTGGTCCAGTAGCCTTCCTTTGGTCCATTCTGCAGATACTCAAAAGACTTTATGTACAAATTACCCTGGTGTGCTGAATAGTGGATCATGGTTGGCATTATCTTTGAATCATCCTGAGTCTGAAATGGTCATTCTCCACTGGAGATTAGACCTGTATGACAGAGGAGGGTCAGGGCCTAAATCCTATATGTCTCTGAAGAAGATAGTGTCTGATTCCTAGGCTTCTTTAGCTCCTTGGAGCTCTCATATCCACTCTATCATATCAAATGACTGTCTGAAGCCTGAGTTTCCTTAATCCCTTGAATAAGACCAGTAGTGAGTGAGTGAGTTAGCTTTTGACTGCCAGAGATCTTGAAATAGTTATCCTTCTCCCAACTGCTAGTTGACTGGGAAATGAGAGATTCCAGCTAAAATTGGGCAAGTAGGGGCAGCTAGGTGGCGTAGTGGATACAGCCCCAGCCCTGAAGTCAAGGGGACCTGAGTTCAAATCCGGCCTCAGACCAAACACTTGACACTTACTGGGCAAGTCACTTAACCCCAATTGCCTTAAAAAAAAAAAGTAAAATTGGACAAGTGAGAAAGAACAGGACAAAACTTGTGCAATGGATGTCTGGATTAGTGAGGATGGGGAAAGCAAGTAGAGAAACATCAATGTGTCATTATTCAGTAGTTCAGTCGTGTCTGACTCCTTTTAATCCATGGACCAGCACACCAGTGCTATCCGTGGGGTTTTCTTGGCAAAGATATTGGGGTGGTTTGCCATTTTCTTCTTCAGTGGATTAAGGCAAACAGAGGTTAAGTGACTTGCCCAGGTTCACATAGCTAGTAACTGTCTGAGGCCTGATTTGAACTCAGGTTTTCTTGACTCCAGGCCCAGCACTCTATCCACTGAGCCACCTAGCTACCTGAACCACTTACTAACTTTGTGGATCTGGGCAAAATGCTTAATGTTTCCATGCCTCAGTTTCCTCATCTGTAGAATGATGGGATTAGACCCAGTAGTCTCAAAGGTCCCTGTCAGTGCTAAATCTGTAATTCTATAATCCAATGAAAAGCACCTAAATTATGTCCAGTGGTTTGTGCTTTAAAGTTTTAAAACATGGAAGACCTCTAGAGACTCATAACTAGCACCCAAATGAGAAATCAACCAAGAGGAACCTGCCACCTAGCTATGTTCTCAGATCAAAAAGTCAAAAAAAAAAAAAGAGTAGATGGCAGAATAATCTTGTAGTCTGTTATTAGGAACACCAGCAGAGTCCTGCAATGAAATCTCAGTGCCTATTGAAAACACAAGATAAGAGATTGATCAGTTGCCAACCCATTCCATGTAGCTGAGATGTTAAACAATCTACCAGTATATAGCTTGGCTCCAGTGAAGGTTGAAGTTCTACCAATGTAAAACATTACAACTACTTCTTGTCTGTTGTACAATTAGTTGGACTCCCTGACGACACAAAAGATAGATGTGGGAGAGTTGAGGAATCAGGCCCCATAGAGTCTCTTCCAACTTAGTGCCCAACAGGCACTAGGAAGACGGCGCATCCAAAGTTGATCTAGGTCAAAACTCAGATTAAAAGGAAACTGAGTTTGACTGCCACGCGGGAAAATTTAGTAGTTTTCAGGACATTCTCGCTTAAGAGAAAGGCTAAATCCAGAGGTAGTGGCCTGATACTTCATTGTTGGAAGCCCCAAAGGAGTTTATTTATGGGGCCTAACTCTTGAGTGGTAGGGGATCCTCCATTTGCCACCATTTAGCCTTGGACCCAGAAATGAGAATACTGACCAGTTTGCCTGAGGACAATCTTCTCCCACAGAAGATTGGGAGAAATAAAGGGAGGACTCATTAATGGCAGCAAGTCACAGCAAAAGTGTGACTCCTTTCTCTTTTTCATTTTTCATTTTTTAAAAATTGTTTGCTGTGGTTGTCTGGCAGGGGAAGGGGAGGGATACCTGGGTAAATTCAAGCATTATATGAGCAGAGATATCCATAAAGCTTGCTTTTTAAAATGTTTGTTAAGGGAAAAGTAATGGAGGTTCAGTCTTTTTTTTTTTTAATAAAATAATTCTCATGGGCTAGCCCAGGATGGGGAACCTGCAGCCTCGAGGCCATGTGTGGCCCTTGTCCTCAAGTGTGGCCCTTTGACTGAATCCAAACTTCAAGGGGATTTGTTTGTGAAGTTTGGATTCAGTCAAAGGGCCACACTTGAGGACCTAGAGGGCCACATGTGGCCTCAAGGCTACAGGTTCCCTACCCCTGGACTAGCCCATTCAGACCAGGTACATGAGCTAGTCACCTGGAAGGAAGTATGAATATTATCTGCTGGAAAAGACCAGAACTGCAGAGCTGAGTAGATGGATATAAGGCACTCTCTGCTGGAAAAGAGTGAAACTACAGAGAGTAGCCTAATAGAGTTAAGTGGCCATACCCATAAACTACAGAAGACGGAGATGACAAGAGCACCACTAACTGGTGGGAGGAAGAAAAGTTACAGGATCGAACCCAAATGGGCAAGATGGAATAATTGATGAGGAAAGTTTGAAGGCAGGAGAACCAAGCCCAGATGACTCTAAAAAAGAACCACACATAGGCCAATGCTGTAAGTCAGGAAGATTGTATGTGTCTCTGTATAGCGTAGGTGGGAAAAGTTGCTCACTAAGAGGTATTTTCTATGGGTATGAATGAAGATTTCTCTGTTATTATTAGCTCGCAAATAAAACTGTTCATTTTTCAAGTATCACAAGGCCATGAGCTTTAAGAAGAGATAACGTAGAGTGTTAAGAAGTGCTAGGTACTGATCCTCACAAATCACCTTGGTGGGAGCAATGAACCAGAGAAGAAAGATGTCCCCTAAAATCAATCTGGGTCTTTTTTTTAACTAGGTAGGAGCCTCAGATCCTTCTGTAATATGTGAAAATCTGAGTGAACTTGGATATTTTTCAAGCAATTCTAGAAAGAGGGAACATTCCTAATCAAAACTGCCATAGGTACCTCTCTAAAAGACTTTGATTGTTCCATATTCCTTCCTTTCTTGACACAAGATATATTCCTGGGCTAATTGTTGTAGTAACAAGACAATGCTAGATTAGAAATTTATATATTACAATTTTAGACTTGTAACTTTTTAACCCTAATTTGTGATACCACTTAGTGTGGTGGTAGATAATCTTCCAGTGAAGTCCTAAATTGGTGTGGGCATCATGATATAGAGGCAATTCTGGTTTCTCCTAGGGGTAAGACATTGATAAGACCTACTAAGTCACAAAGAACTTAATATCTTTGTCAATAGAGGTAATAAACCATAGTGAAATTACAGGTTATTAGAGTTCTGAAACTAGTGTATTATATCAAAAGAAGTGATAATAACATGAATGAGGGATACAATGAAAATAAAGAAATGGAAGTATGATGCTAATGAGTAGGACATTGGATTGCAACATATCCTAAAGAGTAAAAGGATTAAGGATGAGTATGAAGCAAATTAACACTTTTCTGGAAAAGTGTGGCACAAATAAATATTACTTAAGTTCAGAGAGAGGAGATTAGGGAGGATTTTGAGGAGAGGGAAGCAAAGAAGAGAAAAAAACAAATGAGGAGAAGACAAGGGAGAAGGAGAGAGAAGAAGAAAGGGGAAGAAATAAGAAGGGAGGAAGGTAGACTAAGGAAATCAGGGTAGAACATGGCAGAAAATCTGTGGAAGATTCTTATCAAATTAGTGTAAGCAAAAAAAAAATGACAAGGATCTAGAGTTGGAAGGAACATAAGAAGCCATCCAGTCCATCTTCTTTATTTTTCCAATGAGGAAAATGTATGAAGTGCTTGGCCCAACATCATACAACTATACTAAGAATCAGAAGCAGGATATGAACCCAGGTTCTCTGACTCCAGAGCCATAGTTCTTTCTATTGTACCATGCAGCCAAATTGTACCTGAAAAGAAGAGAAAAAAAGTAGCATGGTGGAAATTAGTACAGAATAACTCAATGAAAGACAACAAATTTTTCATAATTATAAACTCAAATGTGAATTTATTAACTCCCGTAATAATACAAAAGATCAGTAAAAAGGATAAGAAAACAAAACCCAAGAATTTTCTGCATACAAAAGATATTCAAAACATAAAAGCACATATGGAGTGAAAATGAGTGACTGGAATGAAATTTATTATGTTTCAGATATTTGAAAAAAGCCAATGTTTCTATAAAGATTTCATATGAAGCAACAATAAAAATTCACAGTGTCTATAGAGATAAACAGGGAAATCAAATTGTATTTAAAGAATTTAAAGACAATAAAAATATTATTGTTAAGTGGGTAAGAATTAAATGGCATAGCATTTAACTTCTCAAAACACAGGCTAGCCAATTTTAAAAAAAATAAGAAAGACATATATACTAATACTATAATTGTAGGATACTTCAATGTTCACCCTGTGAGAGCTGTATAGTTAAAGACATTGGAAGGAAAAGTAGAGCTGAGTAGATTGCTAAAATAATTAGATCTGATGGACATGGTAACTTCTAAATTAGATATTAAACATGTGTGTGTGTGTATGTGTATGTATGTATGTGTGTATATATATATATATATATATATATATATTCTCACTATCAAGAATATTCTAAGACTAATCCTGTGATAAATCACAAAGAAATCATAAATCAAAATGTAAAAATATAGAAACATGAAACATATCCCATTCATACCATAACATAATGAAAACAGTTTCAAATGTAAGAAGCATAAGCAAAAGATACTGACTTAAAGGAAAACAAAATAATGGCATTCTAAATAACAAATGAGTAAAATATAAAATCATAGAAATAATTACTATGCTAAAGAGAAATGATAACAATGAAACACCATAATAAAATTCATGAGATACAGCTAAAGTTGTCCTCTGAGTAAAATCTATCTTCCCAAAAACACATTTAGAAAATTTAAAAAGAGAGGAGCAATGAACTAAGTTTAAATATAACCTAGAAAATAAAATAAGCTAAATAACACCCTAAAAACAAACACAAAAGAAAAATCATAAAAATTAGAATAGTAACAGAAAAAAATAAAAATAAAAAAATTATGAAACAGACAAAATTAGGAGGCTACTGAAACAGGTAAACCACAGACAAGCATGAATTGGGTGCTAAGTCTGCTGGTAAATTCAATCTACATGTTATCTATGAAATAAACCATCAGCTATCTTATTTTCAAAGGAAAGAGAAATCAAATTACCAAACTCAAATATGATTAAGATGAAATTTGTAACAAACCAAGAGGAAATAAAGAAAACTATCAGAAATAATTACAAAAACCACCAAAATTGGAAATTTAAAGAAAATGGATAATTATTTACAAAATCCTTAAATTAACACCAAAAAAGGACATTGAGATCAAAGAGAACATAAAAACCCAAACTCATGAAAAAGAAATTCAATAAGCCCTAAATGAACTACTAAATTTAAAAAAAACTACTTGGCCAAGTATATTTATATGTGAATTCAATTCAATGTTTAAAGAGTAATTAAAAGAAGACATTCTATCAATTTTTTTTATGAGACAAGTAGGGTCATGATACTGAAACCACAGCAAGAAAAATTAGAGAAAGAAAATTGTAGATTAATCTTGCTAATGACTATTGTTTCAAATTTTTTTAATGAAATCTTTAGAGACTACAACATACACAGATACAAATATATACATACATGCATACATACATACACACATACACACACAAATTGATTAGATTTATGCCAAGAAGAAAAGGTTGATTTATCTTTAGGAGAATAGTGAGCTTAACTAACCATATAAATAAAAGAGACTCACATGATTATAGCCATAGGAAAAGAAAAAGGCTGGGTTAAAATAAAACAATAAATCATGATTAAAAAAAAGCTTTTAGAATTATAAGTATCAGAGGTCTATTTTAAATATAATTTAAAACATTTCTCTAACATCAAGAGTTAGTAATATTTCAATGAAGGAATACTAGAAGATTTCCAAATAAGATCAGGGGCAAAAGGATAAATCTTTCTCATTATTATTTTAAATAGTCCTAGAAATGTTAGCTAAAGAAGTAAAACAAGAGAGGTAATAAATACAAATACAGCAAAGAGGAAGCCAAAAAAAACCCCAAAAAACAAAACCAAACAACCTTATTTGCAGATTATAGGATTGCAGATTTATAGCTGTCTAAGTCAGCCCTTTCATTTTATAGATGCCATGATCATTTACTTAAGAGAATCAGTTAAAATCCAATCAAGATATATAATAGCTTCAATAAAGCAGCAGGATGTAAAATGAATCCACAAAATCATCATCATTTTAACATACCACTAACCAAAAAAAAAGGAGAAAGACAAATTTTATTGAAATTATTTGCAAGTAATTTACCAAAACACACTTAGAAATAGAATGATAAACATCCTTATATCTTTAAAGGAGAAGATTTCATATATGTATTTCATGTATATATATATATATATATATATGTGTGTGTATATAACTCTCTATATATATTTCGTCTATATGCATGTATATATATGTGTGTGTATATATGTATATGAATGTTATGTATGTATGTTATATCTATAAATCTATCTATATCTAAATCTGTATATCTATATCTTTCTATGGGGAGAGGGGAGGACGAAGGTGAGGCAGGAATATTAGCCAACAGAGAGGAGTGCTTTAGTGGCAAGCCTTAGGGATGATGAGTGCTTTCATAAGATTGACAAGCCTTTTGCAGGAAAGATAATCTTGGCAAAATGGGGCAGAGGTGCAGAATACATGACAGCAAGGAAGAAAAATAATTAGAGTATAGCATGATGGTTTGGGGGCTAACTAGATACAGCAAATGTTGATCAGTTAAGAAAATATAACCAGAATATGAAAAACAATGTTGGAAGTGCAGGATTGAATGCAGCATCATTGCAAGAAGGTGAGCAGAAAATGAGAATGAGAAATGAGAAAGCACTCTTTATAAAAGAAATGAGGGCAGAGTACACAAAGAACAAAGCATAGAAACAATCAATGATTTCATTGAAGATAATGAAAACAGTGAGACAACACACCAAAACTTGTAGGATGCAGCCAAAGCAATACTTAAGGGAAAATTTATACCTCTAAATGATTACATCAATAAAAGAAAGCACAGATCAAAAAATTGTGCATGCAACTAAAAAAAATAGGAAAAAAAACAATTAAACACCAAAATATAAATCCTGAAAATCAAAGGAGAGATTAATAAAAAGGAAAATAAAAATCAATGCAATAAATAAATGAAATGAATTGATTTTTTGAAAAAATAAATATAATAGATAAACCATTGGCTGATTTGATTTAAAAAAATAAAGAAGAAAATAAAATTCCAGGATCCAGAATGAAAAGGACAAATGTACAACCAATGAAGATGAAATAAAAGCAATTATTGGGAGATATTTTGTCCAAATATATTCCAATAAAGTTGACAAACTAAATGAAATTGATGCATATTGACAAAAATATAAATTACTCAGATTATCAGAAGAGAACACTATATTGAGAAAAAGAAACTTTAAAAGCCATAAATAAGCTCCCTCAGGAAAAAAAAATCCAGAACAGATAGATTTATAAGCAAATTCTATCAAACATTTAAAGAAGAATCTATTCCAATACTACATAAACTGAAAAAAATAAGTTAAGGCATTCTGTGAAGCTCTTAATGTAGCTAAAGCCCTCCAAAAGCAATCTAGAATAAGTGCCTCCACTTTCTCTACTCTCATTCTCCTCTCACCGCTTTATAATTTGGCTTCTAACCTTATCTGAAACTGATCTCTCCAAAAAGTTACTAGTGTTCTCTTAGTTGCCAAATTCAGTGGCCTTTTCTCAGTCATCCTTCTCCTTGACTTCTCTGCAGCTTTTGACACTGTTGATAACTCTCCTCCTTGATACTTTCTTCTCTCTAAGTTTTCGGAACACCACTATCTCCTGGTTTTCATCCTACCAATGTAACCACTTCCTCTCTGCCTCCTTTGCTGGATCTCTCTCCAGGTCATGCTTTCCAGGGTTCTGTCCTGGATTCTCTTCTCTTCTCCCTCTATACTACTTCTCTTGATAATCTAATCAGCTCCCATGGATTTAATTACCATTTCTATGCAGATGATGATCAGAATTACCTTTTCTGCCCGAATCTCTCTATTGATCTCCAGTCTCACATCTCCAACTGTCTTTCTGACATCATCAACTAGATGTCCAGCATGCATCTTAAAGTCAATATGTCCAAAAGAAAACTCATTATCTTTTCCCCAAACCTTCGCTAATACTTAACTTCCCTATTACAGTAGAAAGCAACACCATACTCCCTATCCTTCGGCTTCTAACCTAGGAGTCATCCTAGATTCCTCACCATCTCTCACTTCCCACTTCCAAGTTTTGCCAAAGCCTGCTTATTTTACTCTTGAAACATCTCTCAGATGCACTGCCTTCTCTCCTCTGACACTGCCAATGCTCTAGTATCTCATTACCTCACACCTGAAATATTACAATAGCCTATTTGTGGATCTGCCTCCTTCAAGTCTCCTTACTCCAATTCATTCTCCATTTAACCACTAAAATGATTTTCCTAGAACACAGGTCTTGTTATATCACTCCTTTAATCAATACACTACATTGGCTTCCTACAGCCTCCAGGAACAAAAACAAAACTCTCTGTTTGGCATTCAAAGCCCTCCATGGCCTCGCACCCTTCCTCCACCTCCACTATATTTTCAGTCTTCTTACACTTTACTCCCCAATGTGCACTTTTTGATTCAGTGACACTGGCCTCCTGGTTTTTCCAAGACCAAGATACTTCATCTTTCCACTCTGGGCATTTTATTTGACTGGCCCATGTGCCTGGAAAGCTCTCCCTCCTCCACTCCAACTACTGATCTCTCTCATTTCCCTGAAGTCCCAACTAAAATGCTACATTCTATACGAAGCCTTCCCCAGCCTCTCTTAATTCCAGTGCTTTCTCATTTTTAATTATTTACTATTTTCCCTGTACATAGATTGTTTTGCATATATTTATTTACATGTTGTAAATTCCTTGAGAATAGGGACTATCTTTTGCTTATTTTTATATGCCCAAAACTTAACACAGTGCTTGGCACATAATAGATATTTATTTAATTTTTTTGAATGAATAAATACCTAAGAATATCTAATGATATTCTTCAGAATAATAATTAAGATAATGAATATCTAAGGAGAGAAAAAACAGAAAAAGAAAATTATAGATCAATTTCCCTAATGAATATTGATGCAAACATTTTAAACAAAATGCTAACAAAGAGATTACAGTAATTTATTACAAAGATCATATACTACAATCAGGTAGAATTTATACCAGAAATGCAAGACTGGTTCAATATTAGGAAAACTATAAGCATAATTAATCATATCAATAACATAAAGGACACAAACCCTATGATTATTTCAATAAATTCAGAAAAACCTTTTGACAAAATACAATACCTGTTCCTGTTTTTAAAAAAAACTCACTAGAAAGCATAGGAATAAATGGAACTTTCTTTAAAATTATAAAAATATCTATCTAAAATCAATAACAAGCATATCAATAATGAGGATAAACTTGAAGCCTTTATAATAAGATCAGGAGTGAAGGAAGAAGTATTATCAGCATTACTATTCAACATTGTACTAGAAATTCTAGCTATAGCAAAAAAACAAGAAAAAGACATTGAAATAACAAGCACAGACAATGAAGAAACTAAACTATCACTTTATGCAGATAATATGATGGTATATTAGAGAATACTGGAGAGCCAACTAAAAAACTTGTCAAACAATTAACAACATCTGCAAAGTTGCAGGATATAAAATAAACCCACTCAAATCATCAGCATTTCTACATATTACCAACAAAAATCAGCAGCAAAAATAAATAAATAAATAAATGAATGAATGAATAAGTAAATAAATAAATAAATAAACGAACAGACAAATAAATAAATAAATAAAAAGAGAAATTCCATTTAAGGTAACTACAAATGGTAGAAAATTCTTGGGAGTCTACCTGCCAAGACACAAATAGGAACTATATGAACACAATTGCAATACATTCTTTACACAAATACAGGTCTAAGTAATTGGAGAAATGTTATTGGTGATATCACAAGCAAGTTAATTGAGCATGGAAGAAATTACCTTCAGATTTATGACTAGTGGAAAGATTTGTGACCAAATAAGAGATAGAGAAGTTCTCAGGAGGCTAAATGAATGATTCTGATTACATAAATTTAAAAGATTTGCACAAACAAAACCAATGCAGCCAAAATGAGAAGAAATGCAGGAAACTGAGGGTGGGGTGGGGAAAGAGAAAAATGTTCAAAGAAATGTTAGTTAGTAAGCATCTCTGACAAAGTTCTCAAATATCAACTAGATAGGAAATTGAGCCAAATATGTAAGAATGAGACATTCCCCAATTGACAAATAATCAAAAGATTTGAAAAAGCAGTTTTCAGCAGAAGAAAACAAAGTTATCAATAGTCATATAAAAATGCTCTAAATCACTAATAATTAGAGAAATGCAAATTAAAACAACTCTGAAGTACAACCTCACACCTGTCAGATTGACTAAAATGACAGAAATGGAAAATGACAAATGCTAGAGGGGATATGGGAAAATACATATAATAATGCACTGTTGGTGGAGCTGTGAACAAGTCTAAATATTCTAGAGAACAATTTAGAACAATGCCCAAAGAGCTATAAAACTCTGCATACTCTTTGGTCTAGCAATATCACTACTAGGTCTCTTCCCCAATGAGATAAAAAGAAAAGGACCTATATGTTCAAAATGTATCAGCCCTTTTTGTGGCATCAAAGAATTGAAAGTTGAAAAGATGCCTATCAACTAGGGCAGGGCTGAACAAAATATGGTATATAAATGTGAAAGAATACTGTTGTGCTATAAGAAATTATGAAGGGGATGGTTTCAAAAAAAACTGAGGCAGACTTATACAAACTGAGGTAAAATAAAGTGAGCAGAACCAGAAGTTTACACAGCAGTAGCAAATTGTAAAGATAATCAACTATGAAAGACTTAGTAACTCTGATTAATAAAATAATCCACCAGAATAATAATAATCCAGAGAATTTATGATGAAAAATGCAATCTGCCTCCAGATACAGAACTGTTGAACTCAGAGAGGAAATTGAAACATATTCTCTCTCTCTCTCTCTCTCTCTCTCTCTCTCTCTTCTCTCTCTCTCTCTCTCTCTCTCTCCCCCCCCCTTTCTCCTTCTCTTTTGGAACATGGCTAATTCAGAAACACGCCTTGTATGACTTCATTATTATAATAGCTATTGTATTTTTTCTTTCTCGTTGAGTGGGAAAGGGGGTAAAGGGAGGGAGAGAATTTGGAACTAAAAAAAATAAGAAACGTTTGTTCTTCATGCTATGTCATGCTTCTCTATGATGACTTACATTATAAATTACCATACTAGACAAGCTACCATGTGATTACTTTATAGAACTAGGCAAAATAATTATCAAATTCATTTGGAGGAAAAAAAATATAGATAGAACAAGAACTAGCATTCTGGACCCAGTTCTAACAAAGAAGAACTAATTGATGAATTAGAAATGACAGAAACATTGGGAATAAAGTGGTCATTCTATCATAGAGACCAGGATAGAGAAGGAAAGTAAATTCAGGGACAATGTGATGTATGACCTAAATTCGAAGAAAACATATTTGAAAGGGTTCAGAGAAAAGTATAGTTCAATGTTCTAATATTCTGTGAGAGTCAGTTAAATGGAGTTGGAAAGCTCTCAAGGTTGACATTCAGAAGATGAAAACATAAATTATCCAATGAGTATGGAAAAGAGAGTAATGTGACTGCACAGAGAATGACTGCATCAGTCAACTTAAGTTTTAAAGGACTTATGAATGATATTAGTGTACATTAATTCAGAATAAATTTTTTAAAGTTATGTTGTAAAAATATATAATGAAGAGTACTAAATCCTAGTAAGAGCTGAGGCTGATTACAAAAGCAATGATCAAAAAGAATTTTGGTGGGGTACTTTTTGTTGTTTCTGCATGCTTACTTTATCTATGTTAGAGGAGATGAACTTGATCAGCTAGAACTGATTAGGTGTATGCAGAAGATGAAGCCTGTCTTGAATGTGATGCTAATTTTGGAACATTGAAGAATTGATCCTCAAGTAAGATACCAAAAGATTGAAAAGAATCATGAACATTTTTTCTGCTGCAAAAAAGGACAATTAAAGTGCATCAGTAGCTACAGACTCATATGCCTTCTTTCTCATCTCTATAAAATCTTTATAAGAATAATCTACAGACACATTGGGATGTTTCTTCATGGAAATATGAGAAGGGAACACACTCAGTTTCCCAAATGGTATTCTTCAACAGAGCATATTTAATAGTCTTACAATTGACTAAAGGAAGCAAACACTACAGTATGCTTCTGTCTTTATTGTTTCTTGACTATAAAAAAGCATGGAGAGAGAAATGGAGGCATAAAGTCTCTCCTCCAACAAGACATCATCTATGGATGTGTGAAGTTCATTCAAGATTCTTTGGTAGCTATAATAAGGATAACTCTGACCTGAAATTTTCTGATTATTACAATAAGCACCATTTTGCTGTTTGTCTTTCATTTTCAAAGAGGACCAATGGTGTCAATGTCTTGACTCATGTGAGAACGGGATTTAAATGAGGTAGAGTTGCACAAAGTCATCAGCCTCACTCTCTTTCAGAGTCATTGAAGTCCAGTAGCAAGACAAAAGTTAAGATTAGTGATGGCCTGGGATGCAGTGGATGACCTTGGTGTCTTCAATGTCTGACCAAGCTCTAAGCACTCCACAGCACCTGCTTCAGCTGCCTTTATGACTATTGGAACAAATTTTTCTCATCTATTCGTTCCATGGGAGGAAGTCTTCACATACTTGAGGTAAACATCTCTTTAACTCACCAATGGGTTTGGTTACCTTCAACCTGGTTTAGCCTATCTACCAAAATAGCTTACTAGGGTGTGGCCACTGTGCATGCTATAGCTTCTTAGAGGTACAGGTGAGAGTTGAGTGTCATGTACACACCAAAGGTGGATGAGCATCCCTGAAAAGCATTTAGAAAGCCCTCACCCCAGAGGTGTCAGTTCTGATATATCCCATCCACCTCTTTGAGCACTATATAAAACAGGCAGATATATATGCTAGCTAAAGACATGTCCAGTGCCTTCCTTCCTCCAAAGTATCCCATATCCAATCCAACCTTCATACAGCTACTAACATAATCTTTCTAATGTAATCTTTCTGTGCACAGCCAGTATTCTATTAAAAAATCTTTGGTGGCTCCCTATTTCCTATCACTTATTTGGTGAGCATTTGTTAATTACTTCCTTATGTGTTAGACACTGGAGATACAAAGACAAAATGTGAAACAACCCTCATTCTCAAGGAGCTTACAGGTAAGACAATATGTGCGTGTATAAGCATATGTAAAATAAAAAGAAAATAAATATAAGGTAGATATGAGATGCTAGCTATTGGAATGCAGAAAGACTGTGTAGGATGTGTTGATTGAACAGGGTTTTGAAGTAAGTGAGGAATTCATTCTAGGCATGGAGGAGGAGATTACATACAATACTTGTAAACATCAAAGAGTCTTTTTCAGTTCTTTGGTGATTATCATGAGGTTTTCTGTTTTGTTTTTCTTTTTTTCTTTTGTTTCATTTTCTCTAAAAGTCATATAATAACACTGGGAGAATTACCATTTGGGCCTTTGTTACATTGACTTCCACGTAGCAAGTGTTTAACAAATAGTTGAACTTGGGAAAGTAACTAGCTCTTGGAGCCTTAATTTCCTTATACATGAGATGGGAATAATATTTTAACTGTTTACCTTTCCTCTTGTGAGGAAAATACTTTGTTAACAATTATGAACAAGAGAAATGCAAGCAATTATTATTATTAGCAGCTATATTATATTGTTAGAACTATTACTATTAATTTTACAAATTAGGAAACTAGGATCCAAGGAATTGAATGACTTTCTTACTTCCTTAAATACAATTCATTAATAAGAAAACCAAGACAAGAACACAACTTACTCCTAGCCAAGTGTTACTTATACGACATAACCTTCTTATTTTACAAAAGAAGAAATTGAATCCCAGAGAAGTTTTCAGATTAATTTTCCTCATCTGATTTCACAACACT
Organism: Phascolarctos cinereus; assembly: GCF_003287225.1. Lineage (NCBI taxonomy): Eukaryota > Metazoa > Chordata > Mammalia > Diprotodontia > Phascolarctidae > Phascolarctos > Phascolarctos cinereus. The sequence goes on from NW_027555847.1 coordinate 142,494,952, forward strand.
CTCTACATCTATACACTTATATTGCTATTTTATTATATTCATTATTTATTATATTCATTTCCTCCTGTTATAGGCTACATGAAGACAGGAACTCTGTTTTATTTACTTGTGAAACCCCCAGTATCTACCATTGATTTACACATAGCAAAGAAAATATCGAAATACCAAGACAGAAGGTAATAACCTCCCTCCTATTTTCTCACAGTTGCTAAAAGCTGAAATATTTTGTGTTGACTGAAGGAAGTTAATACAAAGGTATTTTTAGAATAATTTCCCTCCAAGTGTAGCACAACTTTCTAAAGATACCAGGAATAGTGACTCAGAGCCCTCAAGGGACCCGTGTGAGAAACAGATCCACTGTGCTCTGGGATGGGATGGAGATAGTGAAGTTCTGCCTCAGCTCCATATTCTCCAATAATATTTCTCCTCTTTTGGGCACCAATTAAGTTTTCAAAGTTGAATCTCTGTAATTGCGTCTTTGAGACATTATCTCTGAAGCACCCCCAAAGTTTCTGTACTCTGAACATTTCAGCTTCCAATTTTAAATTGCCTCTGGGACTAGCAAAGTCCCTTAGAGCAACAAGAGATTTGAAAGGTTTCCATGTCTAAGACCAGTCCAGAAACTCTGGAGACTATGAGGAACCTAAAAAAGAACCACCAGGTTACTGCCCAGGGACTGAAATGTTTTTACTGCTCACATAGAATATTCTCCCTTTGGCAATAAGCTTTCTGCTTTATGATGTAGCTAAAGGCTTAAGTCAACTCTTTGGGTGCCTTCCTTAGTATTTTAAAATATCAAGATCAGCTGAAAATAAGCCTCTTGCTCCTGCTGCCACATCTATAGAGTTATCTTCAGGTTGGTATACCAGTAGTGGAATTCTGTCACCTGTACCTTCTTCCCAGGTAGTTTAGCCGTTTCTCAGGAGATGTAGCTGGCAACTCTTTCCATCCAACGAAAGATATCTTTGTGAACAAGAGTCCTTAAACTTTCATGTGTCAGAGACCCCTTTGGAAATCTGGTGAAACCTGTGGAACCCTTCTGAAAACCATGTATTTAAAATAATTGAAGGAAATGCTAAATTTCAGTTAGAGTACAGGTACTTTATCTTTTTTTTTTTTGTATCATGGATCATTGGAAGTCTGGTTAAGCCTATGGATTCCTTTCTCAGAATTTAAATGTAGGAATTACAAAGGAAAACAAAGGTTAATAGAAATTAGTGTTGGTGAAGTACTACTTGGATATAAGTTGAAAACTTGAATATAAGTCCATAGACCACCTGAAATCTATCCATCAACTCCTTGGAAAGCCTACATGGCCCAAGTTAAGAAATCTTCTTTTAAGAGCACATATACTAGAAGATCTAGCAGTACCAGATCTTAAATTGTACTATAAGGTGGTAATTATCACAACTATCTGGTATTGGCTAAGAAATAGAAGGGTGGATCAGTGGACTAGAGTAGATATACACTATGTTAAACCTGTATTTGATAAATGCAAAGATATAAGCTTTTGCGCTAAGAACTGACTATTTGATAAAAACTGCTGGGAAACCTGGAAAGCAATCCAGTAGAAACTATAGACCAATATCTTACATTGTTTACTAAGATAAGGTCAAAATGAGTATATGATCTAGATATAAAGGGAGATATCATAAGTAAATTAGAAGAGCATGGGACATACAGCTTATCAGATTTATGGATGAGAAGACTTATGAATAAACAAGAAATAGAGGGCATTGTGGGATATAAAATAGATAATTTTTATTATATTAATTTAAAAAGTTTTATGTAAATGGAACCAATGTAGCCAAGATTAGAAGGAAAGCAGAAAATTGGGGCAGGGGAAATTTTGTAGCCAGTTTCTCAGATAAAGGCCTTATATCTCAAATATATAGAGAATGGAGTCAAATTTATTAAAAATATGAGTCATTCCCCAAGTGTCATTTTTGTTTGTCCTTCATTTTTTTTTTTTTTGGTGAGGCAATTGGGGTTAAGTGACTTGCCCAGAGTTACACAGCTAGTAAGTGTTATGTGTCTCAGGCCAGATTTGAACTCAGGTCCTTCTGACTTCAGGGCTGGCACTCTGTCCACTGCACCACCTAGACGCCCCTTTCATTCTTGAAGAGGACCATGACATCAGGAAGCTGATGCCATAATTTTCAAATGAATTGGATTTAAGTGAGGGAGGGCTATGCAAAGTCACCAGCCTCTCTCTGTCTCCAGAGTGATATAGGTCCACTGGCAAGATATAGATCAGGACAACAGGAGCTGGCACAGGATGCAGTGGGAGACTTTGGCCTTTTTAAGCTAAGGTCTTTCCCAGTTCTCAGTCTGACTGAGGCAACACCCGTGCAGTGATTAAGGATAGGTAAGAAATGAGACTAAGAATGGCCTCTTTAACCCAGTGAAAAAATCAATCTGGGAGGGGAAGACTCTCAGAGTTTCTGGCCAAAACAGAAACCATTGCTGTTTACATTCACTCTGAGCCAATTAGGTCCCAAACAATGACCAAGTGGGGAGACCAAGAGCCAGAGTGATTTGGGTTTAAGGTATGGCATGTTTAGAATTGAATTTGAATTAAATAAAATTTATGCACATATATGCATATAAAATAAATGCACATTAAAATGTGCAAGTATTAGAAAATTTGAAGGATTTTTGAGATATTACACAGAGACTATTTGAAATATTAATTGGCACCTCAAAGCAGAGAACTATTCCTAGAAAACATGGAGCTGGGGCAAAACTCTACTGTCCCCTTGGGTACATAAATATACACACTTTTACGTATATAAACTACATGTTTGGGGTCCCCCACCCCTCTTAGAAGTAAACTTCAATACTTAAAAAAAAAACAATCTATTATGTCATCAATATGAGGTCTTTCCAGGACATGTAACAGTGGGCAAGTCCAATGAGGGCTGAGCTAGAACCACCTGTAACAGTCAATTATTAAATTTGTAGTGAGAATATTTAAACCTCAGATCAGCAATTGCTGCAAATTGGGGCTTGGTTTATTTGTTTCCCTGTGGTCTAGACCAGGGATTCTTAAACTTTTTCCACTCAAGACCCTTTTTTGCATTTTGGCAGCTTTCGTTGACATTGCATGGCCTGAAGGCATGTGCAGTGCAAAGTGCACATGCTTTGTATTCAGAGCTAAGGCTGCAGTGACTTTGCATGATGCAATGTGGGCAAGTGCTGCCAGAAACACCCCAGATTCATTATGCATTTTATTTTTAACCTATTTTTGGTCATTGTGCATTCAGAAACCTTTTACTCTTGCCAAATTCTTCATGATCCCATATAGGGTTGAGACCCACAGTTTAAGAAGTGCTGGTCTAGACTTAAGAAAATGGCAAAGCGAATTAAGCTTAAAAGTGTGTGAACGTGTACTTTTTTCCCCCTAGAGAGACTGTTTCTTAAAATTTAGTAATACACTCTTTTATTGCTGGAGGCTTTAAAATAATAATAATAATAACAATCTTGGATTTATCTAATGTTTTAAGATTTGCAAAGTGCTTTACATCCATTATCTCATCTGAACCTCACAACACTCTGGAGTTCTATGGTGTGTGCATGTGTTTCTGTGTTTGTGAGATATCTACAGTGGTTCCTCCTCTAGCTGTTATGCATCAGTTTGCAGAGAGAGAGAGAGAGAGAGAGGAGGGACAGAGACAGAAAGAAAATGAGGGAAGAAGAAAAAGAAAGGGAGTGAGGGGAAAAGAGAGAGAGAGGAGGAGAGGGAAAGAGAAAGAAGAAGTCTGTCAATGAAGTCAGTTCTTTTTAAGTGGAAAATGAGCAGGTATAAATCAGTAGTCAGTTTTAATTTGGTAACATATGCGTTATAGGTTTAAAGTTTAGTTTGCCTTCAACATTTTTTCCAGTTGCAGAGTTAAACTTCTTTCCCCAGTGCCTGGTACATTGAATGTGCTTTTAAAAATGTTTCTTAACTGATTGATCAAGAAACATAAGCAACTTTTCCCCTCATCTTCCCTGACACAGAAGGAGTTATTAAATATTTTAAAATGTTAAAATAAATTATTTAAACACTTTGAAATTTGCAATTTAAACTTTTTTGAATAAGGTGGCAAAAATTTTTTAGGAAAAATATACTGTAAATGTGGGCAGATATTCACAATACATTTGTGGCTGTCTAAACACAGACATAGATAAGGTTTTGCAAAGAAGAGGAAAAGTTGTACAAGATGAGCAGAACTGCACCACTCTATTTGTGTCTTTGGCTTGTTTGGGAGTGAAAACTGATGCTCTGAGAGAAAAAAGAGCAACTTTATGTGCTATTGGATATCCTCAGGTAGTGTCATGATGACCCCTATGAACTTACTTATCCCTTTTCTCATTCTTCTTTCAGGGCAGCCAAGAGAAAAAGTACTAGAGCTAGAAAGTAAGCTTCTCCAAGAAAACAAAGCAATGCAAATGGGTGAAAATGGAGGATGGAGGGGCTCTGGGGTTAGAATGGACCATTTCTTGCAGACTAGGAAAGGAGAATGAAGCTTTAAAACATTACATTAATATAGTGGTTTAAGGTTGTACAAATCACTTTATGTGCATTGTCTCAGTGTAATAGCCCTGTGAGGGTTTATTAATGCTATTATTACCCGCATTTTATAGACAAGAAAATAGACTTTTAAAAGGTTAAGTGACTTGTCCATGGTCAAACAACTTATAAGTGTCTCAGGCAAAATTTGAAGCTGATTCTTTCTATATCCAAGTGTAGGACTCTACCCACTGTGCCATGCTATCTCTGTTCATTTGAAATTGGTGTCAGAAAAGAGTCCTTTGTAATTGTCAGCAAACTTTCCCCACTAAGCCTGATTGCCTATGCTCAATCTTTTCCCTTTCTATATGTTCCCATTTGTTTCCAAGTTCCATATGCTGCATGCCATCTGGACCCTAATCCTTGAGGTGGGTAGCATTTGTTAGAATAGAAGAGTAAATAGAAAAGTTATTTTCTCATTAATCTTTAATAAATATCTAGTTAATTATTGGTGACAATATGACAAGAGCAATTCAATTATAATAAACAAAGACCAAGTTTCTGTTATCAAGCTACTGTTATCAAAGGTTATTGGTTTAATTTCAGGAGGAGAAATAATAATAATGACAATAATTCCTTTACATAATGTTTTAAGGTTTATGCAGTACTTTCCCCACACAACCCTCTGATATAGATAGCATAAATATTATTATTCCCATTGTATTAATGAAGAAACTATGGCTTATTAGGTTATATCACTATTTCATGGTCACTTAATTAGGAAATATCAGAGTCAAGACTATAACCCATATCTCCCAAATCCATTTTTTCCCACTAGGCTCCTGTACCATACCACACTACCTCTAAAATATATTCACTGATGAAATGTCTCACCTCCTTCTTTTTCTGCTCCTTGCTAATTCTACTAATGCTTAGTCTCTGTATTTTCCTTCAAGGATCAGACAGATTAACTAGAGTTCTATGTATACATTCCTTCTTTGGGCAATAACCTTGGATTTCCCAAGGCCTGACTGTGTATAGGTGACCATTGCTCCAGATAATGAAGGGACTGTGTGTGTGTGTGTGTGTGGTGCCACTGACAATATCGATCTCATTGATCAGGAAGGTGCACCTTCTAGATTACCTCAAAGGTATGTGAAATAATGACCTCTCAAGTCCAAAGGCAAGAAAGGAAACTAGAAATTTTTTTTTCTCCAGCACTTTAAGGAAATAGAAAACCATTTTTCAACCTTTACTCCCTTCTCAAAGCCAAGTATAAAAAGTTACAATTACTTAGATACAGAACTATAACAAGGAATTGTGGAACCTAGGGAAAATTCAGATAAGTGGAACATAACGGAAATGTAGTGGTAAAGGAAGAATAAGAAAACCTACTAGCCTATGGCTAGCCAATTATTTTTTCCTCTTCTTCAATTTCCTATGATTCAGAGGAAAAGACTATTTGGGCAAAAGTACCCTTCCCCTGCTATCACCTCCCCCTTCAGTTTTTTCACCAACAACCACCACAGCCATAGCCCTTCTATCTTACCCTCCCTGCTGCTTTCATTGTATCCTCTAGAAACCTTTCATGTCCTTAACAAAAAAAAAAAATTGTGTCTTAAGCTTCTTCTTCTAATGTTCATTTTTATCTCATAATCTTTTTGCCCTAAGGGAAATGTGGCTTCCTATTGAAGAAGAGCATTCCTTTCATGCCTCTTAAAACCCTATTGCAGGGAAAGGCAGTCTTGTTATTCTTCATTGGCACTTCCAGACCTTCCTCTACCACCACTCAGCAAATATCTATCCTCTATCCAAATACTAAAAATGTTTGGCATCTGTATGTTTTGCAAGTTCTTTTATATATGTATTATCTCGCATAATCCTCATAATATCCCTGTAAGTACAATAGGACTTAACCCCATTTTACAGATGTGGAAACTGAGGCTGAGAGAGGTTAAGTATTTTGCTCTTGGTGATGTCGTTCATTCTTTTCTGAGGTGAATTTTGAACCAAGGACTTCTTATCTCCAAGTTTCTCTCCTTTTTCAAAGAGTTCAGTGATTGGATCATAATCTTCCTCTCCACCCTACTCTTTTCCTCATACTTGGAGACATCAATAGACTGATTGATGTCTTCCTAAATATATGGCCTTCCATTAAAGTAGTTTCTCTCTGCTCACTTGGCTTCTCTCAATTCACATTTTCAACCCTATCCTAATCACTCTTTGGTCAACATCAGAGGTTCTTCAGCTACAGACAGTGAATTTAATAGATAGATAGATAGATAGATAGATAGATAGATAGATAGATAGATAGATAATAGATAGGTAGCTACACAGATAGAATGTATGTATGTGAACATGTATGTATGTATATATAAGATAGTTCTGGCTTTACATAAATTCAAATTATGCAAATCCCACTTTATGTAAAGAATTCTGAAAGAAATCTGCATTCCAAAAAAAACACCTATGTTAACTTTACAGTTCTGTGCTCTCTTTCCCCACTCCTGCCCCTTGGCTTGGCATTCCTGGGCATCCCACACCCCCCCCCAAAAAAAACCTCCAAACGAAAGCAGAAGAAAGGACAGGCACAGCACAGCTGTTTCAGGGGCTTGGATTGAGACCTCCAGGGACTACAAAGGAGACTTTGCCTTTCTGTCACCCTTGTGTCTGTCTTCCCTCCTTCTGAGCTAGGGTACTAGCTGTCTGTCCTGAGCCTCTACTTGTCTGCCCTTCCTCTTCCTTCTTTTTCTAGGTTCTGCCCAGGCACCCATGTGTCTAACCCTGCACCAGGACATGTTCCTCCTCCTGATCTTGTTTCTCTGTCCCTGGCACCCACGCATCCTTGAACCCCTCCCTCTATGGATACAGGACCCTTTCCTGCCTCTGTCCCTCCCTCCTGTCCCCAAATTTGGGGGTTGGGGAAAATTCTCGTTAAACATTTCTAAGAAGGGATCAAGAGATCAAGGTTCACTAGAAGTCAAAGAGGTCCATGACACACACAGAAAGGTTAAGAAAACCAGACCAACATGAAAGTTTGGGAACTAGAGTGTAAAGAGTAGCATATCTGAAGTCAGAAGACAAGAATGCTAATACTAGGACACTTACTACCTGTTTGTCCCTAGGCAGATCATTTACCTTCTCTTGGATTCAATTTACTCATCTGTACAACGAGGTAGTTGGACTAAATGACCTCCAAGGCCCTCTCCAATACTAAATCTCTGATACTTAGATGGGCAGTTTCCCCACATAGGAAAGGCAAAAGAATCCATAAGAAAGCATGACCTAAGATTCCCTTTCCTTGATCCCCACTCCCTCAGGTCCATTCTCCTCTTTAAGGTAGGATGTATTTTAAGCCATGCCTTGACATTTTTACCTTATAAAAGAGGGAAGGGGAATCTGACTTCAGATGACCACTGTTGAGTGGTGCTGATCAAAAGAAGCCAACTCTTATTCTCCAGTCACCATGTCCTTGAAGTGCACCCCATCTCCAATCTTTCTTCCTCCTTTGCTAATAATGGACCTCTGCTCTCCCTCTCCAAGGGCTCTTTCCCTCCAATCCCTCCAAAGACCTGGAATAATGCAAGAACAGTGGACCAGTGGGTAGCCCTTCCCCTCCCCCTCCTATAGTTCCCTCTCTAATGTTCCCTTGTGGGGATCCCAGGTTTGCAAAATTAAGGGTTTGTGAAAATATTTTCTCAGGCCTGAGAAAACAGACAACAGTCTTAGGCCAGAGATTCTGGGGAAATTTCAATAGTTCCACCAGCATTTCCTGCCGTAAAAAAAAAATAATAAGTTGTATCTTTCTCCAAATCTCTGCAGGTAAGGGGGGGTGGACAATGAAATGGAAACAGTCAATGACACCATTATCACTGAATTCTTTCTGAAAGGATTTTCCAGCTTCCCCAGATTGGAGAGCCTCCTGTTTGTGCTGTGCCTGGTGATGTACCTGATCACCCTGGTGGGTAATGGAATTATCATTGCCATCAGTATACTGGATTCTCACCTCCACACCCCCATGTACTTCTTCCTCAGTAACCTATCCTTCTTGGACATCTGTTACACATCAACTTTTGTTCCTTTAATGCTGGTGAACTTCCTGTCTAAAAGAAAAACAATTTCTTTCATTGGCTGTGCTGTGCAAATGTGCCTCTCCCTTTCTACAGGATCGACAGAATGTATTCTCCTCGTCATGATGGCATATGACCGTTATGTTGCAATATGCCACCCTTTGAGATATCCCATCATTATGAACAAGAGAGTGTGCCTAGTGATGGCTGCTTTCTCCTGGATCTTTTCTTTTCTGAAATCCATTATGGAGACAGTAATTGCAATGCAGATGCCTTTCTGTGGACACAAGGTGGTCAGCCATTTCACATGTGAAATCTTGGCCATCTTGAAGCTCATATGTGTTGTACCTCCCTCAATGAAATTATCCTGCTGGTGGGCAGTATAATTCTCCTGCCCATTCCAGTGATGTTGATTTTTATATCTTATATTTTCATCCTCTCCACCATCTGAGGATGAATTCAGCAGAAGGGAGACACAAAGCCATTTCCACCTGCTCAGCCCACCTAACTGTGGTGATTATATTCTACGGGACCATTATTTTCATGTACATGAAACCCAAAGCAAAGAAGCTCAGATTTCTGATGAATTATTCACTGTTTTGTATGCTGTGGTTACCCCTATGCTGAATCCTATCATCTACAGTTTGAGGAACAAAGAGGTAAAAGAGGCTGTCAGAAAAGTCCTGAAGAAAAGTTACTTCTCAATGTGAATTTCTTTTTGGGAACTCTGTTGACTCAATGATTGGTCAAGTAAAAGTAAGAATCCTGCATAAATAGGTGTAAGGGCATGAACTGGACCTGCTATTTTACTGATATAGGAAATTTCCGGATAAGAAAACTCCTTCTATCTTTACAAGTCAGTGTCTTCTCTGAAACTTAGTTTTAAGAGAGTTGCCTTGAAAACCAAGAGGTTAAGTGATTTACCCAATTTCACACAGCCAGTACATCAGGTCTAGCCCTCTCTGAAGCCAAATCTCTATCCACTATTCTATACTACCTCTTATATGGAAATAATCACCTTTAATTGTGTAAGCTAGAGAAACTTCCATAAAACATGCCAGGTTAACATTCTGAATTTACATGATCTTGCAAGAGTCTTCATCATTTCATGTGGAAAGTCTAGGTTATATGAAGCTCTTGTGTGCTGCTATCTAGAATCACAGCATTTAGAACTGAAGGAGAACTTGGAGGTGAGCTAATTCAACACCCTTATTTCAGAGATGTCAAAAAATGAGGTTAAGAGAGTTGAAGTTACCTGGCTAACATCACGTGCTTGGTAAGTCACAGAGCTAGGCACAGAATATAGGTCCTGTGGCTACAAGGTCAAATCCATTGTGTTTTCTCCACACTGCCACTGAATAGGAAGACACATCACTCCTGGTAATAGTTTTAAACCTTGAATAGCTGAAAGAAAATCATTCTATCAGCTAAGATTTGAGACCTGCTCTCTGTACTGAATAATCTTTACTAATTGAAAGTTCTCTGGTATGCTACAAATCAGAAATCACAGAATTTTTTTCAATAATTTCACTCCCCAAAGTTTGCAACCACACATGATTTCTTCACACTGGTTTTATAAGATATTTCTGCCGGTGAACAATGCTGTTCTCAATAAAGTTACAGAGCTGGATGGGACCATATAAGTCAATTGGTTCAAACCCTTCATCTTACAGTGGATGAAAGTGAGTCCCAGAGAGGTTAAATGACTTGCCTTAGGTGACAAAGCTGTTGATTTATCAACTACCCTTAATCATTTACAAATATTAAACAATGATCTGGGTGGGTTTTTGGTCTAGGCACTTTATGATGTGAGTTAATCAACATGGATATAATTCTATGGAAAATTATAACTTAAAACATACAACAAAAACCTCAAACAGAATAAAGAACATTGATTGTTACATGAATTGAATAAGGCAATAATATTTTAATATTTCATATAAACACAGAAATATATGAATATTATAGGGAAGGTATAAGAATTTTGACAAAAATGTTTAAATCAAGAGAAAGAATTATATA